>NC_056730.1:98885939-99205939 GCF_019279795.1 Protopterus annectens | reverse complement strand
ATTATATGCATAGCTATGCAGCCTTGAGCTGGTCAAACAACCTGGCCAGACTGAAACATATGCAGAAGTATTAGGTACAGACAAACCCTGCACAAGTAGCAATCTTCAGAAATATAACAGCAGTACTCACATTTAGACCAAATCCTCCAGGCATTACACACAATATATTACTGTTCATCTCCATACAGCTGCTGCAATAGATTCTAAACAACACTTCCACGCTGTCTTCCTCACAAGTAAGGCAGAGAGACAACGCCCAAGTGGAGTACTTAGTTATACTCCATTGTAGCCATGGTATTGGCTAAGGCAGTAGCAGCACAGCTGATGTGCATGTAATTAGCTACTTAGGAACACCAATTGGTTATCAGGATAGTACATGTTACTGATCTGTAACTATAAAAGGTTGCCTTGTCACACATTCAAACCATCTGTATCTATCTGTAGGACAGTACAAAACACTGAAAGACGAACCGAAAACGAGTATTATACTAGTCAATAACACCTCCGATTACTAAGAAGGTATGTATAACATGTAGTATGTCTGTGTATATAGTACCTGTACTGTAAGAATTACAGTGTAATCAATGCATATAGTGGAAATAGCTATCTTGTAGCGATGTATTGCTGAGCAGTAGTAATGCTTGTAGTATTCTATGTGTGTACTGCTGTAGGTCACACGGCAAATTCCGCATACACCACAAAGGATGATATGGGCTTGGAACCCACCAATTCACTTCCAGCCACTGTCAGTGTCAGGACTGGTCCAAGAAGTATGTGCTATAACAGGGGATAGTATATGTCGATATATTGTAACAGTCGACATATGTATGGGTGTATAAGTAAGATGACCATGTTAAAGGTGGGCTTACCATGCAAATATGGCGTGCATTGTGGGATATTGTGCCAATAACTGTGTAATGTACAGTATTTTAGGCACATCTGTATTCTATTCTACATAGCAGTTCTGTTATGTTATGCAAACAGTAGATATGTCTATTGGCAATTACAATACTCAATAACAGGATACATATCATTTGTATTCATCTGACAGTTTAGCAGCACGATAGCAAAGATAATTGGAAGAGCCAGGTAACTATCCATGCACATAACACATGTAATATCCCCCTCTCTAGTATAATTTGCACCCAGTAACAGCTGTGCATGTGTACATGTTATGCAAATGTGTAGTGACCCTTGTTACAGGGCTGGTCCTCTCTAGTATCGTTTGCAAGCAATAGGAGCTGTGCATGTGTACATGTTATGCAAATGTGTAGTGACCCTTGTTACAGGGCTGGACCTCTCTAGTATCATTTGCAAGCAATAACAGTTATGCATGTGTACATGTTATGCAAATGTGTAGTGACCCTTTTTACAGGGCTGGTCCTCTCTAGTATCGTTTGCAAGCAATAACAGTTGTGCATGTGTATATGTTATGCAAATGTGTAGTGCCCCTTGTTACAGGGCTGGACCTCTCTAGTCTGGACCTCTCTAGTATCATTTGCAAGCAATAATAGTTGTGCATGTGTACATGTTATGCAAATGTGTAGTGACCCTAGTTACAGGGTTGGTCCTCTCTAGTATTGTTTGCAAGCAATAACAGCTGTGCATGTTTACATGTTATGCAAATGTGTAGTGACCCTTGTTACAGGGCTGGACCTCTCTAGTATTGTTTGCGAGCAATAACAGCTGTGCATGTGTACATATTATGCAAATGTGTAGTGACCCCTGTTAGAGGGCTGGACCTCTCTAGTATCATTTGCAAGCAATAACAGCTGTACATGTGTACATGTTATGCAAATGTGTAGTGACCCTTGTTACAGGGCTGGACCTCTCTAGTATCGTTTGCAAGCAATAAGAGCTGTGCATGTGTACATGTTATGCAAATGTGTAGTGATCCTTGTTACAGGGCTGGTCCTCTCTAGTATCATTTGCAAGCAATAACAGCTGTGCATGTGTACATGTTATGCAAATGTGTAGTGACCCCTGTTATAGGGCTGTACCTCTCTAGTATTGTTTGCAAGCAATAACAACTGTGCATGTGTACATGTTATGCAAATGTGTAGTGACCCTTGTTATAGGGCTGGACCTCTCTAGTATCATTTGCAAGCAATAAGAGCTGTGCATGTGTACATGTTATGCAAATGTGTAGTGACCCTTGTTAAAGGGTTGGTCCTCTCTAGTATCATTTGCAAGCAATAACAGCTGTGCATGTGTACATGTTATGCAAATGTGTAGTGACCCTTGTTACAGGGCTGGTCCTCTCTAGTATCGTTTGCAAGCATAACAGCTGTGCATGTGTACATGTTATGCAAATGTGTAGTGACCCTTGTTACAGGGCTGATCCTCTCTAGTATCGTTTGCAAGCAATAACAGCTGTGCATGTGTACATATTATGCAAATGTGTAGTGACCCTTGTTACAGGGCTGGACCTCTCTAGTATCTTTTGCAAGCAATAACAGCTGTGCATGTGTACATGTTATGCAAATGTGTAGTGACCCTTGATACAGGGCTGGACCTCTCTAGTATCGTTTGCAAGCAATAACAGCTGTGCATGTGTGCATGTTATGCAAATGTGTAGTGACCCTTGTTACAGGGCTGGACCTCGCTAGTATCATTTGCAAGCAATAACAGCTGTTCATGTGTACATGTTATGCAAATGTGTAGTGACCCTTTTTACAGGGCTGGACCTCTGTAGTATTGTTTGCAAGCAATAACAGCTGTGCATGTGTACATGTTATGCAAATGTGTAGTGACTCTTGTTACAGGGCTGGGCCAAATGGCTATGTGCACACCTACATATAGTGGATATTGAGAGTAAAGACACACTGGTTGAACTACCAGGTTTGTGTAGCCTAACCTCTCATCGCCAGCCTAACAGCCGCTTTCACATACTGTATGTAAGGTAGTGCACAGCACTGGTAATGAAACAGGTTGCATATCATCTTTAACTCCAGTGTAACATCTGCAGTAGGAGTGTAAGATGTAGGAGACAGCTGCCCATGTGTAGTAGCCGCTTCATAAGTGATGGCTCACACTATCTAATTATATCCTGATCATGTTGATAGTGACATCATAGTCTATTGATACATGACTCTGTTTGGAGAGTGGGTGTCTGTGCCCAACAGAGGTCATGGTCCTGGTGGATATGTGAGTATATACCCAGAGAAGGAAACAGACCTGTAGGCACTTGCATCATCTGTAATCAGCTAACAGGATGTGATGTGCTTCTCAGAGGAGGATTGCTGCTAAAGGTAGCTACGATGTTTCTGTAATAGCCAGTGTTGTCACGTCCATAACACAAATATTTACATGTGAGCATCACTGTCTAAAACATCTTCATAAGCAATACGTAAACTAAATACAGTACTTGGTACTTGTAGTACTGAATGCTCATACAGGCATGTCCACTAGTCAGCTACTGGTGTTTACTAATGTCAGCTTTGTGTATGTGGCCATCCTGGGGGAATGTAATCTCTATGCATGTACACTGCCAAACCCACCTAACACCATGCCCCACACATTGTTTGGGATGCAGCTACAGGGGTAAGCTGGAAGGCAGCCCAGTCTACAGCCATGACTGGACTGGACAGTCATGAGGTGTAGGTTAACACATGCAGCTCATCAACACAACCAACACATACCCTTACCAGAACACAGTAAGGACACCCACACACACTACCAGAAATCACACACATTCACAGACGCTTCTAAGTATCTGGCCAAACAAGTGACCCCCCTAAGTAGGAGGAGACAGACACTGAAATACACAAACTGTATGACATAGTTTGCATAATTGTGCCACACCTCAGAACACGTGACTGGAAACATGCTCAACAGTACTCATTTGTGAGTTTGTGAGTTACACACCAACCTATACGAGGACATACATACTGTCAGCTGCCGGTCTGCCATTATTAGCCACATACCAATACACTCAGACCACCTTTTGAACTATACACATGGCTCTGGCATATTCCATGTTGTTGTGCAGGACCTGTGATGCAGTAGCCTGGACTGCATGGAAACACATGTAGGAACTGTCAGGTCTTGTAGCCCATGCAAGTATGTCCCAAGGTCTGGGTAGCATTCTGCCACTGGCCAGAATGATACTGCAGTACAGGGACAAAAGGATTGTATTCCACAATTGTCTAGTGTATTGGTGTAAGTCAAAGGGTATCCAGTATCTGTTTGCCTGGGATAACATGGTTGACAGACCATGATGCTTTGCCAGACAGGGCCTGCACCTGTCACCCCTTGAATCTGGATACTGCCTAGGGCTCATGCTTCCCCTATAGTGCCTTCATTATGCACAGTTCAAGTGAAGGTCCACTGCTGTTACAGGGACAGCCAAGCAATAAACTGCGGGTCTCGCTACACAATGATACATGTCAGAAACACTATACGGACACACATATGTCAATCCCTAACATGGAGAACATATCTGTGCAGTGGCTGATACATGTTTCAATGCTCCGGAGAGCACACCTGCATGACCATGTTATAACACATACCTCACCTCTTGCCCATTATCCTTTATTGGAACACATGGGCTGCAGGTGTGTCCATATTCCTGAAGGATATGTACACCTCCCACTCTAGTTGCACTTGCATAACTTCAGGTGCATTATGCTGAGCAACTACCTTTGTGCCAAAGTGGAATTCAAATTGCACCTTGAGACAGATCACCCACCAGGCCGAGGATTTCCCAACTGTTATAATGTGCTGTAATGGGGAAGATTAGATCTGAGACAGAACCATAATAATGGCTACTCTTAACTATTCCATTATGAACTGGGAAGACTCCTTATGTACCAACACCTGTGCTCAGTGCATGTTGGATTCCATCGACCCCACTGACCTGGATGACAGCAGTCACACAAGCAGGGCCAACAGTATGCTGCACATAGTTAGTCTCCAATGCCAATGTTATGTTTCCTAAGAGCCGAGTGGCGACTATGATGGCACCCATGCAGATGGACAATGCATGTGCAAATGCTGAATCCTACACAAATGAACCTTAAGCAGTCACATATGTGCAGTGATTGTGCCATTGAAACAGAACCAGGATTCAACCCAACACAAACAAGAAGGCAAACTGGTGGTACCATGCTTTAAACTGTACCACAGAAGGTAGTAACTGTTGCAAGAGTGAACACACGAGTGTAGGTGATCCCTGGTCAGCCTCAGTAAGATGCAGATACACCATATAAAACCACACAAAGCTACTGTGAAACTAATCAGACACATATTATGAGGCCAAGCATAGAGCATTCTATAGCTGTGTCATTAATTGTAATGGCAACGACAAGACCTCGTGCTGCACAGCACTATGGCATGGGAAGTACTGCACCTACAGAAATAGCACCCGTTCATCCAGATAGGGTCTTGGAGAATCTAAACCCTCTCCCACCTCCCCCCCAACAGGTACACTTAGTAATATATCCATGTACACTACAAGGCCCCTGTTATAACGACTATGCAGGTATAAGCTGCACTCTCTAAAGCCATACATACAGCTTTCATGGGACCTGTCAACATCCCAGGGTGTATCCTACACAAATGTAAGAACATTCAGCTATCCACATACACATCATGTTCAGTCATAGCTCCATGTCAGGCTGTGTACACACCGAATGGTGCACAGCAACAGTTATCACACCCCACAAAGGGGGAGACACCATTGATAATGGGAAATAGTGCACAACTACCCTGCTGAGTCTGGTCTGTAAGGCCATGAACTGTGATCAACATATTTGATGTACTCGGTACAGATGTAGATGATAGTAGGGTTGATTCACACTACATATCATGACCTTGCCAAGTCGTAGGACACTATCACCCATACTGTGTACCAGCTACACTCAGTAAACTAGGTGTATATTCCTATGTCACAGGAGTGGTTGGCAACTGGACTGCTGGCAGAACCAACACTACAGAAGGTGTCTGACTAATACACACACATCAAACCAGTGCCAGCTACAGTGATACAGGGTTAATTCCTGGTACTCCCCCTCTGTTATCTATACCACACAGACTAACACAGAAGGCATCAGCCTATTGATGTTTGCAAATGAGTATGAACTAGGAGCAATAGTTGACTCAATATGTGCTGCGTTCAACATACAGAAGGTTCTTAGTGTGTCAGATGTGTGGTGTGTGACGTATGGCCACAATCTGACAGCTAAGTATTGCATTGTCATCCCCTATGTTACAAACCTTGTACCCATAAACTACCACCTAGGCAGTGGTCAACATAATGGCAACTGTGTGTATGGGATGCAGCTGGACAGTACTCTTTCCTTCGATAGTTACTTCACCACACCAGACAGGTAGTCGTATGTGGCACCCCTAATCATGACAGGGTTCCATCCAGGAATATAGAGATAATTGCTCAGCCATACTCAACACCCATGTGACCCATAATAGATCACATATTTCCTTTAAGGGTTATTGCCCATGTGTAGATGGCCTACACTGCCCTTCCCAATCCCTAGCTGCACTATGTAGCATGCAGCCTACCCTGAATAAAGCCATGTCCAACCCAGAAGGTGTTGGACATGCTACACTTAACACATCCTGATCCCAAATAAACGCATACATCATGGACATCCACCTTTCTAGTACAAGGATCACAACATGCCTGACAGTTCTCTGTCCCATACTTAACATACTCTTGCCATAATATGCATCCCTGTCCAGTGAAGCTGCACATCACCCCTGAATGTGACATGGTGTGATGACCGCATGCCAAGTATATCAGTAACCCTGTGGATCAGTTCTGTGGCACTGCTTGAACTGGCCACTGAAACTTACCTGTCTGTTGCCTACAGCTAGGTAACCTGTCTGCCTAGGCTCATAAATGACCTAGGGCATATAGCCTACTAGATCACTATGACCATACATGCTATAGTTGATATCCAACCCTGCAAATCAGGCTAGCTGTTGTCCCATGTGTTACACATGTGCAACACAGGCAATACATGGCATGATGCTACACAGCTGTACAGTGCCATGTAGATGTATATGGCAAAACACATACATGCTTGCAAGTCTGCAGGGTCACAGGTCATGTCCCTAATGGCTATGTATGACTATATATGTGACATATACACAGCATTAATGTTGATTGCATTAATGTGAACACATCCAGGCATGTGCTGATAGGTAAAGACACCAGTACAGGCAAACAAACATGCCCACGTCAAGACAACATCCACGTGGTGTTTGAGCAATGTCATCACATGACATACACATATATGGCAATAACATCAAATCACCAGTAAGTGTCAAATGTGTGTGACTTAAACATGTCAGTGGTGTTAGTGTCATGTAGATTTGCAAAGACATATTTGTAATCTTAATAAATGTGATACACATGTATGTTCAGCTGTACTGCTGTACTTCTCTGTCAGTTACTGTGACCTGTCTCCATCATTATGTCTTCCAGGTATGCCACGTAGCAGACTGCCGGCATACAGCCGCTTGGAGGATGAGGTCCTCGTCCCATACCTCTTCGACAACCACACAACACTCTTCAGCCATGTGCCACAGGATGCACAGCAGCAGGATGCCTTGTAGGAGGAACTCTTCAGGAGGGTAAATGATGTTGATAGTCACAATCGCACCTATCAGCAGGTGTGCCGACACTGTACTGACCTCATAAGATGGGCAAAACAGTGTGCTAATGCAATCGCCAGGGAACAAGGTGCAACAGGTGGGGGGGCCACTCACCCAGCCCCCACTCACACATACCGAGGAGCTACTGGCCAACCTGTGGACACCTGCAGACCTCCATCCACAAGCTTTATCTAGTATTGTGGAGGTGGGTGTCTCCCAACCACCGAGCCTGGAGTTGCCTGATAAGTCACTACTGCACATATAACACAACTATATTTCACATTGTTACATGTGTTACTATACAATATGTAATGTAACATCATATGCAAGGCATGCATGCACACATGTCACATACTATAGTCTGCTACAGTATGTATGCACAGATGTGCATACTCCATAGTATAGTGTATTGTACTGGCTTATGTGCTAACATGGACATTGCACCCTGTAGCTATCACACAGGTGTGGATAATGACTTACTGCTGTGATACTCCTGTTTAGGTACCTCTTGCGTTTTGCAGCGACAGCAGCCTGTGTCAGGTGAGATTATTATTTACCAGGCTTGATAATGCACTGTACATATTAATTGCATGCTATGTGCCATAACACACGTACACATAATGTATGGTGGTCCTGTTAATGGACACTGGTCAGACCTGCAATGCATCACAGTGTTTACCCATGTGAAACAATTGAAGACTATATGAAACACCTACACTAAATCTTCCAAACTGTCATTGCCAGATGTGTGGACAACAGTGAATACAATGGTGGAGGTGTGTTTCACTCTAGGGACAGGTACTACATATCAGCATTACACATGTTGGGATTGAGAACAGTACTGTACAGAGAACATGTGTGTGCATACACTCTAAATGTGTTGGAGCTAGAGTATGACTGGCCCACAGGATGCACCCTTGTGGATTATACCCTTGCTATGAATGTCACACAATGTCATGTGCTATCTGACATGTCTCTGACATGTAGTAGGCTGACTGCAACACTGCTCAACTATCCTGCAAAACATGTCTCACATCCCATACATATCACCCATTGTCTGCATAACCCTGTCCTCAGTGGAGCATATAACATCTATGGGTGTATGTCATATGGGATAACACTGACATGTGAAATAAGATGGCCATCACAACCACTGGACAGAACATGTGTACACATGGCCGTAGAGGATGGCCAGAGACATGAAGCAACACACACAGTAGAAGTGATGTACATGTGTGTACACCCTGTTGTACACTGGCTTGACACAGTACAACTATGGCCTTTGTGTAATGGTGATATTGCAGATGTGAAACACTAAACATCATACAGGCCTGTGCACAGCTTGCGTAGGCATAACGTGAAACCACCACATAACATGTCTTGAACATCTTGACTGTGTCACGACATGAAAGCATTCACCTATACAGCATCCAAATACATACATGTGTTGCACAATATACACATACAACCACATCAGGCCACAGATACAGTACATTCACTTGCTGGTGTCAGATATCACTGTCATGCCTGCTCCTCGTGTGTGAGGTACACAGATGGCATGTGGGACATAGAGTACTACTAAGTTAACCATGTGTGGGCATAGTTGCCAGGCATCAGTAATATGGTTGCAGATATGCAGGGGTGTCATCTGTATACCCTTCTGTGACCTGTGTCACACATTCCACATTAGGGATTAGTGTGTTTACACCTCAGTGATGTGGGTCACAATCCACATTAGATATGTTTTGTATGTGAACATAGTCATGGCTATGAACTGTGTCAGTAGCCCACAATGTATAACAAATGTGAAGCCACATGATGCCCGACAATGGCTATGCACATCAGCTCAATGTGCAGTATGTCCCTGCATATTTGCAGGGTGGACAGACAACATTGCATCAGCTGAAGGCCCATGTTAGTATAACACGTCCCTGCATTGGGACACCATTACCATACTGTTGATTGGAAAGGACACCATTGTGTTACACATGTATGCATGTCATTCAACATCAGCAGAAGACATGTCATACTACATGTGACTGGCAAGGTCATATGCCACACAGCAGGCTGGTGTACTGTAAACATGTGCTGGTCTGTGGCACCACTGCAAAGTAAGGACAGCCATGTCAAATGTGTTTACAGCCACATGCACAATGTCTAGACTCAGCTCAGGGGTAGGCAGAATAATGTTGAACAGACATGCACTACTTTGGGGGAGATATGCAAGCTAGGGTTCAGGCAAACATAGTATGCAGTCGACATACCCTACTGCTCATGTCCTGACACATAGGGGCGGTGGCCAATACAAAGCATCAGTGGCAGATGTACAAAGGTCAGCGATGGTCTGTTAACATGTGGTGTATGTTGTACACACCATGACAGTGTGGTGCAATGGTGCAAAGTGCATGCATTGTGTTGCAGGTATGGGGCATAGGCTACTAATACAAATGGTGCAGTACAGGTATGTTTTCTAACCACCACTATAATTGTGTAAGGTGTATGCATTCTGCTATAACACATGCATGCTGTTGTGTACAACTCAGGGATGTATGATAACTACCACTATAATTGTCTAAGCTGAAATTATAATTGTCTAAGCTGAATGCCATCTGCCATATCACCTGCATGTAGTGTGTGTGCCTGTGTGTGTGTGTGTGTGTGTGTGTGTGTGTGTGTGTGTGTGTGTGTGTGTGTGTGTGTGTGTGTGTGTGTGCGTGTGTGTGTCTGTGTGTCTGTGTGTGTGTGTGTCTGTGTCTGTGTCTGTGTGTGTGTGTGTGTGTGTGTGTGTGTGTGTGTGTGTGTGTGTGTGTGTGTGTGTGTGTGTGTGTGTGTGTCTGGTATAACTTGTGTCTGATATAACTTGTAATGTACAGTTCTTGTCTTACCCTCACAGGTGTTGCTGTAGGTGCATTCCCCTCCTGCAGTCCACCTGATGTTAGTGTTCCCACAGACTCTAGCAGTGATGATGATAGTATGATTGAGGCACAAGCAGGGTTGTCAGGGGCTGAATCTGAGCCATTGGTTGCCATTCCACCTGTCTCCCCCTCTTCCTCTCACACAGGTCCCCTGCCTACACTTACCCCATCACCACTGGCCATAGAGGAAGGGCTGTTGGCAGGTGGTAGCATGGAACAGGAAAGTGTGGAGACCATGGAAAGTGTGCCTGCACACCATGATCCTAGTCAACTGACTGATGATGTCCCACACAGGCATGTGCCCAGCGCTGCTCATAGGAAAACCACTGGCCAACATGTCCCTGCAAGACAAAGCATATCAGCTGGAGTCACCAGATGCATGTTTTGGGCTGTAATGGAGGCACAGGCACGTGCTGAATGGCACAACAGAAATGATCTGAGGCTTCAGAGGGCTGCTGTCTGTTCATTAACTGGCAACATCCAGGCACTTGCAAATGCTCTCCATCATCTTGCAGATGTTTGGATAGATGATTGGGTGACATGGTGGGAGTCCTTGACTGTGGCATGTCAATCCTTGAGCGTGGAATGTCTGTGCTGGACCATCTGGTAGGAGTGAGGAGTCAGGCACATGGACGTAGGTTAGCTACATCACTTATTGAAGGTCTATGTGAACATGCTACTGCACATGCCCACTCCCATAGTGGCGGTAGCAGCAGCAGTGCAGCTGGTGCTGTGCAGTCCACACCAGAACACAGCAGGCCACATGCACGTGGTCCTGGATGGTCCCAACAGGGACATGATTCCAGTGGACATGTGTCATCAGACAGTACCCAATCTGAACCTCTGCCTGGTAGTGCCCATGCAACCCCTGGCAGGTGCAGGTCACGTGGCCGTGGCCAGAAACTGTGAACTGTGAAACCTGCCTTGTACAGTCTGCAGATGTCAATAATACCCCTGTGTAGGCCAGCCACATGCCAGACCTGTGTGCATGCATAAACACACACCGGAAACAAATGTAGGGCACTTCAACACACACACGCATAACATCCACACACACCCAATGATATCACAGGCCCTAACACACACACATGATGTCATCCAATGGCACAGCCTAGGCCTCTGGCAAACATTATCACCCTGTGCATATGATGATGCCTGTGCCGCATCCCTGAAATCCACACCATCGGTGCAGGGACATGCTCATATGGTCTGATGCACAGGGTGAACATACTAGGTAGACAATTGTAGATTAATATTGTTGAGTAGTGTTGACAGGCAGCAGACATTCCATGTATTACAGTTTTAGAATGCATTTTGTACATTTGAAAGTATGTATCATGTGTAACAACATTAACAGCATGTTGATCTTGACATTCTGCCTTCCTCTTTCAGGTGTAGTTACATGTGCCGGGGGATGTCAGTGTTTGCGGTTAGTGTCCCATATGTACATGTTGACTACCCACAGGTCAGTATGACAATACCTGCATGCACTTTGTAGCTTCCACATCACAGTTATATTCTCCCATGTTTCAATTATGTTTACTGTTCTAATGATCCAAGAGCATGATAGCTGTGTAGTAAGCTACTGTGTTCAGAGCCGTCACATCCATAGTGGGTGACATCACAGGTATAGTTACCTGGAGCGGGGACAAGGTAAAAGAGTGGTATGCTGGATGACAAGGGTAAAAGCCAGTGGAAATAGTGGCTTCTCATTGGGAAGCAGTAATACCCACGGCCATGACAGCATGCAAACACAGACACACCCATGCACTCAGGGATTCACAGACACAGTAACACACTCTGACACACGCACACAGTTGCCAGTGTTCGGATGAGAACCCTTGCCTATGTGCATATCATCATTATAGTACAATGTAATTACAAGATGCGCCACAGAGATTACACATATACAGGTAGTTGGAATGGCCTAAGATTGAGGACAATGACAGGGATACTACAGTGCAGTGAGTGTATGTGGGGAGGGGGGTCCATCAGTAGGCTTTGTAACAACAGGTCACACCCCAGGGTGTACATGTTAACAGGTGGTTAGAATGCCCGTCTACAATTGATGATATCAACAGGGATGCTAGATTTCATTGAGTGGATGGGGGGAGGGGCATTAACATTTCACTATGGTAAAATACAGCCTCACTCCAGTGATTGGACAGCCATACACATGGACAGCCATACACACACACACACACACACACACACACACACACACACACACACACACACACACACACACACACACACACACACACTGTGGCATTCACAAAGTTATACACCTATGTCACACACATACAGACACTTTATATGTGTGAAGTTCAACCACCTGCCTATTCCTTTCTTTCTACACTTCACTCTGTACTGGTGTCAACAACAGTGTTCAGGAGAGTGATAACATGTGGGGTGTATTCCCAACCATACGTGACATATATGGGCACACACACACCCATACGTGCCAGTAGTGTGAATCAAACACCTGCCTATCTCATGATAGGTATTACAGCAGTACAGCACTATCGTATCCGGTGCAAAGCTTACTGACTCTCTCCTTTGCCAACTGTGCTGATATATGCACAATATATGCACATGGGAGGTATTACTGTTACAGATGTCATGAGGTTTGCCTTCAGTGTCACCCTTACAGCATTCTACATTGTCTGTCATCCACTTCAATTAACAAAACCTGACCATAGCAGTTACACAGGTTATTGTAGGACTGGTTGTAACACACCAGTGAGCTGTCCTCAGTAATCATTCATCTGCAAAGAAGCCCCATCACTTAGTAGTCATGTCCAAACATGTACGGCTTACTGTACTTAGAGCATATCACCATATACAGTTGGCAATGTTGAGGCTGTATTGCAACAGCATGATGTACTAAGACAACAGTCACCTTCAGACATCAGACACTGCACACACATGGAATCTACACAAACATCAATACATGTACACATATGCGGTCTACATCAGTAAGTGCACTAGTAGGTCAAGAGAATACATTCCACACCTTCCCCATGCCATGTGTGAAACATAGCTGAGAATTACACCATAATGGAAGTTCTATTCATGTACTGGTAGGACACCACTACCTTCACCGAGTAGCCAAGTGTACATATATGACAACAGCAGATATCAGCGAGACACACACAGCATTATTCCATGTCATGCTCCTACAAACTGTTACGTGACAGTGCCGTGGTGAAACCAGGGCACTATAATGGTCAACAGTGAGCACATCATATTTGCTACACACACCTCATGTTTACTGAAAGAGTGTCAGCAATGTGCTCTGTTAGAGTTAGGCAGTACACTCATTCAAGCATGTGCGAGGTGGCTTGTAAACATCTCACCCCAGCATGTACTGGCTATTGTGGTACTAAGGCTAATGTCCAGACAGCACACAGCATGCATGGCTTGCAGTTGTTGACACGGGGTATATATAGGAGCTGTGGCCACACATGGCTGTACATGTCATGAACATATCACCTGTGACTACTCAGGAACATACAGAGCAGAGCTGGATTTCCCTGAGTCTCTCAATACAGGCCTTGTGTAGGTCCTATGATCCTGTTATTTGGGTATGTTTGTAGGCATTGCATTAGGTGGACATGTCTAAAGACATACAATGCCGCATGGAGTGTTGTATGATATGATAGGTGTCATGGGTGACCAGTAGAGAGGGAATATTACCTCTGTTAACATAGATATCAAACCTTATGTACTGTTAGCATGCTCTCTGCCATGTGCATGTGTGTAATGACTGTAGCCACCTGTATGTAGAAAGGATAATGAAAGCTATGGTAATGTCATTTATGTTGTATGAGTGTGGGATGTACATATCCAAGGCAGGTACAGTTAGGTCATATCCAACCATGAGGGTGTTGTTTACTGGTGTACAGCAACAGTCGACCATGTTAATGCTGACAACATCTGAGGGACCCTGGTATGTGTACATCTGAGCTGGTTACAAACAGTGGTATTATTGCATTGCATAACACATTATGCAGCTGTATCTGTACATGGGTACTTTGCACAGCTGATGTAGGTCTAGGTACAGTCCACCAATCGAGGGTTATCTGGTGGTCTACCATACTATGTCATACCACATATGGATGTGTGTTGGTAGTCTGGGGACAAGGTGGTGGATGTATATGAGGATACAACCTAGAATGCAGCATTTGCCACTGTCACCTGTACCTGACTCATCTGTGATGCGTTATGTCAGAGTAGTGGTCTTTACATGTGAGTAGCCTTTATGAATATGTGTACACCACCACCTGGAATGGTCCATGCCACTGTTATGGCCCACATGTTTGGATCTGAGTTATATGGTGGTAGTGCAATTGTGCACTACAAAGCCTTCAGCCAGGTGTTCCTCACTGCACAGATGTCAGTATTCCCTATTGTAGGTTCTGCATTGAGCAAATGGATTACTAAAGCCACACATCTAGCACTGGTTAGCATAAGCATCCAATGCAATTGTCTTGTAGGTGTCAGGGTGTTACTTCTGGGTGTAGGACATTTGCCTTGGAATGCGGCTATATGGGTAAATGCGACCTAGGTATTATCCACACACACGTGAAACATGGATGCATGTGCTCTGTGTTGAAGGCTTGTCATTCGGTCATGACAGCCCAGAATGACAAACACGGACAACCTCATAATAACAGCAGGACATTGGCTCATTGTTTTGGTCTAGCAGTTGCCACTTGTACCATGACATTACTGCAAGTGGCAGTAATGTGCTTGGTAGCAAATGCCTTATGTAAGGTGACGGACAGCAGCAGGATTTGTGTATATGACCAATGTGAGATATACTTAGGGTAGCAGTCCTGCTAGTAATGACAACTACTAACACAGCCGGGAGAGGTCATCTTGACACCTGCACCTCAGTACCATTACACAATGTGGCTCACACATTATCCTTGCACATGCCACTGTTCCACGTATAATGCCACTGTCCATAACCTGCTATCAATGTATGCCTTTAATACAGCAAGGTGTGTTACACATGCTGTAGGTAGCATCTGCCTGTGTGACCCAGGTAATCTATTGTCTGTCACGTTCACACATGCATGAATGTGTATACTTAACATATATATGTCAGTACTTCATGTACATGTATGCATGTGTATCACACAGCACAGACACAGATATATTATTTACGGGCCACATACAGGTATCACGTAGTAAACCAGTATGATGTGCATATATACTGACAGGTAAGATGTACATAGCTGTAAATCTGTGTGTTTACAATAGGAGTCCATTACAATGTGTTCTTTACATGTAAGTGTATGATCATGCACACTGTGTCCTTCTGTGGTTAGAATCGGAGTGCATCCCAAACAGCCCTGTGCTACTAAGTGTATGAGTGTACCCACTGCCACCTTGTGTAATTTGAGTCAGTGCATCCAACAAGCCCTTTGTTACTAAGTGTATGAGCATGCCCAGTATAACCTTGTGTAGTTGTTGTCAAAGTGCATCCCAAATGGCCCTGTGCTACTAAGTGTATGAGCATGCCCACTGTAACCCTGTATAGTGATAGTAGTTGTCCATTTCACAGATGGCCATACTCCAGTTCAGGTCCCTGTTGTACTACACCTATACCTCTCAGGCCTACCTGCAGATGATGTGTCTTGTTTGTGCATGCAGGTTGTAATGGACACCTACTTTAAACACACAGGTTTACAGCTATGTACTTCATGACTGTCAGTCTCCCTGTTGTTGTTCTCAATCTTAGAAGGGCAGTCTGACTGCCTTGGAATGTGTAATCTCTGTGGCTCGTCTCGTAACTGGTAGTACTGTAATAGTGATCTGTAGATAGGCAGGAGTTATGATCCTACCACTGGCAACTGTATATGTGTGTTTGTGTGTGTGTGTCAGCAAATGGCTGAGTGTGTTTGTGTGTGTGTGTGTCAAAGCAAATGCCTGAGTGTGTGTGTCAGCAAATGGCTGAGTGTTGTTGTGCGTGTGTATTTGTGTCTGCATCCTGTCATGACAGTGGGTTTTGCTGCATTCCAAAGAAATACCTCCTTTTGCACTGGCCTTTATCCTTGTCAACTGCTAAACCTCTCTTCCCCCCTCCCCACTGCAAGTAATCGGTCCTGTGATGCCACCCAGCTCAGAAGTGGAATCAAAGTAAGTGTAATTGTATGTGTTCTGTGGCACATACCCCAACTGCATACCACTGTACTAGTTACCTTTACACAGGCAAGACGTGTATGCACAATACTGGCAAGTGTGTGGGTGTTTGTGTGTGTGACTACCCTGTAGCCAGGCATACACATGTTTAATGTCTTTTAGCACACCATGGTAGCCATCTGTGGTGACCGGTGTCTCCAAAGTATTACATAGTTAGGAATGGTAAAGAATACACAGTCAAGCACGACTACAGTTGGGTATGTTATTTTCCTGTGTCACTGTCGAGCAGTGACACAGAAGTGGTCACTGGGGTGTAAGTCCATACCCATCATTCCCCCACCCTAACTCCACAATCCCCAGGGTAGATTACATTAGCCATTATTCCCCACCGCAAACCCCACATACACAACAACAATCCCTTCTCTGGTGAACTGCTTAAGATTTAAATGTTATAACACAAGAGATGCCTCTGTTTTGTGCACACGTAAGTTCCTTTGGAACCCTTCTGTGTCACAAAGGGTGTTCAGATGTGTATATATATATATATATATATATATATATATATATATATATATATATGTGTGTGTGTGTGTGTGTGTGTGTGTATACACATCCCATAGGTGTGTCTATATATATATATATATATATATATATATATATATATATATATATATATATATAGACTTGTCTTTGTTATTTCACAATATATATAAAGACTTGTCTTTGTTGTTTCACAGAGTACAGTACATTCAAGGGTACTGTACATATGTACACAAAGTCACTGTCCCATTTGTTTTCAGTACTGTGGAATACCTGTAGTAAGATGTGCATTATAGACTCCATGCGACATGTATACAACCCAGATGGCTTAATGGTACATCCAGTGACCTCAGTGTGCATGGTCCAGGGTTCAAGACCTGCAAGTCTTGTTGATATTGTCAATTAGGACTGCATAAGACACTTTTAAGCAGGTGTAAATGTGTTTTCGTGACAGTAAGCAGCGGTTACACACAGGTAACAGACATGTACAACTCTCAGTACACTTGAAATGCCCTTCTTTGGCAATCCTGCTGATGTCACCCACCTACGAATACACCTCTGGGACTGCTGTAACCCAGTAATCTCCATGGTGCACACTGTAACTGCGTAATGCTGTATTGTGTTAAACTAGTTTGGTAGGTGTTCTAATCCCAGACAGGTCGTGAGTGTGTGTGTGTGTGTGTGTGTGTGTGTGTGTGTGTGTTTGTGTGTGTGCCTGCAAAAGAAATGATGCTTTTAGAGTATGCACACTCTTTACAATTCACATACCCACCTTTGGCAATCCTGCTGATGTCACCCACCTAGAAATACACCTCTGGGATTGCTATAACCCAGTATTCTCCGTAGCGTGTGCTGTAATTGCGTATTGCTGTAGTGTGATAAACTAGTTAGGTAGGGGTTCTATTCCAAGAGAGACTAACTGTGTGTGTCTGCCTAAAAAAAGTAACAATGCCTTTTAGAGTATGCACACTCTTTACAATTCACATAACCAGCTTTGGCAATTCTGCTGATGTCACCCACCTAGAAATACACCTCTGGGACTGCTGTAACCCAGTATTCTCCGTAGCTCATGCTGTAACTATGTATTGCCATCGTGTGATAAACTAGTTAGGTAGGGATTCTATTCCATGACAGGCCAACTGTGTGTGTCTGTCTGTCTGAGAAAGGAACAATGTTTTTTAGAGTATGCACACTCTTTGCAATTCACATAACCACATTTGGCAATCCTGCTGATGTCACCAACCTAGAATTACACCTCTGGGACTGTTGTAACTCAGTTGTCTCTGCAGCACATGCTGTAGCTGCGTAATGCTGTAGTGTGATACATTAGTTAGTTAGAGGTTCTATACCAAGACATGGCAGGTGTGTGTGTTTGACAGTCAGACCCTGTGTGGAGGTGGCTGTGGGTGTCCAACCACTGGACATGTTGGGGAGTGGATTTTGAAGTTTTCCTATATGGTGTCCATATTATATGTCACAATGTCCACCTCACGAGGAGTACAGATGTTAGTCAGCCAAGGGACTGTGTTGGCAAGCCATACCCCTACATCTGGCAAAAGGCCTGGGGAACAAAGTATGCAACCCTACTAGTACCCGGAATATGTTCTGAACCCATTTGTCATACGCAAACACACTTGCCTAGAATATCCCGCTATGTTGCTAGTACCCTGCACATTGATGACTGATAGTAGGCATGGTGTGATTGCAGTGGGCTGCAGAAGGCATGGCACCCTGTACAGCAGTACAATAGGCACATAATTGCAGACAATGTGCCTTCACTATGTTCCCCACTGGATGCCTGCAACATATGTGGTGCCATCAAATGTGATCCACAGAAGCCATACAATGCCTTACACATGTGTCCTGTATGGACCAATGCCACTGACACCAGGGAATACCTGTATCATGCTATCAATGCAGGTGCAGGGTCAACCTGCTATCTATAAGCAAGTCCTGCCATACCAGGCCAGTATTGGCATACCTGAGAATAACAGTCTGTGTACACAACATGTGCCAGCCAAACCAGGTACACTTGTACATGTCACTGTACATTATTGTTTGACGTGCACATCCCAGGCAATATCCATATCAAGGACTATCAAACACAGACATGGCATGCATTGCAAAGCTATGGCCATACACTATGGTAACCAGGATGTCAGGACAGTTCATACAATACCCATCTGTGTGGGACACTGCAGACACTATACCCCTGTACCACACTGCACACCATTGTCAGGTGGCTTGATGCCAAGAATTACCCCTCACCCAGCCTTGTACAGCCATCTTGCACAGCCAACCACTACACACCCATGAAGCAATGCACACATGCATGTCAGTACTGGCACCTTGTGTCTGTGTGTGGGGTATGATGCTCCCAACCACAGTCACACCCAGTATAACTCCCATTGGCATACCGACTGATGTCAGATACGTTCACATGCCCTAGCCCATAGAACCTCCAGATATCCCCTGTGATGCATGTACTACCTATGCATTACTGCAGTGTGGCAAACTAAGTAGTTAGGAAGTGTATTTGTGGGCCTGGCAAAGTGTGTCAGTGTGAGTTCATTAGAGAGTGTGGTTGTGTTGACAATGACATCTGTTCATGTGGACAGCCATGTGTGCTACACCTAATGTATGTCTATTATATCTCTGTTGCAGATGTCACTCACCAGCACACATATATGTTCTTACAGCACACCAACATGTCAGCTTTGTGGCACATGGAGTAACTGCATGCACTTGTAATAGTAATGACTAGTCAGTCGGGGTTTGAACCCCTGTACTGGTACGTGTGTGACAGACGATGCTTAGGTTTTAGTCTCCAAGCCCTTCTCTGATGTACTTTGCCTCTGTCTGTCCCTCCCACACACTCTCTGGTGGATGTGGAGTTGTACACCTGCTCAGCAGCAGCTTGTGTTTTGTAAGTGATGGTCATGATCTGGTGATGGCTTCTGCACCTATTGCAGTCCTCCTCTAGCTGATTGCATGTGTAACAGCTGTGATGATGTTCCCATAGCCAATCGCATGGAAACACAGTACAGTATCTAGGAACATCATAGATTCATAGGTTCATAGGTAGGTACTAGGCTATTAGCCCTAGGTCCTATATAAGCCTAGCCAAACATGTACCCTGGCTTTCGCCACCCAAGAAAATTATTTTCCTGTGCCCCTGTCGAGCAGAGCCAGAGAAGTGATACCTGGGGTGAATTTCCTATTTCCCATCCAATCATCAAGACTTTTCCTGAAGAGAGCTAATGAGGAGCTCTGTTTGACATATATAGGTAGTCTCTTCCAGAGTATGGGAAGTGTCTGGGACAGGAATCTATCCCTCCAGCATGTTCTGTTTATTGTGGTGACAAGGTGTAGGTTCCTAGAGCGTGTAGCTCGGAGGGATTGGGATTTCGTTAAGTGGAGCATGTCCAACAGCTCTGGGTTTGACATAGCTTTGTATGTTAGGCAGAGATCACCTCTGAGTAGGCAATATGTGACGGAGTAAAGCTAGAGTTTTTTGAGACGGTCTGCATAGGGCATCTGTTTGAGGCCAGTAATCTTCTTTGTGAAGTATTTCTGTGGCCTTTCCAGTTGTTGTAGATGTCTTGTGAGGTACATACCAAAAGGGGCATTGTATTCTATAATGGGTCTAATGAGTGATGAGTAGAGGGGAAAAATGACCTCTTTTTTTCTGGATGAGAAACCTTTTGTGATGAGGTGAGCCACATAGAAGGATTTCCTGACCACTGTGGCGATGTGATTATCAAAGGAGAGATTACTGTCACCTGTGTCCCAAGGTCTCTTATCACACTTTTGGCGTTAAGTAGACTACCACTTATGTGGTAGTTCATGGGTACAGAGTTTTTACCAAAGGGGATGTATTGGTGTTTACCCATGACAGTCGCTGTGAGTGGTACCTGGATCTGGTGTTTGGTAAACAGCATCACAGATGATATCTGGATGTTCCTCAAACAACATATACAGTGGGAAATAGCCTAAAGACAGGAGGGTGATGTGCCAGACATGACTACAGCATGTAAGTGTAGCTATGCTTCATTGAGACTACTGCCAGTTTAACAAGTTGTGTGTGGTAATGGCTAATCTGCATGTTTTAAAACTGACAAGACAGTGCTCTGTTTGTGAGGGACCCCCATCTGTAGGGCCATCTGTGGACTGGTCAGTATGTGGGACCATTTTCATGTGTTACTCACTGAACACACATCTGTGAACTGCAGGAGCATAGTGTGAGGATTGCAGTCAGTACATGTTGATAATGATGAGTTACTGCCATTGCATCCCTGATTGGACCTATGTTACATGAAACAGTGGTATGACAGACACTGTCTGGGGTTGTCAGTGACATGCCAATAATGGGTCACTGTTCAAGTCTTCTACACTTTGTACAGATGTCATGCTGTATATATGCATGTGTTCTGCTCCCTCTGCAAATGTATACCATCTGTTGTGTTCGGTTGATGGTAACATCTATGCATGCTGTTATAAGTAATCCTGAATGCTGTTTACTATTACTAAGCTATATCTGTGTTTAAACTGCAAGACCATAGGCTGTATGGGTTTGGAAGTCCCGGCAGAACCTCCTGTCCCACTTCAGCTGGCCATGGTACTGGGCACCAGCACATCTGAGGCCCAGCCTTGGTCCTCCTCCTCTGTTGGCTCTGCACCACCTTCTGGTGGAACCGCCACTGAGGGTGGGGCTTGTTCCCCCCTGGGAGCAGGTCCAGACAGGAACATGCCCGCTGTCATATAGTCCCAGACGTGGTGCGTAGGGGGCTCAATATGGGGTTTTGAGGCCAGATACGCCAGCTCGAGGACAGAGTGTCACATTTACAGGGTGAACCTGCCCCTCCTAGACAGCCCCCAGCACTGCCACCTTTGCGGCTGTTTTGGTGCAGTGGTGGCTGCCCATGGCTGGGGACCTCCGTCCCACTGTTTCCATCTGGGAGCTCATGGGCTTGTGACTGCTGAACACCCCTCCACATCCAAGGTGTATCCTCCCACATGTGTCATATACTGACCCTGTATGCTGTCTTGTCTGTCATCCTACCCAACCTATCCTCCACGAGCATATCTACTCTCCTTCCCCCACATCCCACTCTCACCCTACGGAAACAAAAGGCCAATCGGTTCCTAGAACAACATTTGCCCCATACATAGCTGTCCATTTCACACACGTGTCCACTGGACACATGTAACCCTTTTAATATGCATCACAACATACTCCAGTTGTCCTCACCCTGTCTCTCAGGCACATGATCCTGGTATGCACATGACTCCTAAAGGTTCCAGGTACATGTGCTGCAGACGACTACATTGTACACACAACACTACCGGTCCCTCTATGGTTACCCCATTTACCTTTTTCATGATGATGATGTCGCACACAGCACCTTGCAAGAGTACTATTCTCACATAATGATTGGACAGGAACTGTTGTGTTAATGTAAATAACATGCACAGAGTGATGTATTTGGCCAATGTACAAATGTTTGCGTGTATTAATGACACATGTCTATCTGAGGAAGTCTTAATATTACATAGGACAACACCACTACATAATACAGGAGTTGCTGGTGCTTCCCTTTTCATTCCTTTGTAATGCTTTGTTGTCACATGGGATGTTCTTGATATATCTATATATATGTATGTATCTATATCTGGACATAAACACACACACATACATCTACATGATGGAATACATTTCCTATACTGTTGAATGACTGCGCTGGATGATATGTTTGGGATAAGATCCGATGTCTGTATATCTGCCATGGCTTAGCTGTGTCTGCAGGGTCCTGGTTTGAACCTTGCAGAGGCCATTTATTTTGTTGCTGGGCAGAACAAGGCTGATGGATACGGAGTGATTAAGGCACATTAAAGCAGTTGTGAGCGGGTGTGCGTGGGATTGCGCCGAGCTAAGCAATGCTAACCTCCAGTTACAGTTTCTTACACTTAGTTAGCCTCTACATTGCTTCACCAGTGTAATACTCGCATACTGGCAGCCAAACAGGCTTACACCCACTTGCTCCCGCACTTGCAAATGCACTGCATTTGGTGTTTGCATCTGACACTCACACCCCTGGATGGGAGTGAGGACTGTGATATTACCTTGTGATGCCCATTACATCAGATTACATGCCTACAGTATTGGGAATGGCTGCCCATTAGGCGAAAGCATGCCATTCGACTGTACGGAATCCGCGGCCTGCCCAGAGTTTGATTCGTGTTATTGGTGTGTTCCTCTTACAATCTGCACCTGTCTGGCTAATGCATGGGAACTGACACTCTTCAATACAAACAAGTAATTGGGTTTTGGAACCCACATCCTTCAGCCGAGTCATGCTACTGCATGCCTAATATTCTATTATCTTTCTAAGGTTGTCATTGGAATATGTGCTTTCTGTCCATATCAGACCTCTCATACGATTGGGGAAAAATACCAACTGAATCAGGGACATGTCATAACAACATCAGGGACACATTTAAATTATTAGTGCTATTAACCTGACACATTGACAGACTTAGAGCATATGAATTCATACACATTTTCTGAGGTAAATGATGTTTATAACTCTTAATTGTTGTCATTATTCATTATGTGTAATTCACCACCTTTCCTCCAAAAGTCACTAGTTTTAGGAGGGATTAAGTGGAACAGAGTTAGAAATTGAGTCAAAATCAGGGACGTCCCTGGAAATCAGGGACAGTTCAGAGGAATGGTCCCTATTTATTCCCCCAGTGGTTTATGTCCTGTCCAGTGGATTTGCTCTTAGGGGTTGAGTGGTATGGGCATCAGCTATGCCCATTTCGGAATATTACTTACATCCCCGGGGCAGTCCTAATACAACTGCACCAGCCAACACCTGCACGCCTAGGCCCATAATTGCATACCCATAGTTACCCCACCTGCCCCTCCTCTACACACTCATCCTTACTGTGGGTGCAGATGGGGTATTAAAACACCACTACACACTGCCCACTCTCCACGTGTCGGGACACATGTCGTACGTTGTGTAGACCAATGGGTTATCAGGCTTGCACAACCTACTGGTCCGTGTACATCTACAGCCTGGTTTGATGAATCATTACTGGGACTGACTCCGATGATCATTAATTTTTGGGTGTCCCACAAGGGACATCGATGTCTGTTTCAAGATTAGACCTGACAGGTCTCTCCCACTGGTAGTATCCTGCCGGTGGTCTGGGAAGCAGTGGTGTGTTTACTTTTATTGTGTGTCTGTATGTCTCACCGGCCTAGCTGTGGGGGTGGGGGTTGATGCTACGTGTTACACGTTTGTTTATTGGACACCTCACCCCCATATGCACGGCCTGTGAACATATGTAACTCATAACTGCTGTATCATATCCTAGCTATATACATGTGTATATTTACAGTCGCATATATATATATATATATATATATATATATATACATTACTATATACAGATATATCTGTATATGTATGCATATATGTATGCATTTATATATTGCTGTCTATATAAATATATATATATATATATATATATATATATATATATATATATATATATATATATATCTAACAACATATGGGTCTATGGGTGTCTGCATATGTATATATCTATATGTGGGTATGTATATGTATTCTGTCTCTGTATGTATACATTTGTACTACGGAGAGCGAGAGGCTTATCGATATGTCGCTGTGGGTAGATATACACACACATACCTCTACATCTGGTTATTCTGTTCCTTGCCATATAGATTACACTTTGTTGCAGTGGGACTTGTAGTGGGTATGGCTGCTCGGTGGGAGATGCCTCTGCCCACTGAACACATTTGCTTACATCCCTGGGGCTGTCCATATAGGCTCACATCAGCCAACACCTGCACACCTAGACCCATAAGTAGCTACCCATAGTTCCCCCCACCCGCACCTCCTCTACAGCACCCATCCTTACTCTGGGTCCTGGTTGGTTCTGGACATACCACTACACACTGCCCACTCTCCACTTCATGGGACCCATTTCATACAATTGTCTCGACCCATGGGTCATCAGGCTTTCCCACCCTTGTATTCCGGGTATGTATACACCCCAGCCAGAATGTTCTGTTTATCACCTTCTTTTGGTCTTGCCAATTTTTGGGGTGTCCTGCAAGGGACGCTCCTGTCTGTGTTCCAAGATTAGAATTCATAGGTGCACTGTGTCCCCTCCCCGGTTGTATCCTGCCTGTGGTCTGGGGAGCAGTGGACTCTTTACATTGTTTGTGTGTATGTTTCCCGTGCCCGGCTGGGGGGGTGGAAGGTCATGCTACATGTTTCATGTTTCTTGCTTGGGCCCCTCACTTCCATTGGCATAGCCTGTGAACATATGTCATTCCTGTGTGCTGTTTCCTATCATAGTTGTATATCTGTGTATATCTACGCACACACACACACACACACACACACACACACACACACACACACACACACACACACACACACACACACACACACACACACACACACACACACACATATATATATATGTCTGCAACCATATATATAATATATATATATGTGTGTATGTATGTGTGTATATATATATATATATATATATATATATATATATATATATATATATATATATATATCTATCTATGTGTGTGTGTCTGTAAAACAATGCAAACCCCGCGCAAACGCACTTACACATGATTACTGGTGTTTATATATGCTTAAACCTGCATACTAATGCCTTATTCATTATGACACTTCGCTCCAGTTAACTTTTAATTGTTATTTTGCAGGTTATACAGTGGACAGATGTCACAATATGTTCATGTACAGATTACCAATGGTAAATGATATTTGATGCAGTGGGATTCGGAACGGGAATGTCTGTTCATTAGGTGGTTGCTCTAACCAATACACTATTGCTGTGCTGCTTCATTTGCATATATATCCATATACTCATGGTTCCTGGTTCCCCAAACACCCACCCCAACATCTCCCTAACACTGCAGTCATTCATTCTCCAGCTGGATTTGTGGTGTATGCACACCACTACGCATTGGCCACTCCCTACTCCTGTAGACCCATCCCTTCTGTTGACTCACTCCATGTATCCTAAGAACTCCCAAACTTTTAGTCCACAAACATTGGTGACATGAGCGACCAAAAGGACATTATTCGCAATTTTTGGGTTGACCCACATGGGACACGCATGTGTTTATGTCAAGATTAGACTCTATGCTTCATTACATCCTTACTCCCATTAACATGGCACTAAATAAATTAATAAGTATGACTATGTGGTAACGCACACGTTACACATGAGACCCTAATTATGTATGTGTTCGGTGTATTTCTTTTACAAATAGACCGGTTTAGTAATTGGCGTTGCCGTAGCAGGCAGATCACAGGAATGATTCCATGTGTGGGAAAGTCCTCACATTTGATTTTTTTCAGCACAGCACTGACCTCGGACATTGTACACACTTTTGCATTTTAGCAGTTTCGTCCCTTCCCTCTTATGCACAACCGATTATTCTATCTACTGTTGAGGTTTGTATGGGCACATTCATGTTATTTATGTCTGCAAATAGAATGACTGTGTTACAGAGAATGTACTTCTATATATTGATGTCTGCATGTGTGTATGCATATAAACTTATAACGAACTCGCTGACCTCCATGGGGCGGTCCAATTAGAACCAGTCCATCCAACCCTGGCTCTATAATTTCATACCCATAGTTCCTCCACCCCCACTCAAGTTCAACATACATGCATACCATCCATTGTCCAGTTGTTATCGCAGCCATGACACACCTCCACACATTGCCCTCTTCCAAGCGTTAGGGGCCCTACACGTATGTTGTCCCAACCTATGTATTCTCAGGCTCTCCCACCATTTAGTCCTTGAACATACCTGCCCTTGCTTGTGTAATGGTCGGATGGCCAAATAGCCTATCAGTTTTTGGGTAGTCCCACCAAGGACTACCCTCTGTGTGTAAAGTAGACTTAGCAGATCAACAATGTTACTCCCACTGGTAATATCCTGCCTGTGGTGTGAGTAGCAGTGCTTTGCTCACTCCTGCCCAGCTTGATATGACATACGCTGACAGTGCTATATAATACTGAGGTTGCTGTTGATTCCCTTCTCATTCCTTTTGTATGCTTTATTGCTACGTCATTCTTTCTTCATAGATAGATATATATAATATGTATATATGTATATGTATATGTGTGTATATATATATATATATATATATATATATATATATATATATATATATATATTTATATATACATATATATGTATATATATTATATATCTGTACATACTTATATACATTTTTTAAGCCGGGCACTGCTTAGACCCACGCAAGTGCGCTCAGACTTACTTACTGGTACCTATATGTGTTTACTGCTGCTTATTTGTGCTTACACCTGCTTACTACTGCCTTATTCATTATGACAGTGCCACTTTGCTTGAATGATATTTAAGTTAAATATCTCATGAGATACTCTTATGTCGGTTTTACAGCAAAACGACATTCATTCCACATGGAAAATGATATGTGCTATTGTTGGGCTCGATCCGTGAATGCCTGTTCATTAGGCAGATGGTCTAAACACTACACTATTGACATTTACGTTGATTCCGCATGCTTTTCTCTATTTGAATGAATTTGATGTGTAAGCTATGCTCGGCGGAAGGCAGCGACGTGCAAACACACTGCGCTTTGCTTACACCTTCGATATTGCAGCAATTCAAATGTATAACAGGGACACAGGGAATCTAATTGTGGAAGTTCTAGGGACAGGGCTCAACATTCCACTACGTGCTTGTGTGTTTACTACTTCGATTTTATTTTACTGTTCGCGGACACTCTTGTATGCTTAGCATACATTTTGGTATCCACAGACACTGAATTACTGACTTACTATTAGAGGTGGGCTCTACTAGTAGGCATAGTAGGTTTTGCAACTGTCGGGGCATGTTTACGCCTTTGTAGAGCACTTGTACACACCCCCTGCACTCGCACATGTTTCCTGTGCACGTCGAGGGTGTGGCGGCACGCCTTCATACATATTCATATGGCGTTGCTGCACCATCTATAGTGAGGATGCTTGGCACAAGGCTAAAACCGTCCTTGCGCTGAGCTTCTTGAATCCCGGGGATTAACTTAGCACCAAACTATATGACACAGTGTTTAAGGTGTATTTTGATGTATTTTATTATAGGTATTACAGTATTTTAGTGATTTCCAAACAACCTGAGAAAAGGATTAAACTTTGCCCTGGAATGCATTGAAAGACAGCAACAACAGCAAAAAATGAATTAACAAAATTTATTGTATTGAATAAAAGCTGTTATGGCATGAACCTGATACCCAGGTATTGAAACAAATTGCAACTAGCATTGTGCATGCTTTGTAAGTAATGCAGTTATACCAAAGTGCTTGACCATTTGTAATCTGTACGTGCGTTTGTGTGTGTGTGTGTGTGTGTGTGTGTGTGTGTGTGTGTGTGTGTGTGTGATGAAATTCCTTTTAAAATTGTGTTAATAAACTCAATGGAACATGTTCTAAATAAAATGACTTTTACAAAAAGGTCTGTGTATCCACTTAATTTTCTGTTGAATAGAGCTTAATAAAGAATTGAAGTGTGATACCATTTTCTGTAGAGTTTGATCAGTTAAGTGCATGAAGCTATTAAATGTGAACAGTATATTCTGATTGATTCATTTAAGTGTTTTTTTGCAGTTTCATTTAATGCACATTTATACTAAGGATGGGATACATAAAGTGAGGAATTTTACTTGGCGAAGGCCTGCAGATTCATAGTTTATTTACCAATTCATAAACCTCTGCTGTGCTGAAATGCAGTTCAGTGTAGCCCCCCACTGCTGACTGAAATATTAATCTGATAGCTGGGCTGTGCTCTTCAGAGGTGGGTATGCAATTAGGTAATGTTGAATTTAAGTTAGAAAAAAACTACAGACCAAAGTTTGACATTTAGCTGTAGGTTCATAAGGCAGACAAGTAAGAGCACTGTATGCTCAGGCATTTTTTGCATGTAACACACACATACACAGTACATACTACATATTGATATACAAATGTAGCTTAGCTTTGCAAAATACTTATTTTGTAAATTGCTCATTTGTGGGCAACTGGATGACTAACTGCAAGCAGCTTGTACTTGTGCATTTTATGCTGAGTGATTGTTTTGTTCTGAGTCATTGATGGTCATTTTTTACCTAGATGAGTCGGTGCAGACAGTTTGCACTGAGCAACAAGATGTTTATGCTGAATAGCTACTTTGTCATGAGTCATTTTGTTAGTTACTTCTACCTTACCCTTAGGGGCAACAACACCTTGTAGCTATGTGCTAAGGTATTCCAAATCCCACCATTTTTATTTTGCTAAACGGAAAGTGGTTTAGAAAGGTGTGTCACCAAAATTATTGTATCTGAATATATCTACAATGGATCTAGGATCAAATATCCAAATATACTGTTACTTCAGTGAATGCCATCATATTAATAATTTCTGCCACTGCCATTTTTACCCATCCCACAATTTGAACTGTTTTAATAGTTGACCTTCAATCAACCTAGACAAACTGTAGGAATCCCAGATGCCCAAAAGTGTATAATGAAAGAACACTGTATTTTTCATGACCTATGTTAAAGCCTGTTCAGGAGATGTGGGGTGTAGAAGTTAGTGCAAGAATGGTGAATTCCCCTCTTGTGGACCCATGGGAAAAATAGAGTCCTAGTTTCTTGCAGTTCGGAATTGTCAAGTTTGGTTCAATTACTTGCTATTCAATGATATAATAATTCCCATTTACTGCATATATCCATATGTATGTATATGTGGGAAGCAACACTTTGATCAAATGTTTGGAATTTTTAATATTTATTTACCTGCACACGGTAATGAAGAATCATATGATCACAGATAGCTGACAATTTGTTAGGTGGATGTCACAGTGCAGTGTGGATTGAAAATTTGCCCTTTCCTCGCTGTTGTGCAGTCTTGGAGTTAGTATATATAAATAACATGGGGTGTGGGGGTTGATGGAAATGATTATTAGGAATTGGGAAGGAAAGATGGGGAGGGGTAGTCTGTGGGGTCACACAAATATAAAACAGTAAAAATAAATGGGTGTTGTACACACACACACGTTAAAAGGGGAGATGCACTGAAAAGAGACAAACAGAAGGTGGACACTTGGTGATGGGGAGGAGTGGGCAATGCACAAGGGTTAGTGGAATGATAAGATGGGCATATGCCTGGCTTGAGAATCCAACTGGGTATGAGCAATTTAATGAATGCCAGCCAGCCCAAAGTGATGTCCAGTTTAATCCAGAAAGATAATTTGTATGGAGTATGATAGACTGTGACAGAGACTGCTTCCTGCTCAGGTGACCTGATGACAGGGGCTTGCTAGTCAAGTGCATGCGGAAATTCGTGGTGGCTAGCCAGTGGGCCATTGCACTGCTAACTGTCTCATGCTCCACCTTATACACCTCCTCCTGTCATCCCCCTGATGGCTGGGTCACAGCAATTGATCAATCTAGAATACTTACCTTGACGAGGTCTAAACCCCTCAGCATGGGGCAGCTACAGCTGATGCAACTAGGCACCATTATCATGAACTGCAGAAGAGAGAGATGCCACAAGAAAGATAACATTAGTGAAACTGTCCACCAGATGGTGAAATTAATGTAGTACAAGTTAGTAGGTAATTTGTAAACCAAGCACATTATGCTGCAAGTCTCATTTGCTGTCTATCTTTCTTTGCCATTGGTGAATGACAGAAGGGTCAAAACAACCTTCACATACAGATGTGGGTGAGCTACAGACATCAGTATTAAACTGCAATATACATATATGTGCACAATAGCAGAAGCCATGAAATGTTTCAACAGTTGCACAACTAAGCTACAACCGTAGATGTATATGCAAGATCACAGAAACATGGAATTGTGCCTAATGCTTCACATTTAACCTACAATCTTGTGTTTCTGCAAGATAGCAGGAGCCATATGTGGGCCCCACAGTCTCACAACTGGATGGCTATACAGTACCCCATAATATACAGCAGTGCCATGAGAGACAGCCAAAAAGCCAGTCCTCCACAGTAGCCCACGTGGTATGTCTTGATCCAATGGTTGTCTTTCCCATTCGTTCCTCAATGTATGGGTCTTTGGTTCTGAGTTGGATCTGACTTCAGCCACTTTCAAGCTTTAGATCAAGTGTTCAGGCTTCTCCCCTTATCCAGCTACCTCAGATCTCATTTCCTGCTGTAAATGTAGGACAGATCTTTCAGTATTCAGTAGTGGATAAGTAAATTTAGATCAATAATTTTTTTTTTTAGTATTAAATTTATCCTTTATCTTTTTCTTTGCCTCCTCCCCTAAGCCCTTCTCTTGTTCTTTGCCTTAGGCATTGGGCCTTTCCAGTTTCCTTAATATAAAGATAACATTTTTTTCATTGTTATTATAGTTTTTATAGTTATTACATTTCTTGTAGTTTACAGCTGCTTTTACTATAGCCAAAAATTGTTTCTATATGTTTTTGATACCTTGTTTCCGTTTTTTCCTATCAGAATATCATACAAGCTGTCAGGGTTAAGAACTATGTGGCCTGTGCCCACAAATTACCAAATTTTGATGCACACAATAAATGTGTGTATTGTGTAGACCCCTCACATTTGGACACCTCTTACATAATTTGTGGAGCCTTTGGCCAATGGGCCACTGTGAAGCAAAGAAATACATTAATTTTGAAAGGGCTTCAACCAGCCCCTGCAGGAAACCGTGTCCTTTCCATTTCTGCAAAATATTCCTCTTCTTTAAAGAAACCATCTGAAAAGCCTAAAGAGAAATCCAAAGACAAGAGAAAAGAGAGATCTAAAACCTCAAGGAAGTGGTCTATGGACCATATATCCTCTTCAGGTCTGGTTTCTAAAATCACAAAACCTTTGGAGCCAATGCTTCTCTCGGATCCAATACTTATCAGATCCAACACAATTCCAAGGTTCTCACTGGAACCAGTTTCTTCTATGTTCCATTCACTGATATCCAGGGCATTGGAATTTATGAATCCCAAGAACCGTTGGGCAAAGGTATTTGTACACGAGTAGTTTTCCAAGTTAATGGCAGGGTAATTGAAATCACCCAGTATTAGGGTGTTTGGTTGTATCTTAATATTTTCCAGTATGTTTAGAAAGGTGTAGTGAGAATCTTGGGGCATGGTGGGGGATCTGTAGCAAGCTACAATTTAGATTGCAGTCTTACCTAGTGTTTGTTGCACTTGGAGAATTTCAGATGCATTGTGTTGGGCAACTAGCCTGGTGGTGTGAATATCCTTAGTGAATAAGGACACTCCTCCACCTTTAGTGTTTTGGTCCTGGTTTGGTGGCCGAAAAGTGTGGTAAGAGTTGTAGCCTGGTATTGCAGGTGTGCTCTCTGGATCCTTGAACCAGGTCTCAGTTACTGCACAGATATCGATGTTCTCCATTTTTAGGAGTGCCTCAAGAGAGAGTGCATTTTGTGGTTTAGACTTCTTGCATTGAGTAGCATTACCTTCAGATTTTGCATGCTTGTACCCTTTTACGGTGGTGGTTTTGTCCTTTGAACTTTGCCTAAAAAAGGCACTATAGGGGTGGCAAGAGAATTAGCCAGTAACCTGAATCCTAGGGGTGACAGGTGCAGACCATCTCTGGCAAAGCATCGTGGTCTGTCAATCATGTCGTCCCAGGCAGACAGATACTGGATCCCCTTTGAATGACACCAGAAGCTTAGCCAATTGTTGAAGTCAATCATTTTGTCCTTGTACTGCAGTATCATTCTGGGCGAAGGCAGGATGCTACTCAGGGCTAGGGTCATACCTGCCTGGGCCACATGATCCAAGTGCTCTTTCATGTCTCTTTTCATGTAGTCCAGGGAGGTACATCTCAAGTCATTCACTCCAACATGGACAATGACTTAGTCATGCTTGTACTTGTGGAGTGACTTGAGTTCATGCATTATGTGGCGGATCCTGGCACCCGACAGCAGCTGACTGTAATTTTCTCCTTGTTCAGCCTGGTGAGTGGGACATCAGTCTGCCTGACTATAGAATCACCTATGACTAAAGTGTTGGGTACGTTGTCTTGCCTCAGGGGCTGTTGTTAGGTGGCACACTGGTGTTGTGAGCTATGTGACACTTTGGTTGTGACTGGTGTTTGTTTGCGTTTCAGCTTCGGAGGTCCTTGTTGCTTGGGCAGGTTACTGTTAAGGGCCTCCGCATATGAGGGTTTAGTGTTGCTATGTGAGGGTGTTGGTGGTGTGGGTTTAGAAGGGCTATGTGTTGCTTGAGGTGTAGTGTGGGTGTTAACCTTCTCTTCTTGACTGTCTAGCACAATCTTGGGTGGAGAGAGCTTTGCTTCCAGTTTGGCTATGTAAGTGCATCCCTCGCAAGTTGTAGTGTTGTGTGGTAGGAGGAGCGGGTTGTCTGTGTACATGAGGAAATTGCTGCATTGCCCCAGTATTCCCAGATTCACCAGGTGGACAGGAGAAATCACCGGAAGCTGACCCTTGGACATGCCTGGTTTTGTGCTTTGTTTTTTTTTTGTAAAGTACAAGAGTTGTTTTCCCTTACCTTAGCAAGGTACTTTGCAATTATAGGCTGTTTAGTGCCTACAATTAATTTCTCCTTATTAACAAGGAGAGTTGAGTGCTTGTATCAGTTTAAGGCTTTCTAGTGCTTTCAAGCAGGTTTTAGAGCAAGTGCTAGTCACAGGGATGCTTAAAGGTAAGAGGAAAAAATGGTTTATCCTAAAAACTGCAGTGTGCACTAGAAGAGTTTGATGTGAAAGTAGGTAACTTAAGTTTTACCTGTCTAAAAAGTTAAGTTTTAGTGGAGAGTCACTCTTTTTAAAACAGCAAGATAGACTGAAAGGGAGTGGTCACTTTTATATTCTGGTACTATGGAATACAGTAGGATGGCCAATACATTTAAATAGTTGAAGGGGAATGATTTCACAAAATGATAATTTTGCTCATACTCACACAAGCCAGTAAAAGCAGAGAGGAAATGAGATATATTGTCAAATTAACATAAGGGGCAGGCAACTAGAAAGACAGTGCAGTAACCAGGTGGGAGGGTGGGGAAAAAGATTTCTGCCTGACTCACAAGAGACAGAGCTGTGGTCGCTTTTCAAGTTTTAATATGCAGTTAAAAGCAGAATACAAGTAAAACACAAGGTAAAGAAAACAAATCACAGTATTCAAAATAGAAAAAGGCAATAAAGCAATACAAAATACAAAAAATAAAAAGCAAACTAACCTTTCCTTCACAGCAAAGTGTAGCAGAGACTGGGTGAGCCTTTCTATTAAAGCTCTGAAATGTTTTATTTTACCCCTTAAATAGAAGGTTTAGTTCCTAACTCCAACCCCTCAGTTCACAGATGATTAACCTTAACTGACCTGTTCTATCTTATGTGTGAGTCCCTAATTGATCTTTTGTGATTTCTGCCTGACTCACAAGAGGCAGAGCTGTGGTCGCTTTTCAAGTTTTAATATGCAGTTAAAAGCAGAATACAAGTAAAACACAAGGTAAAGAAAACAAATCACAGTATTCAAAATAGAAAAAGGCAATAAAGCAATACAAAATACAACAAATAAAAAGCAAACTAACCTTTCCCTCACAGCAAAGTGTAGCAGAGTCTGGGTGAGCCTTTCTAGTAAAATAACATACAGGATTGAGGGGTCGGTGCTGAAACTCTTATCAACTTCAAAGAAAATGGAGTTGTGAGTCAGATGCTTCAGCATTAGCACCAAGCTGCAAGTGCCAACAAAGAAAGCTCTGCAAAGGACTACTTCATAAAGTAATGAAAAGATTGATCATTGATCTGTTCCAGAAAAAAAAAGGAAGTCTTACCTCAAGATCATTATGAGATCATGAAGGTAAGGTCCTGCATTTTAAACCTGGTAGCATTATTTGAACAAGTAACTGCTACCATTAATGAAGAATTGAGATACTGTGTGGCATGGTCACATCTAACAAAAGCATCAGACTTTTCCACAGGAGTTTAGTACAGCTCATGCTAGAAAGGCCCTTATTCCACAAAGTGTCCATATGAGATTCAGAAAATTTAGCTCCAAATGAAGTAAGACCTAATTATCAGGTAATTTTGTTTCTTGAATTGCAGTTACTACCATGACAGGTAGATCATTGCTGATCTACACACAGTTATAGTGACCTGCTGTTCATGTAGGCAGTGGTATTTCCTCCAGTCTCTCTCTCTCTCTCTCTCTTGCACACACAAGTACACACACACACACACACACACACACACACACACACACACATGTGCGCACACTCACACACACACACACACACACACACACACACACACACACACACACACACACACACACACACACACACACACACACACACACACACACACACACACCACAGTCCTTGTGCCTGTCTTTAACCTAACTGCCCTCCCCACCCCCATAATAGTTTGAGTGCTATTATGGCACATGTCTAAGAGAACCCAGTGGTCTACTATATCCCTCACCCTCTGATCCCAGTGGAAACGTTGGTGCTGATACAGCACTTTAAAGATTAATCCCTAGTGTCCAGTGGTTCCATTGTAATGTTGGTGCTGGTATGGCAGTTTAAAGATTAATCCCTAGTGTCCAGTGGTTTCCCCCACCCCAAGCCCCATAAAATCATTGGTGCCATAATGGCACTTAGTGTAAGTCCTGGTGTTTAGTGCACCCCCATCCCCACATTGCTGTTGGTGCAGTTATGACACTTTAAACACAATCCCTGGTATGTTGTCCCCCCACCACATTCATGTTCAGTGGCTGAGAACAGTCTTTTGGCCATGTTCAACACTATGACTTAATGGGGATGGTTGTGCTGATCTGCACTTCCAAGTTATTTCTTGAATTATTCTGCTGAATTGTTTGGCCATGAGGATGCCTTCTTGGAGGCAGTTCTGGGTAGACAGTACTTGGTTAATTAGCACAGACCTCACCCCCAAGAATGCCTTAATAGCAATCAGTTCAGACACAGGGCCAACCCTTTGCAGTGCTACATGTCTTCATTTTAGAGGACCATGCAGAACAGTAAAAGGACTATCGCTGAGCCAAGGAAAGGTACCGTGACATGTACACCTCTGTGTACACATCACTGCCCTGTAATTAATTCAGTCCCCCATGAATGGCTAATATACTAGATAAGCGTAGACAGTTACAATTAACTGCTATATAAATAAAAGTGTCAAAAAGGGGTGACAAACATAGCGTGTGAGAAATAAGAGAAATAGGCTGCCTGTTACAACTACAAGACCAAATGTATAAAAAATAAATTATTTCACAAAACAACAGTTAATTATAAAACTCACTGTTACACCTCTAAAGAATATTTTCTAGCACATCATCCCTGTTACTTATAGTTAATAACTCTGAGATGATGGTGCTTTGGAGTAGGACAAATTCTGTGAGGTACTACATCCTCAGATTTGGTGTGTATTTCCCTTTGTTTGTGGTTCTCAGAATACCAACAGGTGCTCTGGAAAATACTCTTTGATGCAGACAGTATGATCAGTGAAGCACCATAGGGTTTATTTTTTTGCTTTTTACTGTTTGGCATCATCTTTTCTTAGGTAAACATGGATGATTGACTGTTAGTACCAAAACATGTAGATGGCTGTATTACTGTTAAGTGCAATTGTAGTCAGTACTGCACACTCTCTAGTACTCTAAGGAAAGTCTCATTTTCAACAAGAACAAATGCATCCTACATGACAAAAAGTCTCATATTCAACACAAACAGACTGAATGTGTCCACTTTGAATAATTGCATCTCATTTAATTAACACTCAATTATTTAAATTCAAAACATCTAAAACACTAGAGGATTTCTAGTCAAAATAAAGACACTGCCAAGGTTGCAAAACACAAAACCTTTTTTTTCAGGGATCAAGCCTCCTCTACACTATATATATTTCCTCCAAGCTGGGAATGATATCCTGAGATAGCACAAACTCAGAGAAGAGGGAGAAAGTCTGGAAAATCCAACACTAACCTTGCTCTTCACTATAAGAGGATGCAGGTGATCTTTCCCATTTGAAGTTTTGAATTTGAATGACAAGTAAATATCTGTTGATAAATAGTATGGCTCCCAACCGAACTTTAACTATAAAACTGATGAATCTTATAGTAGCTTGTCTGTCTACTTTGAATAATAAGATATTTGTCAGCAGGTCAATCTGATTGCACCACTGATCTAATCTCCATGCATTCATGCTCCATCTCTGTTTTTTTTAATGCACCTGTCACCTCTGCTTCCTCAGATTTCATTTTTTTTGCTTCAGCAATCTGGATCATCGCAATTAGTGCTCTAATAACTAAAATGTTAAATCCTAACTTCTTCTTCAAAATTCCACCAGACCAACACTTCAGCAGCAGTCTTGACTCAAACTACTTCAGTATCTGCTCTGTATCAAGTGCCTGATCCCTATCTCACACAAGCAATTATCATTCATGATTGCTTCCCAAGAAGAACTGACAGCAGCTGTTCCTGTGAGAAGATCTCTAGGTTCCTTCCCTCCCATTCTCCCTCTTCATCATCATTGAGGTTTGCTAGGTCGGTCCATAGCCCAACTGATTTTGACTGGGAAATGAGAGCCTTTGTAAAGGTGGCATCCCATTTCCCTTTGTATCTAGGTTGAATAGATCTGGCCTTACAGATCTCCTTAGAGAAGCTCCTTCCCCAGCATGAGTTTCAGCCTCAGTACAACAGGTTTCAGAGCTGTAGTCCCTTGTGGAGCTTTCTTTGTTGGCACTGGCAGCTTGGTGCTAACGCTGAAGCATCTGACTCACAACTCCATTTTCTTTGAAGTTGATAAGAGTTTCAGCACCGACCCCTCAATCCTGTATGTTTGGCATCATGTTTGGTGATGACTCATTTGGTACCATTTTAGTGACAGGGTCATCAGTGTTTGACTTGTCATTTCCGATCTTAATGTCAGAGCCATCTGGTCTGTCAGCAATGGTGCCTCCATCTTCAGTACTGTTAACGTCCACCTCTGTGAGAACTGACAGTGCCAACTTCACTGGTATTGAATTCATTAAGAAGATTATAGCCCACCCATCTATGCTGGTGGGGGATACTCCAGGGACTTGGGTCTCACCTTTGGGTATCCTTCAATCTGCAACTTTTTCTTTTCACCATCCCTCTCATGGACAAGACATATCTGGTGGCTTTTAATGAGCTCTCTACAAGTGTCATCTTAAGTTTTCAGGTTCTTTGGAAGAGTGCCTTCCAGAATCATTGTGAAAACATATGCACAAGAGGAGACATATTTAGTCTCTCACAGAGCCCTTCACCCCAGGCACCAACCTTGATGAAGGGGGAATGGTCCTCATGACCTCCTCCAGAAGACAACAAATTTGGCAAAATATTGGAATTAATGCAGCTGGGGCAGGTTCTTGGCTCACTGACACCTCCTTCTCTAGATGAAAAGTTTCTTTTTGAGGCCTTCAGGTCTGTCACCATTACCTCCTGGGTGATCTTCCCCTCTGACTATATGATGAATCTGGTGGTAGAGAGGGCATCACAGAAGCCTGCCATGGCAGAGAGCAGATCATGCAAACAAGACAAATCCTATGCCCACCTAAGGACAGGCAGCACTGGAGTAAAGCCTCCCCCCCCCCAGTAGACTCCATTATTGTGGCATCAGCCACAAAGAAAAAACTACCTGATAACAGTCCAGTGATCCATTTTCCAATAAGTAGTCTTTGAAAAGGACCACTTTTGGTATGTTTGCCCTTAGACCTTTTAATTACTTAACTCATATGACATGTTTCCAAAGAGATACTGAAGAATATCCATTAGGCTGTTTGAGGAAGCCTGCCAGATCCGAGACTCAGAAGTAACTTAAGTCTCAGTTGGTAATTATGACATTTCCAGCCTCTGCATGAGACTACTACACAATGCTGTCAATGGAGTGGTTAGTGCAGCAGGTACTGGCATTACCACAAGGCACCACACCTGGCTTCTCTTTTGTGACTTTGCAAACTATTTCAAGAGTTCCATTGTTAATGCCACTTTCAAATGGTCCTCATTGTTTTTTCCTAAGGTCAAAGAAAAACGTCTTTAGAATGAGCAAGAAGGTAATATGGTGTCTGTCTTCGGAGTCAACTTTGAGCCTATCAAAGATCATTCTCCAAAATCAGAAATCTACCTTCTTTTGTTATATTTTTCCTTCTAGGTCCCCCTGATGCATTCTCACTATTGTAAATTGGGTTCCATTCCCCAACCATAAGTAATATTCCCTGCTGGAGGCTAATTTTGTCTTCAAAAATTCTCTTAAGTTCTGTAATGGTAATTTTAGGTAGAATATATGTAAATGCTAGTGTAATCTTTCTTCCCTACAAATAATCCCTTCCCACCACAAATCTACCATTATTGTCTGTTTTCTGTTCTATCACTATTGGAACTCCTCTTCAATCAGTATTATTATCCCCTTTTCCTTTGTCCCTGATACTCTGCTGAGAATCTATTTTGAAATCCTTATTTGTCAAATTCACATTCTCATTTCTATGCAGATGTATTTTCTGTAGCATTTCTATTTGAACCCTATACTTCTTAATATAATGCGGTACTTTTTGTTGTTGTCTATCCATGCAATGCCATTTACGTTCCATGGTGGAGCTCATTTCCTATGAACTGCTGCACACTAAGCTGCAAAGCTACTGACTGTCACTGTTTTCTACTGAATTTGACTAAAAACAGCCCCAAAAGGACCTGGAATAAGTACTTTTGTACTCTGACTGAGTTTTGCTGTAATAGTTGTGTACTCTTTTGGTCATTTTCTAATAGTCTAGCTAAGCATTGTTTGGTTTAACTGTATCAAGGGTGGAGAAATAACCTAGCCAGCTCTAGGCAGGCCTCTGATTTTTGCAGAACCCTGAAGAGTTTCATTTTGATATTAACCAGTGTGCTTGTTTCAATAATTTCAGCTTTTCTGTGTTGTTATAATTTACCCATGTTTCCATGGCCTAGAGCTCATTTCCTGCGAGCTGTTGCACACTAAGCTGCAAATTTACTGATTGTGACAATTTTCCACCAGATTTAATTGAAAAAACAGCCCTTTAAGACATGGAATAAATATTTCAGTGTTCTTCCCAAGGTTTACTGCAAACCAAGACCTCTGAATAGCCAAGTTTGTGAATGGTTCTTCAGTTCTTCCTTCCTCCAGGCAAAAAAAAAAAAAAGAAAATTTCCAAACTGAGAGCCCTTTATCAGGTCTACCTGACACCAAAGCCCTGCTATAAGAACTTACTCTTGTAAACATCTGGTATGCTAACAATGGATTTAACATTTCGGATGTTTTTGTAACTTAATTTGAGTCTAGCAAGAGTGAAGAAAGAACCTAGCTAGTCCTAGACCTCTGATTGCTGTAGAACCTGTAATGGCATTGTATTGTTATTGGCCAGTCTGATCAGAATTTTAACAAACCCTCTAAAGGGCATACTCATCTTGACCAGGTCCTTATAAATACAACTTCTTTGTGTACTATTTCCCTGTTCTCTACATCCCTGGTTAAGTCAAATTATGAACTAGTAGCCTTCATTAGAACCTCCAAATCTGAAGAACCAATATATCTGATGTCAAGGATTTCAAACATACAAATCTCATCAAATTCTATGATGAAGTTTCAAGATTCACTTATTCCAGCATAACTCCAGAAATTGCCTCAATAGGGAGATACACTAAAAGAGTTGTATTCCCACTTAGATAAATGACAGTATGAACAGATTCAAATATAATGGGAAGTTTAAAGGCAAACCACATTGGTAATCCACCAACATAAATTAATTCTACAATAAAAGAAAAAACTCCTTAATATATACATACAGCAGATCTAAAGATCCTCAAATCAAAGATAACATTAAAATATTGATTAAAAACTGATATATATATATATATATATATATATATATATATATATATATATATATATATATATATTAGGATTAATGAGGCAGCCCATGAACTTAGGTTAGCATCTAAAGCTAAGTATAACTACAAATCCTTCTTTAGTTACATTGGGAAACTAAGAAATAACTTGTTAAGGATGGCACCCACCACCTACTCTGATCTGGTAGATATTGGCAACACAGTAGCTAACAAAATCACTGCCAACATCACCCCAGAAATAACTGTTATTCACTTATCTCTGAAGGTCTCAGACTCCCCACAATCATCAAAGAGCATATACTAAAGGAGGTATCAAAGACTAAAAATACTTTCTCCACTGGACCCGATAATGTACCTGACTGTTTAATGACAGTACCAAACAATCCCCGATGGAGCCATTCCTTAAACTATTTAACTTTAGCTTCTGAAGATTGTGCACAGCAGTTGTGATGCCATTCCACAAGGATGGTTCCACCACTGACTTCAGGAATTATAGGCCATTCAGCCTGTTGAGTTTCATATGCATAGCCATGGGGCATAAAATAACTGACCTGATGAAATACGAAATTAAAATTCTCATCAGGCTAGACCCACAGCAGGTTTGCTTTGTCAAGGTTAGATCTTACCTAATGAATCTGGTTAACATCTTTTAAAGAGTAAGATCAGTTGCTGACAGTCACCACTGTGTGCACGGGTCTATATCATGTGGTTGAAAGCTAATAGCGAACAACCACAACTTTGAATACACAGGAACTCAAAGTTATTATTGTGGGGTCGCACTACAGTGTAGATAGGGGTATTTGCCCTTTCCTCACTGCAGTGCGATCTCGGAGTTGGTATATAGTTAGAAAATCCATCTATTTAGGGTAACTGATTACCAGGGGATATCTTCCAGACCCAAACAGTCATTGTTTCATTATATTCAGCAATCACTGAGTACAATACTCCCTTTGGGATGTACCTCACTCAGTGGCAGCAGGTGCCTTCAAAGCAAGGGTGGCATCTGGAAGCAACTGAATGGATAGAGCCAAATTCAGTTAGGAGGGGCTATATTACAGCAAATCAATAACCGTTACCTGTTATCAAACAGATGTGGTCATTCAATTTAATCAGTAGACTGCTTCAGTGTAAATCCACTCATTATAGCCACTCTACTGACTCAAGTTGTAATCAGCTCTCCAGGGGTCCCTCTGTTCCCCACTAATCTCCCCTGCACTCCCTTTTTCCCTCTCATCCTGGTCCAACACCACCCAGACAAATTACTTCTTTCTTGCTTTTAAATACTTTGTCTTAATTTTTTACCACCCCTTCCCCCACAGTTTTAACATTCTATCACTGGCCAAGACTCTACTGTAATTTAAGTCTGGAGGAAGTAAATTAATTAAGACAGGGATCTGCTTGGACCCCAGAAGTCAAAGAGTTGTAGATGCTCTGGGGGTGCATCTTAGATCTTTTTTTTTTTAATAACTTTTGACTTGATGAAGACCTGAACAAAAATCATGAGTAAGGAAATATATTCAATCTTTCTGGGAGTAGTGCTTGCCTTTCTACTCCTCCAAAAAGACATAGTTTTCCTCTGTCTACCACTCTGGTGTTAGATTTGGAGGAACACATCAAAGTATGAATCAAAAAGTCAGAGACATTCTGTAAAGATATGGAAAGTTTGAACATCTTCCCCACCACACACACACACACACACACACACACACACACACACACACACACACACACACACACACACACACACGTATACATAGGGCAGTATTGATAAGTTATTGTGTAAATTTGGTAGGAGTATCCCTGATGTTTGTGAGTGAGCATAACTTAGGCACTATTCATAGTGGCCATTTGCTGTAATGTGCAATACCTGTAAGTATAATGTGATGTGAATGAGAAATTGTGTTCTTGTGATTCATATTCCAGTACCGGCATCATAAGCAGATCCACCATTAAAAGCATTGATGCGCCACTGACATCTACTTTGTAATCGAGAAACTTGCTTCCAGAGATCTCTTCAGTAGTTTAACCATGTATGTACAAGCACTTAAAGGACAACAATTGGATTCTGTTATTAAATGCTCAACTTCTCTGTCCTTTTTCTCCCTATTTACTGTCCCTGCTATGAATAAACAACAGTACAGCATGTAAAATATTTTAAATTGACTGTTTTTCTCCACTAGAACAGTACCTTACTGTACTGTGATGGTTTCACTTTCAAAAAACTTTTGTCCCGCCCTGGTAAAGCTTGCTGCAGTCTCCATTTCAATGATGTCATCAACACCTATGAATACAGGTAGTTTTCTGGCCAATTCCTTCCCCAAACTGACATTTCCACGACCTTCCTAAAAACCCACCCATGCTGTGATGTCACAGCTGCCTGGTCCTTTCCTTACCCATACAGAAAGTAAAGGCTAGAACAAGGAAACAGTACATGAGTCAAGTCTCCTGTTGTGGGCTGTCAATCACAGGTGGTAACAGCTCAAATTACCCTTAGAACTTTGACAGCTAGGGAAGTTAGGTGTGAAGGGGTTGGGAGATGAGACAAAGTAGTACAATTCAGGCTTCACAACACACTGCAGTTTAGCCATTCCAAAAAGAAGCAGCAGTAAAAAGCACTTTGAAAGTCTGTTCTGTGGCATTTGCACTGTTTGTGTTTTAACTAGTCACCGAATGGCATGAAATGTTACTTAAAACTGAGTGAAAGACAGCAGTGTATGCATGTAAAATCAATGCAGTGACAGGAGCTTCAGGAAGAAATAGGCATACATGACATAATTTTTTTACAGACAAGCACTGCATGATGGGACAGACTTAACAATCAGAATTATTTCAAGATGCCAGACCCCATGTGGTCAGACTCAGAAATTGCATATAAAACTATTTAAAAACCTGTAAAGAGTCCCAGAGTGGTGTTAAAATGTAGGAAACACCAAACCATGATGAAATAAAGATGTTTTTTGAGTATGAGGGTGTGGTTGTCCTTTAAATGACACAATTTCTCCATTGATCCCTTACGTGGTTTAACCATGTATGCACAAGCAGTAATTGACACCATTTCCCATTTATCCCTTCAGTAATTTAACCATGTATGCACAAGCAGCAAATGAAACCATTTCCACAGCAATTCCTTTAGTAATTTAACCACGTATGCACAAGTGGTAAATGACGCCATTTCCCCAATGATCCTTTCTGTAGTTTAGCCATGTGTGCACAAGCAGTAAATGGCACCATTTTTCATAGCAATCACTTCAGTAATTTGACCACATATGCATAAGCACATCAGTGACACAAAAATGAATTATTACCTCAACAAACCCTTCAGTAGCTTGGCCATGTATGCACAAGCACTCAAATGACACCAAAATGAATCATTTTCCCGAACAATCCCTTCAGTATTTAATCCATGTATGCACAAGCATTCAAATGACGCCAAAATAAATTATTTCCCTGAATGATCATTTCAATAGTCTGTCCATGTATGCACAAGCACTTCAATTACACCAAAATGGATTATTGTCCCCAGCGATCCCTTCAGTAGCTTTTTTCATGTACGAACAAGCACTCACATATGCATCTCTCTTTCTGTCTCTCACACACACACAAAGTACTTATTATTTCTTGCTGACAGTAGCAAACATACTGCTTGTAAAAATACTTAAAAAAGTAAATAAATAAAAATAAAAAAATGTATTCTCATGATCGTTCCTATGCACTTCCATAGCCATGGCTAAGTGAAGTGATGTCATTTTATTTCACTATCTCAATCACATGAGACGGTCTGAACAAATAAGCAAACCTCTTTGCTGCTTCATGCAGCAACCTGGTGAGACCCGTTTTAAGGACATTCCAGCATCCAACACCAACAATATGAAAGAGCTCCCTGGATTGGTGGGATAATTTTGTAGCTGGGTTGTTTTCAAAACAGCCCTGTGAATGGACTAAGCTGTCAGTCTCCGGTTTTCTCAGAACTAAGGACATGCACAGAATTCCAAGAATGAACCAGGAAGTAAAACTGAAAGTCAAGTCAACTTTCAAATTTTTATAGCAGTTTAATTTTTTCCCCTTTTTTCTTTTTAGTAGGGGGTGCTACAGCCAACCAGCCAGTACCACAATCCACCCCAACCTCACTAAACATAACAAACAACTAAAGGTTCTTTACTGTGAAGATCACTGGCTTAAAAACCCTAACATACCTGAAAAGACTGTAAGCACTACCCCTTTATTCAGTATCTTACAGACTCCTGAGGGGAACTCAATGTCATGCCTTCTGAGCCTTTAGGGCCCAGTGGTCCAGTATCTTTTTTAACCTCCACATATGAGAAGAAGGGCTGTAAATATTCACCAACAGATAAATACAACTAGGTGGAAAGAGGTTCATTACACAGTGGCTTCCCCACCTCTGGAGTAGACTCCTACTACAAATGAAGCACTGTGTTACATTATCTTCCTTCACATAGGAATTGTATAATTGGATAGGTATTCACAAATTCACCTCTGGCTTGACTGGCCTGACTGTCATCGACAGAGAAGATTCATTCTGAAGACAGGTACTGGCAAGGTGTGGTAGCTGCAAGACAGTTTCCTTGTATTTCCCATGATTCTATTATAAAACTGATAGGGCAGTCACTCTGACAATATATCTACTTTCTGGCTTGCAACCCACCTGTATACACTAGAGTTTGACAAGCTGATCTTGTATGCAGTCGATACTGCTCATCTGTGCTTAAACCCATGTCACATTTTCCCAGACTTTTTTGTTTCAATAAAAATATTTGAGGAACAACAGACTAAATACATTGTCAAATTCTAACTCCCTTTAACTCACAACAAATGCACAAAACTATATACACTTTCCAAAAAGAGAAGGAATCCCTCCAAATAGGAGCTGTTTACTAAAATATACAGCTACACCCACAGGTTTTACCTGTTTTAAAGTTAGGTTTGATCATGCTGCTACCACACACTAGCGCCTGTGTTCCCTCTTGCACAATATCAGAAGTCCTTATTGTATCTGTGTTTCTCTCACAGGTGTGAAAACAACATGCATGCTCTCAGTTAACTGATAAGTGCACTGATTACCCTTAAATGGATAAACTAAATTGTGCACTGTTAATTTTAATACTGAAGTACTAAGGCTGCTGGGATGCAACTACATTCTAATGTATTCAATGTCCTCAGTGTCAAACCTCGTGTATTTTCATTGAACTGCTTGCCAATTCCTCTTTAAATACTATTTAGGATGTTTCTTGTATGCATGCCTCAGAGCACATTGTTTAGTCATTTCCTAACTAACTGCCTGCACCTGTACACTGACCACCTCTGACTGTTGGTATTTCATGATGAAAAACAGCCAATTGCTTTACAAATGTAAGAAACATCCCTTTACAAATGTTAGAAAACTATTTATGTGATATTGTCAACTTTCATTTCATCCTCACTTATGGGTTTGGATCCAATCTGTTGGATCTGACTCGTCCATTACAATAGCTTGTGGTGATTAAAAAGCTCTTGGACACTGGCCCTTTTGAATAATGTATCCCTCCCTGTTAACTCAGATCTTGTTTGCCGCTTCGCAAAGACTTGGTCATTCCTGTAGCTCTGGGGAAATAAGTGATATTTTTCACTCTTATTATATCCTTTCTGTCCTATTATACTACTTTCTTAGTCTAACTTTCACCACTTCCTCCCTGTCTTATTAAAACTTTCTTCCTCTCCAGTAACCATTTTTAATTAGGCTACTTTTCCTTATGCCTCCCATATACCCTTTGTGGTAGCTCTGTTACTATCATTAGTAGCTTTTCCCTTCCTTTTTTCTCTTCCCGTTTCAAAAAAAATCTCATATATATATATATATATATATATATTCTTAGCTTCTTGCTTTCTTTCATAGTTCGATCTCCATTTGTTTGTGTGAGCACGTGTCTGTGTGTGTGTATTCTCTGCCATTCTTTTTCTATGGCTGACAAGTCTGAAAGTAGGCTGGCTTCAAGAAATGTTCAAAGTGTGGTCACAAGATCCCCTTTAGTGACTCACACAATTTGTGTGTTTACTGCTTAGGCCCCCTCCACTTACAGGAGGATCATTCAATTTGCCATTCTTTCAACCACATGGCCCTGGTTTAAAGGAAAAACAAACTGATTTTGAGGGGCATGTTGCCGTCATCCTTTGGAGAGGCCATTCTGGCAGTGACTCCATGTCTTCTGCAAAATCTAGGTCAGTTCAGTCTGGTGCATTGGATTATGGGTCCTTCTGAGCAGTCAATGCACCTTGGGGCTTCTTCCTCTGAGTTCTGACAGAGGGAAGAAGAAACCTTCCTCAGCTCATAAAGACTCCTTGGTGCTGATGACTAAAAATCACTAAGACTTTTGAACAAGCAACTCAGTCGGATCCATCTGCCCCGAGCATAACTATCTTGGATCCAACCTCTTTGGCTGCGAGTCGATCTGACAAAGATAGTTTGGAGCTGTTGGTCTCAGATCAGACCACCGGCCCTTTCAAGACCACTGTATCTTTGCCAAGGATGCGGTACTCTCCCTCTGTTGACCCAGTTCCATTGAGAGTACCATCTCCTTTTTTGAGTACACCCAAATCTCCATCTGCTTCCTCCTCCCACTCTACCAAAAGTCTTACTGAAGTAGACATGGAATGGATGGTCCAGAAGATGTTGTGGGCATAAGGCATTACTAAGTTCCCCCTCAGCTCCTACCCATAAGGTCCAGGATTCATCTAAGCCATCCTCTCCCCCTTTGCTTCCTCCTCTGACTTAAGCACAAGTTTCTGAAACATCAGATCCAACATGCCCGGTGTTTTCTAACTTGGATCTGAAAATCCCTTTTTCTTTAGATCGGACCTTTTCTTGGACTCCTTGGTGTTTTCAGAGCCAGGGAGCTCTCAGAGTCATGGCGAGCCTTACGGGCCACTGGTGCATTTCACTATCGGTCCTTCTGAGCAGTCAATGCACCTCAAGGCTTCTGTGCAGGTGAGCTCAGCTCCAGCTTTGACCCTAGGCAAACTGTCTTCAGAGCAGGAGAAGTCTTCAATCCATAGGTGTGGCCTGTCGGATCTGGGGTTCTTCTCAACTCAGGATTAGTCAGCCTTTGGGGCTCTGGAGAGGGTCATAGCTGCCTCTGCAGCCAAGAAGACAGCTTCCTCATCAGATCCGCAGGCTTCCCATCTGCAACCCTTGTGCACCCTTTCTGACCATGACATTCCACACTGACAGGGGGTCCATAGGCCCCAGGATACCTGTAAAGGTACCCCTGCCTCCTCTAATACCTCCCCAGAATATCCCACTGAGGAGGTCCCTCAGAAGAGGACATGTAAGATGAAACATTTGGACTCCACTCAGGAGTCAACCACAGAAGACACTTACTTTGATGAGGGGGAAGGATCTCCATGATCACCTCCAGAGGATATTTCCTTCATGGACGTCCTGCAGATTTTGAAACAGAGAGGTGGCTGGCAGACCTGTAATTCTTCATCTGAGGAGTCAGTGTACCTGGTGGCCTTTGGATCCCGACCGTCTACCTCCTAGGTGACTCCACCCATTGAGGAGCTCATAGACTTGATCTCTCAGCTGGCGTGGGAGATCCAGACTCAATTGAACCAACTTTCAGCAGACCTAACAAAATAATTACAGTGCCAGCAGACAACATGTTTTGTACTCATGTGGTTGCAGTAGATGTCATGGTTGTCACAGCATCTACCAAGAAGGAACTCTCAGAGGAAAGTTCCACTATCCATCCCCTTAATGGATAGATGTGGGAAGTGAGTTTTCTCTTCAGCAACCTTTCCCTTATGGTCGATGAATTACCTTTCCCATTTTACAAGACTTCAGAGGGATCTGATCAAGGAACTAACAAATACCCTTGAGGGAACCATAGGTGAATGGATCCAAGAAAGGGTTACTTCCCATCTGGCAACCCTACATTCTATAGATAACTTTTCCATGAGACTCACATGCAGCTGAGGGAATGAGCAGAGCAGCGGGTTCAGGCATATCTGTGAAGAGGCATGCCTGGATGCGACTTTGCAGAGCCTTTAAGTCTTCATTTGTCAATGCTCCATTTGACAGCACATTCCATTTTGGTCCCAAGATCAAAGATAAGCTATCCAGGTGTTAAAAGGAGGATAAGACCCTTTCTGCCATGAGCATACATTTTCCACCCCTCAGAGACCATATCCAAATAGTCAGAGAGGTGGTGGCAAAATGTGGCTGAAAAAATCACAAGGGTCTTATCCTGACACATATGAAGAGAGTTCCCTCAGAGGGAGAGGGGGGAAAATTCTGGAAGATGCTGTTCTCGCAGCAGAGGAGGCCTGCAGAACCAAGGGTCCAGAGAACCTTTCTTTATGAAATCCTTTCAGTATTTCTGAAAGAAAGCCTGATTGTCTGCCTCTGGAGGCAATTGGGGGTCAACTATCCCTACACTGGAGAGCCTGGCTAAACATAACTACCAATGTATGGGTGCAGAGGATAATATCCAGAGGTTACTTAATACCCTTTCTCCACGTGCCTCCCCCAAACAAGAAAATCTTGGACATTCCATTCAGTCAAAGGGATCATGCCGTTGTTCAGATACAGAAACTGCTGGACAAATGAGTCATCCAAGAGGTCCCCCCAGATCAGAGAGTATTCGGAATGTACTCATGGTTATTTTTAGTTCCAAAGAAAACAGGGGACTGGAGACCAATACTGGATCTCAGCAGACTAAACAAGTCAGTTTGATACCAAAAGTTCAGAATGGTCATGGTACAGATGATAGTTCCTTTTTTGGAACAGGGCGATTGGATGTGCTCCATAGACCTTCATGATATGTACTACCATATAAAGATGGACAGGCATTCCAAAAGGCATTTAGGCTTCCAGTTGGGAGCCAGTCATTACCAGTTCAGAGCACTGTCCTTTGGTCTCACTACTGGCCCCAGAGTGTTTACCAAATGCATGGCAGTGGTAGCAGCTCACCTGAGATGACAAGGATTCTGCATATTTCCCTATTTAGACAACTGACTAATTTCTGCCCCAATCAGGCATATACTTATCTAAACAAGGGACTCTGTTATCCACACCTGTACAGAGTTAGGCATAACCATAAATTATGAAAAATCTCAGTTGTAACCTTCCCAAATATTGGAATTTACAGGAGCAGTCCTAGATACACATCAGATGATCACACAACTTTTATAATCCAGGGTAGAGATGATCAGAAGCCAAACTCACAAGCTGTTTCAAAACAGGATGATAGCTGCTGTTACATCCTACAGGCTCTGAGACCAATGGCGGCGGCTATCACCCTGGGCCTGCTAGTGAGATTTCACATGCAAATACTGCAATGGTTACTAGCGGTGCATTGGTCAATTCTCCACCACCCTATGTCCTACCAGATTCTCATTATGGATACTTACTAAAGAGATCACTCTTGGTGGATTGATCACATTCAACTAACACAAGGCTGGCCCTTTGTTCCCCCACAGCCGCAGGCTATGGTAATAATGGACACTTCCCAGATAGGGTGGGTGGGGGGCATTATCTAAGTAAGACACTTCATGGCACATGGTCTGCCAATGAGACCAAGTTGCACATAAATGACCTGGAGATGACAGCAGAGCTTCTAGCATCACAGTCCTTTCAAAATGCTCTCCCTCGTGAAATGGTGGCAATTCATCAGACAACATGTCAGTGGTCTGGTACATAAACAAACAGGGAGGAACTACCCCCTGTGTGGTAGTGTGCGATCTCTTCCAACAATTTTCTTGTAGGAATGCACATTCCAGGAAAGTCCAGTGTGATAGAAGACAGGCTGAGCAGATCCATTCCCATGCCTTACAAATGGTCCCTCAACCAGAAAGTGGTGGAAGAAATTTTCCGCAGATGGAGCCAGACTTGCTGTGACATCTTTGCATCCCCCCTGAATAACAAATGCAATAGCTACTTTGCCCTAATTACCCAAACTGGGGAGTCACAGAGGGATGCTCTGATAGACGATTGGCCTCCTGATCTACTGTATACCTTTCCCCCCAATCCGTCAATTCCCAAATTTCTCCAGAAGGCAAACAGGTTGAAGAGAACAGTAATCCTCATTGCCCCATTTTGGCCTTGATGAATTTGTTTTCCCTTTCCCTTCCTTTGGCCTCATTTACAGAGAAATTCTTGGACTCTAGATCCCACTCCAGACCTATTGTCACATCCAACAGGAATGATTCATCCCAGTCTGTCCAGCCTCAAGCTGAGGACTTGATTTATCCAAATCCATTAATAGCCAGACATCCTATGCTCCCCTCCCCAGTTTGTCATATTTTACTATCCTTCCATAAGCCTTCCACTCAAAAACTTCATAGGAGTAAGTGGAAAAGATTTGTATCCTGGGCTCAACAGCATGATGTAGATTCCTTTACTGCACCAATCCACTCTGTCCTTGAATTCTTGGCTCACGTTTTTGATGATGGAGCAGCTGCCTCTACAATTAAAGTGCAATTAGCAGCAATCTCTGATTTTCACATCGGGAAATATAACTCATCAATGATCTCCCACAAACTCTGCAAAGCCTTTTTGAAGGGAACCCTTTTGCTAAGACCACTTCATAAGGACCTCTCCCCTCCATGGAACTTAAACTTAGTAATGAGCTTTATCGTCCAGCCCCCTTTTGAACCCACAGAGACATGTGATTTAAAATTTTTGTCTTGGAAGACCATCTGCCTAGTGCCAATTACATCTCCTAGAAGAATATCAGAGATTCAGGCATTATCTTCCCAACCTCCTTACCTGATTTTCCATAAAGACAGAGTTTCCTTGCATACCAACCCCTCCTTTTTACCTAATGTTGTTTCAGACTCTAATATCAATCGAACCATTAATTTGCCCATTTTCTTTCCTAACTTCAATAACAAAGGTGAATGCATACTGCATTTGATGGATGTCCATAGGCAATTACATTTTTATCTACACAGGATGAAAGACTTTAGGAAGACAAATCAATTATTTATCTCCTTTGCAGGCCCTAGGTATGGCCTTCCAGCAAAATGGCTCTCTGATTGGATTTCCTATGTCTACTCTAAACAAGGTATACATTTTCCCAAACCTGTTTGAGCTTACTCAACCAGGGCCATGGCCACTTTGCCAGTTTTTCAGGCTAATGTATCCATGGATGAAATTTGTGCAGTGGCCACATGGGTTAATCATCATACCTTTATCACGCATTCCAAATTTGATTTGGTCTCCAGAGGAGGGGCCTGTTTTGGTTCAATGGTTCAGAGGAACATCCTTCCATGAGTCCACCCAAGATAAAGGTAGCAAGGGCCTCTGTCCAATACGTGAGGGCAAAATAAAAATTGACAATATCAGATAAAGAAGTTATGTACTTACTATAATATTCCATCTGTATTGTTGATTTTCATTTCTTCTGACATCCCCTCCCTTCAAGCCCCCCATCCTTTGATCCTGGTAGAGCGGGAAGTTCCATATTGGTAGATTGGCTATATTTCTCCATACTCCAGAAATGGTCATTTCTGGTATGACTATGGTCATTTTTATGTAAAATTCTCTTTATACTCTACTTTGTACTTGTACATAAAATAGCTTTAGCAAACAAGATCTGAGGTAACAGGGAGGGATGCATTATGGATAAGCTGAGGTGCCCAAGAGCTGTTCTTTGCCATTAGCTATTGTAATGGCTGAGTCAGATCCAATGGAACAGATCCAAACCCATATGAAGAAAAATGAAAATCGACGATACAGATGGAACATTATGGTAAGTACATAACTTTGTGTATTGCCTAATGAACAGGATTCGAAATAATTCACTACACACTATAGAAATTATCTATTAACAATCTTTATTTCTACTTTTAAACAGAAAGCCTACTTTAATAGCATATTTGGCTAACAAAACTAATGGCATAAACAGTAACTAAATAGAGTTAATAGTTCAAAATAGCATTTTAGCCATGCAGTTCAAAAATTCTTTAAAGCAATGCAATAAGGGAAAAAGGTTAATAAATCACCAGTTGGCACCTCATCACAGCCACCTCATCGACTGGGGAGTCCAAAGCAGTCTGGCTGGAGATTCCAGCAGGGAACAGGCCCAAGCAATGCATCCATTCCACAGACAACTCCAAACCAGACCCCCATGAGCCCATCTTATATAGCATGCTTGTTTACCCAAAAATCAGACATATCCTGTAACTAGAATGTTCTTTGGCTAGAGTATTCTATTATCAAAATGTTCTCTTCTTACAGGAAAAGTACAGACTATGTGACAGCAAACAGCGGTGTTGGCCAGTCACCCACAGATGCTTCATTAAGCCTGCCAAGTTCCCATGATCATACTCTCTAAAATATGTAAACAACAGAATATTCTACCAAACTATTAATTGTATTGCCAAGCTTATTCTGACCTCCTCCCCTAAACACATAGAAGAGAATAGAAAAGTAGAATGTTAAGCTGAACATTAACTCATTAATAGCTGAGTGTCAGTGATCAGGTTTACACATAGTCAATCCAAGTAATAAAAACGAACCAAGTCCACTAAAGAAATGGATCCAACGAACCACTGAAGATAAAACCACAAAGTATTTATTAAGTGAAAGATATAAAGCGCTTTTCGTCGCTCAATATTTGAGCAACTTCCTCAGACATAATTAACTTTTTCTAATTAGATATTTATACTAACATCACTTACACAAATTAATTACAAGTCAATTAAAATTGAACTGTAACTCTAAGCTTATAGTATATGTAGCTTTATGTACATCATGCCCAGCTTTCTACATAGGAAAGACTGAAAGGCACTTTAAAGAACGAGTTTACGAACACACATATGCTATACTGAACAACAAGGTAGACAATGCTTTATCTAAACACATTTCAGCCAACCCGGGCCACAATTTCAAATTTATGGCCTTAGACCAGATTCAAACTAACATTGGGGGGGTCCTTACAACCTGTTATTAGAAGATCGAGAATTATCATGGCAATGGCGTACCAATGCATTTGTAAAACCAGGTCTTAATGACCATTGTAACATTAGTTGTTTATTGAAACTAAGGAGCCTAGATAGGAAATAAAATAAAATAAAATAAAATAATACATAAGAAAAGGACTCATAAAACATTTTTATATTGTGTAGGTTTATACTTAATTTAATAGACCCAATAATCATAAATTTATAACCACACAATTATAAATTAATAATATACTTAGAAAATAAATATTGAATATTATACAATAGAGGTTCTTGCTTGTTATACTATAGGGTTTTTATCAGTTTAACTAGATACAGTATCATTTTTGTTTAGCTGGTATTTATATGTCTTTTTTGAAAGGTTGTTCTGTTTAGTAAATATGAATGTATTATTAGTACTTATAGTATACTAATAGAACATATTGCTATTAGTTTAGTGTGTATGTGTATTACTTAAATACCTAACAGTGTTAACTTGTTATATTTGCAAACTTTTAGTGTATTGTGTATTTATTTTACTTTATTTTATTTTATTATACTGGTTTTGTACTACTAAGTTGTCTATATACATTTTTAGGGCTGTATTTACTGTGAGTTGGTGTTTACTTATTATTTATTATTCATCTGTTAGTACTGTGTAGTATACCACATCACTTTAAATTTTAATTGACTTGTAATTAATTTGTGTAAGTGATGTTAGTATAAATATCTAATTAGAAAAAGCTAATTATGTCTGAGGAAGTTGCTCAAATATTGAGCGACGAAAAGCGCTTTACATCTATCACTTAATAAATACTTTGTGGTTTTATCTTCAGTGGTTCGTTGGATCCATTTCTTTAGTTTACTTACACATAGTCAATCGTCAATTAGCCATATTTGTATTACAATCTGCCCTTTGACTATTGATTCTGTGTGTAAGATAAATATCTCACTTTAGCAGCTGTTTTGTACATACAATAAGTCAAATATCAATTTCAAAACACAATTACCATCACAATTAGTACAGGGTGAATAAGCCAGTTTAGCAACCTAGCTCCTGATAATGACCCTCCAGTAAAAATATCCCACCAATTATGTTCATAGGTTCATAGGTGATATATCTGATTCTGTTTTCTTAGCCAAACTAACCATCTTTTTCCCTACAATGATACTTTTCATTTCATGATGCAAAATACTATGGTTTACCATTTGCAAATGTTCTTTAAGATGTTGCATATTGTTTAATACTTGATATAAAGAGTTCAGGTTAATTGTCAAGTTATGATATTCCAGCTTCTCTGGTAACCAGGTATGAAATACATTAATATGAGTCTCAGGAGATAAGATGTAGGTTCCGTTATGCCAGTTTAAATGAGTTACATTACTTAGCCTACAAAAGGACTTTTAAAGACACATGACAATGTTTGATTTGTCACTAAACATATGAATTGTGGTGCTATTTCCACAAATAACTCAAAAGTAGAAGGTAATACAGTCATTTACAGATGTTGATGGAATGCTCATATATAGGGGAATGCTGTCTGCAAATACGTCCATCCATTGTTTCAGTACAATGTTCCAATCTGTGTGTTCTGTTTGAGAATTCAATGTATTTTCCTTCTAAATGGGGTAACCAATATTGAGATGGATACGAAGGAGGTCCAAATACCAGCGGCAAGGTTACATACGAAGGAGGTCCAAATACCAGCGGCAAGGTTACAAACTGACATTATTTTTGCATTTGTGACATTATAGTGGATGATATAACCTGTACAAAAACTATTGGTACATTATGTTTTTTCAGAAAACAGCCTTATCCAATTAGTACTGGGTATCCATTGATTAAACAACTGTTTCCATACATGCTCATTTCTGAGCATTAACTTGGTTTGCACAAGATTTTTCTGCACTGAAACATAAAAAGACTGTAAGGTACATGTTGTCCAATTTACAAACTTAGTGAGATTTACATCAAATCTTAAATTAGAAACCACAGAAGCATTGAATTGATCTAAAAATTCTTTCTCATAGCTGACAAGCTGTTTTTGCGTGTGCCAGACTGTGGGATTCCACTGGGCTTGTAAACATATAATTTGTGAAATATCCTGACCTACAGCTTTAATTTTATTAGCTAAAACCTACATCAATTGTATTCAAGGTTCCTAACTCGGTTCCAATACCTTCCATTAAGGTTTATTATACCATGCTCGTTTCTGCCTCCACTTACTTAATTTTGGGAAAGTAATATTAAAATGTAACACAGTCTTTTGATATTCCTGTCCTACATATCCACACATAGAAGGTACTTTAATTATTTGGTCAAAATGAGCCTTGGGATTATTATTTACTACAGTTATTTGTGAGGCCCATGGCTTTCTATTTATGATTTGAGTTGCATTCATACAAAATAATGCAGTAATGTTCCGTATGTCAATTGATTCATTATAAATAGTTCCATTTTGGCAAAAATAATAATTTTCTCGATATGTCTGTTTATACTTACAATTACAGCATTTTATGTCTGTGTAATTTTGAATTATCACTGCGGCCTGTGCGTTGTCCAGTAATTGAACATAAGAATGACCTCTTCTCACCCCCCCCAAACAGTCACGTTTCTTCAACAGTCAAATTAACAGTAGGACATACTTGTCCTGTATTGCAGGTAAAGGTGTTTTATGTTCTATTCTGTGTACTAGGAGCCCATCCCCACTGGATCACCGTTGAATTAATTTTGGTTGCCCTTACTCCCGGTGTTACGCACTGTATCAAAAGGACTCCATATGACACAATGAAAACACCAACAATCAGCATTGCATAGGTTGGAACTGGAATCTAAAATAGGGAAAAAAAAGATAGCATGATTATTCTCGTAAATAACATCTATTTGCAGGCACATATTCCATTTTTTCTGCCCTTTTTTCATTATTAGGATGGTATTATCATTCCCCACCGCAATGACTTGTGCAGGTTCTGGTTGTTTGGAGACTGGACCCAAATCTTAGCTCCACTGTTTAAAGTAGATGACCCGAATTCCTTGCCTCCCCTTACGGTCACTACAGTTGGTGTTTTTCCCTTCTGTACCGTACCTCGGTACATGGGCACAATAATCAATTGGGCTATTCTATCTCCTTTCTGAATCAACAAATCTGATGTTCCACTGTTAATCAAAATGACTATAATCTCCCCTTGGTAATCGGCATCTATTCAACCTCCCATTACTTGTATCCCCTTCAAGGCCAAACTTGACCAGGGAGCAATCAGTCCAAAATGCTTGGGAGGTATTTGAATACCTATCCCAGTTTCGATTAATTGTATGTCTCTCGGCTGTAGCCTATGCATACATAAAACATGTAAATCCAGGCCTGCAGCTTCTGGAGTCACCCAGAATGGTGCTAATGCACCTGGTTGAATCTCCCAATATGTGATAGTATTTGTTGTTACATAAGGTTTTTATTTGTAATGAAGGTGTTAACATTCTCATCAAATCACTCTCATCAATTGGTCTGTTATTCAAAATCTGCATAGCATCATTTACATGATCTCTCCACCCATGAAGGGAGCCATTCCCTTGTTTTTGTAATTGTTCCTTTAATAAATCATTCATTCTCTCTCAATCAGACCAACTCCCCGAGGGTAGTAAGGTATATGGAATATCCACTTAATGTTGTTTTGCCTACAATATTCATGCACTAGTTTCTCTTTGAAATTAGAACCATTGTCACTCTGAATCTGTATTGGAATGCCATAATATAAAATAATCAAATCAAGTGTCTTCATAGTATTTGCCTGTGTTGCATTTTTTCATGGATAAGCCACTAAATATCCTGAGTATGTATCCAAAGCCGTGCATACATATTGACATTCCTTACTCATCAGTAAAGGTCCTATGTAATCAATTTGCCAGATCTGTCCTGCCAACTTTCCTCGTCCTAAATGCTCCTGTACTACATGTGGAACTGGTCTATTTTGTGAATGATGACAAACCGGACACTGCAAAATTACAGTCTTAATTACATCTAGAGGAGCAATAATTCCTCTTGAATGTGCCCACCTGTATGTTGCCTTTTCTCCTAAATGTCCAAATTTTTGATGTGCCCATTTTGCTATCCCAGCTTGTTCTGCAACACTCATGTCAACTTCTGCTTCCGCAATTTTGGTTTGCTCATCTGTAACAAAATTAAACCAACATTCTAGAGCAGGGGTGTCCAACCTTTTCAGTTGCAAGGGCCGCATTGAGTTAACAAAAATGGTCTGGGGGCAAACGGCAGGTGAGGACCAAAAAAAAAAAAAAAAGGTCTCACATTAACTGAAGAGCAAAAAAAAAAAACTGGTTTATGCGGACTAATGTGGCTGTATTGTAGGTTAATTTGAACAATAAATAAATTAATAAATATAAATAAATTAATAAATGCATAATATTTGCCCTAAAATTCAATATCTCTTTCTAATTATTTAAAAAACAGTTAAATCTAACATCTTAGTAAAGTTTATTTGTAAAAAAAATTAACAGGTACAAACCTTTCAATTTGTATGAGATCATACCTGTGATTTTCCTGGTTTCCATGTCTTCCATCATGTCCTTAATGGCCATATGTTGTCCAAAGCGCTCATGTATTCTTCTGTTTCTAGCTTTGCAATCTGTCCCTGAAATATGGCACTGGCAATATCAGGAATGATGACATTTTTACTTCTTAAAAAATGAACAATTTTTATTTTTACATTTGTTTCACTGTCACTAACAGATGGTACAACACATTTAACTTTGGTTCACCCACTTACTGTGGAGACACAAAGAACATGGTAGTATGCCAAAACACACTCCAGTTTCACAAGGTAAACTCACACATGCTGTTTTGCAGTTGCCTCTCCAATCTGCATTTCTCACATTTAAACAAATAAGTGACTTTATAATAAAATAGTAGTGGCAATGTTTATTCGTGAAACCAGTTCACAAGGGTGCAGCCAGGCACAGACCTTTGCAGACTTCAGACTTATTGGTCCTAGTTCTTGTTATACTTAAGTGTCCATATCAGGAGGTTCAGGCTGTCAAGTCAGGATTGTTCTTTTGTGTAGTAGAGTAGACAAACATTATGAGCATAACCTTTTTAATGTGAAGACTGAGCTTGTCTTTTTGATACCAGTGCGTCTATATCAGGTTTGATAGATGTAGTGGCGATGCGAAGAGTATTTTCAAGATGCTCATCTGAAATTTTTGTTCTGATTTTTATTTTTTGTATGCTTCATACGAGAAAAAAACTGCTCGCAAATGTATGTACTCCCCATAAGAGATATGAACAGGGCATGTTCGTGAAGTGATGGATATTTTTCTTTGGGTAGGTATAACTTATAAAAGTCAAATAAAGATGCTTGCAGAAATTTTTCTTTAAGTTGCATATTTGACTGCAATTCTATGCATTCCAGTTGCAGGTTTGCAGGCAACATGTCGATGTCAACTGAGACTGGAGTAGCAAATATACTGAACTGTTGTTGGTGTTTTCTAAAATCTTGAAATCTGCTCTCAAACTCCTGTGCTAAACTATTAAGTAATGCCACATATTTTTCAGTATTTGCATGGCTTTGCTCAAACAGTGTTGCAAAGTGAATGAAGCTATTGTTCTTAATCTGACTGTGCCACAATTTCAGTTTCATTTCAAATGCCGTCACTGTTTGAAACATGTCATTTATTAATAGATTTTCCCCTTGGAGCGCAAGTTCAGGTCGTTTAAATGAGCAGTGATGTCTACTAAGAAGGCTAAATCAGCCATCCAGCTTGCACTTTCAAATTCAGGTACAGGCTTTCCTTTTAACTCCATAAAGGACTTTATTTCATCTCGTAAGTCATAGAAGCGTTTCAGCATTTTTCCACGACTTAACCACCTCACTGCAGTAAAGTACAAGATGTCTCCATAGGTAGATTCCAAAGTAGTTAGAAACTCCTGAAACTGGCGGTGATTTAATCCTCTGGATCTTATGAAATTTATTGTTTTAACAACAACATTCATAACATTTTCCATTTTTAAAGTCTGTGCAGACAAATTTTCTTGATGTATGATGCAGTGGTACTTCATGAAACGCACATTACTGATCTGTTTTGCATCTTCTTCCATCAGTGTTGTTAGTCCTTCCCTCTTTCCAACCATAGCTGGAGCACCATCAGTTACTATGCCAGACAGGTTTGTGATGGTCAAGGAAAATCTTGCCAGTGTTTCTTTTACTGCCTTGTACAGATCAGCAGACTTCGTTGTGTCTTTCAGTGGAACCATACAGGCCAGTTCTTCAGTAATATTGAAATCGTTGTCAACACCACGAATAAATATGGCAAGTTGTGCCGTATCTGTAATATCAGTGCTGTCATCCAAAGCTATGGAGTAATACTTGAAAGTTGCACACCGAGATTCCAACGTATTTTCAATAGATTTGGCTATATCTTCCACATGCCTTGCGATTGTCTGGTGTGATAAACTGATTTTAGAAAATTCTGATTTTTTTTCAGGGCAAATTATGTCTGCTACACTTTCAAGGCATTCTTTAACAAATTCACCATCGGCAAATGGCTTGGATTTTTTTGCAATTAAATTTGCTACAACATAACTTGCCTTCAGTAAAGAATCCGGTTGAGTAGCTGATTTTCGAAACAGCTGTTGTTGAAATGTAAGACTTTTTTTTAATTCTGATATTTTCTGTTGACGGGACACTCCTTGCAATTCACTTAATTTGGGGTGCGTTTGAATATAATGCCTTTTTAAATTGTAGTCCTTGAAAACGGATACCACTTCTCTGCACACGAGACAGAGCGCTTTGTTATGCGATTCAACAAAGAAGTACTCATCAGTCCATTTTTCCTGAAAGACTCTTCTTTCGTCCGCTATCTTGCGTTTCACGGTTTTGGTTTGACCAGATGTAGAAGCCATCTGAAAAGTAAAAGAGGAGTAACTTAACTACTTTATTCCTAGTTATATAATTTTTAAAACAATGGCTAACAATTTACATTAGAAAATAAGGAAATAAAAATTAAAACTATCCATACTTGTAGTAGTATATGTTAATGGTGTTCAAGGGATCATTTCACATCTGCAAAATAACACAAAAATATCCCTGGGGTGAATTTACAGTTACCCATCCTGTTGGGCAGATTACATATGAGGGCCAGTGAGGCACTTTGTTTCATTTGTAGTACTAATTCCATTAGTCTTCAAAGCACCCATTACGCATAAAGCACATCACATTTACTGTGACTGTTGGTCTGTACTCTGTGCCAGTAATACTGGGCATTTTGAAAGGTTCTTCATAATTCATGAAATTCAGATGGACTGCGATAGAGCTATGAACATGTATGGTTAGCTGCATGTAATCAACAGTTTCTTACTGCTACAAGAATGGCAGCTTTCAATGACATAATCAGAGCTGTACCATCAAGTTTCAAGTTAAATACTGTGTACTTTGCATGCTACCCAAGAAAAGTCATTCACTTGCAATGAAAAAACTGGCACACACTGACACTGTCATTAATTCACTACTACTGTACTACCAATTCACACTGCGAAAACCACTCCAGCCGTCCAAAGTAGGTAAAATGTCAACATTAGCAGCCCTACAGTATTACAATCCACAAAATTAAGCCAACAAATTTGCAATAAAGTAAAGAATTCACATCACTGACTTAATAAAACAATTCTGAATAAGAGGGTCTCACCCAAACAAATGACTGGTGCCATATACATGACCGCAAGCCGAATGCCAACAAATGCATCATCATCCCTTTTGGGCCAAAGTTTTGGGTAAAGCGGTTGTGAGGCTGCCAGCCCAGCTAGATGTTATTTTGTACAATGTACATAATTCTGTGTATCATTTTTGAATATTAATATGCTTCCTATGCTTGTCTTACAAATGTAAAAAAAACTATACATATGTGTATATTAAACTATTGGTGCAGAAGTGTGTGTTGAACTGCATGTTCTGTACTGAGCTTCAAGAATGTAACCAGTGTACCCTGCTGGGAAAGAACAGAAATGTGTGTATTGTAACTATACCTATGCAGATGTGTGCTGTAAGGTAGAAGTTGGAACATAAAGAGTTAAATTTGACAACAGTAAGAACAGAAGTGAATTGTTTTATAACTGTCTGTATTGATAGAGAAGGAGTTTTGCCAAATGCTAGGTAACAAATGAAGTGAATTGTTTTACGACTGTGTTATCTCATCAACAAGACAGGATGTCTACACTGCAGCCAGAAGTTTTTTTTGTGTGGAAACAGACAAAATGACAGGTTTCAAATGTAAAACTGTTTACTACTGTTTTATGACTTCCAGTTCCAGGGCTTAGGCCAGGGGCCTTAGGCACATTTCTGAGAGATAAGTAACCTCTCTTAGGGACAGATTGCAATATAGCAAGATTAGTAGATGTTTTCTGTATTTTGAGACTGTCTTGCAATGTTTTTTTAACATATTTCCTGCAATTCTGAACTGTGTCACTTTATTCATTGAGTTATTGAATATTGTCTTATTCTTTTTATTGTTTATTATTAAATATATTTAAAAACCTTTTAATTGTGGCTGGTTTGTTTATTTATTTTAAGACAAAAAGTATTTTTTGTCATAATGCCTTGTTTTGTATGTAATTTGCACTCGTGATGCTTACTTCAGTAATTGCAACAGGCAATTGTGAAATTCAGGAATGCTTCAAACACTTCAAGCACGAATGCATTGAGATGTTCACAGACTAGCTTACATAGTCAGTTAACAGACAGACATGCAGACAGATAACTACTGGAAAAGGCCACAATCAATATATATTATATATACATATTGACCTCCATTTCATATTAGTTTGATGGACGTTCACTAGACTACAGATTTTAACACCCCTTTCTTTTGAGTCATTTTGCCTAGTATAGACAGCACTGAGGAATAACCAATGGAACAGTATAACAAACTGAAATATTGTAATGAATTATTCAGACTGTATAATTACCAAGTAATTTTACAAATGAGTCTGCATAGTTCAATTAGGGTTACCACCTGTCCCATTTTTCGAGGGACAGTCCCTCTTTGGGCAGTTGTGTCCTGACAAAAAATTAAAAAAATGGCAAATGTCCTGAGATTTTATCTGCCTAAGCAGCAGACACCTCCAAAGCAGACACCCAAGCAACCGCTACCCCAAAACAAAACACGTGCAACACATAGCTCACAAAGCCAGTGTACCGAGCAGTCACAGCCCTTAAGACTAAACAACACACCTGATACACTTGTAATAGGCGACTATCGTCAGGCACACTGACGTCCCGCTCACCAGGCTGAACAAGGAGAGGGTCACAGTGAGCAGCCTGTTGGGCGCTAGGATCCGCCACATAACACAAGCACTCAGGTCACTGCAAGGCAAGTACAAATATGACTCAGTCATTGTCCATGCTGGTGTGAATGACCTGAGACATACCTCCCTGGACTACATGAAAAGAGACATAAAGGAGCTCTCTGAGCATGTAGACCAGGCCGGTATGACCCTGCCCTTGAGTAGCATCTTACCCTCACCAGGCCCATAATTGAGTACAATGCCCCTTTTGGGATGGACCTTACCAGACACCTGCAGCAATTGGAAAGACCCCACAAGTACCTCACCAAGAGGATCAAAGGGCTCAAACAGATGCCATATGCTGCCCGGTTAAAGAAACTCCAGCTCTACTCAGTGGCATACCACCTGTTCAGAGGCAATCTGTGCCTGACGTATAAAGCCATGTCCAACCCGGAATTAATGGACATGCTGCACCTCAGAAAATCCAAATCCCATCGAGCTACGCACTCGAGAGACTTGAACCTCAGCACTGAAATAAATAGGACATGCTGGAGGGACAAATTCATAACCCAGAGGCTCTATTCACTCTGGAATAAAATCCCAGTCCAGGTTAGGCAGAGTCCCTCATTGACTCTCTTCAAGAGGAATCTTGATGAGTGGATGGGCGATCGTAGGTTTACCCCGGGTATCATTTCTGTGTCACTGTTAGACAGAGGCACAGTATACTAACCTCAAAAAAGGGCATAGCAAAATAAATTTAAAATGGGTGGTGAAAGCCAAACACATTCTGGCTAGGCTTATAAATGCCCTAGGGCAGATAGCCTAGTTTTGAACCTATGAACCCACCTCAGTTAGGGCAGAATGGGAGGAGGGGTAGTAATATGCTGGAGGGGGTCACTTTGGCAGAGACTGTTTCACTTGTGTAATATGCTTATATTTATTAATGACTAATATTCACACCTCCTAATTAGACCGTGGTGGTGGTGCTGCGGTTGTGTGTTGCTGTCTGGCTCAATTCTCAGCTATAGCATCTTCAGTGTGGAGACATGCGTGAATGGGCGTACCTTCGTTGAAGGTTGTGCGTCAGGGCTGGTAACTCGGCACGTAAAAATCAACTACCAATCTTTAGCAGACTGGAGTTCCGCTGTGGCGACCCCTAACCAGGAAAAGCCGAAAGACACAAACAAATATATACGGATTCCATGGCTGCATCAACTCACAGAAGGGAGAAATCTCCCCAAGCAAGAGAATCATTGCTGGCGCACACTTAGAAACCACGCCAGAAATTATTTCCTATGGAAAACAACATTTGGCATTAAGCTATTCATTTTTTTTCTGTGTGCTACCGATGCTTGAGCAATTTCACCACAAACACATATACAAAAGCCATTGTCCATTATAAGACTTAGTATTTGATTCAAGATTGCTATAAATCTGACTTTTGCACAAGAATTTCTTACAAAAAGTTTACAAAAAGGCTTCATAAACAGAATTAACTTATAAATTAGGGAAACATAAGAAGACAACAATGTGTATTACCTGAAATCAAAAATCTGTGCCTACAAATCACCCCATAACACAGGTTAGGGGGAGGACTAAAGAAACAAAAACAAATATATATGACTTGGAGAGCCAATGGTCTTGGAGGGAGAAACAGAAGAGTTTTATTGTCTATGCTACTACAGATGTCAAATGAGGTATTTTGTACAACATATAATAATACCTACTTAACATAGCTATACTACACACATATGGTACCCTATAACCATAATCACCTAATCAATGCACACACTGATTTACCTTTAGTGATTTATAAAATGTATAACAACATTATGCATCATGCATGTGCAACTATTCTATCTATAATGCAGTTAGCGCAGTGCAAGCTTTCTTTAAATATTAAAAATAATTAGCAATAGGAACTAGCTGGCTTTCAACATCAAGACAGTAAGTGATATCATATTAGCCTGAGGGTACACCTGAATGTGCTTAATCACAAGGTGATAGGAACACTTGCTCTTGACTTAACACTTCCTCTTCTTAAATAACATAGCATAATATGCACAATTGTTAGCACCTTTTTAGTATGAAAAAATGCATGAAGTATGTACAAACTTTTAAAAATCTAATGAACAACAGGAAGTGTATTTCAGATGCCTATTAATGACTTTTTGCATCAAAGCTATATAAAGGTAAATGCAAACTGAGGAAGACATTTCTAAGTTCCTTATTAACATTATACTATGAATGATAGACCTTTTATCTGCAATCACACTTTGTTACAGCAAATAAAATAATTTACTGAACAGTGAATTCCATGACAATTTCAGGAAGCCTGTAGTTGAAGGGTAAATATAGTTGTTCAATTTCTGATATATTACTTATTTACGGCTGTGATTGGTTTGGGTTCTTTCGCAAACAGTTTGCTGAGAGTTCAGAACTGTGTACGTCACAAGATGCTGACAAAATGCTAGAATCTTAATGAAGAAGATGTAAATTTAAAATATGAAGAATGTCAATCAGTGAATATGCATTTCCTGAAATAAGCTAGCAAAGAAATAAAGGGGAAGGACAAAAGCTTTTTCCTGTACTCAGTTGCTCTGTAGAACAACTCACCACATCCTTTGATACATACCATTTTTTTCTGAAATTGTACAAATAGTTAGGGACAAAGGGGAGCACCTGCAGAGGAAAAAAATTATGTATTTTTTGTTTTCTGTTTTATCTGGCTATCAGTGGCTTAGGGACAATTACTACACTCTCAGAGCCATCAATTTTCTCAGATTGCACAAAGTAACTGAGAAAAGTGCGTACATAACGTGCAATATTCAAATGAAAGAGCGTTTGTTTCTGATATATTTGACAATATTACTGGAAAACAGTGACAGTGATATTCAGTTGACTGGGTGTACAGAGATTCATACAAAGTACAGCAGTGCATATACATGCATACTTCTGTATGTACATAATTCATTCACAATATCTATTTTGTGCATCACAGAACATTCAGCAGATGAATTACTACTGCCAGTCAGTTGTTCTTCAACTTTAAATTTTTACCTTGTTGATTGTTCTGCAAAAGGAGGTGAGCACTTTCTTAAAAGCATTGATTTTCTGCCTGCTTCAAGCATTCAAACTGTCATATAGGGAGCACTGATTGTGGCAAGTAAGGGCAGTTGCTATGAAAGACTCATCAGAAAACATTAAATTAATAGATAATGCTTACACAGCACTGCAGGGTCACTTCAGCTGCCCTTGCTACTGTTAAAACACCAAGACTAGTACACAAAACTCTATTCTGAGTAGCAGTACCAAGCACTCCTGTCTAATCCCACCCTAGCTTCAGAAATGCAGCTGGAACACATTTTCTCATTTTATATTATAAAATGGCAGACTTGTTACAATTTCAGCAGTTACAAATGTCTCATGAGGAGTGTATTATTCTTATTGCTGTCATAACACAGGGAAGTTAATTCAGACCCACACTGCTTTATTAAATGGAATAATGCATATAATATATTGTCTAGTGCTCTAGTCTAAATCATCATAAAAATTAGAAGATTAAATCATTTTTACAATATTTGCAAACATTTCTGTCACTTATACTTGCTTGAAACAGAATATAAATAGAGACAGCGGTGAGAGATAAAAAGGAGGAATTCCCAAACTAGAACAGAGCAACAATGCAACGTGCACATTCCTACAGTAAAGAAGCAGGTGAACTCAAGCGATTATGTAATTCAGAGACAGGAGAAAACACCCTCAAGGGAAAGGAGAGACAGAGGAAAAAAAAAGAACAGAAGTGACTTCAGCTACTACGACAGCCATGTGCAAATTAAGGGAAACACTAAGAGACAGTATCCTTTTTTGTGGTCTTACATCTGAAACAAAATGTTCTCATTTTTGTGCCTGTACTTTAATAAGTATGGCCCCTTGCAACTAGAATTGGAGAGAAATAAATAAATAACTCCTAATTCCATGACAATTTCTTTTAATCTTTAAACTAGGAAGGGTATTCACAAGAAACAGTAATGAACTCCTTTATTCTACTATTATGTCAGGTCAGATAAACTGACCGAGTACTATGTATAGCAAATTTAAACTGATTTATTTCATCACTGACACATATGTGGTATGTTATATTCAAAAGCTGACATATTTAGTTATTAAAAAATCATACCATGGCACCAGCTTTTGGTGAAAAGGAAATATATTTGTCCACTCCTTAATATAACAATTCTAAACACTAACTTCAAAACAAAACACTTTGGATTATAAAACTTACCTTTATTGTAGTGTAGTCAGTGTGTACACAACGAAATAAACTAAATAAATCCTCTCTCTATGGCTACGCTACGATCGTGCTCCTTCCTGCAGCTTTTCTTTATAAAAATCGCCCGAACGGTGTTTTCGCGCATGCGCATACCAGCGGAAAGACGCTGGTATGGAAAAAACGTAAAAAAAAGAAAGTTGACGCATGCGCAGAAGAGCAAAACTACGCGGACGTGTAAACACACAGAAAAAAAGTGAAATTAAATTTAAATTTGAATTTAAGGGTCGCGGGCCGCATGGAAGAGCTCTGAGGGCCGCAAGCGGCCCGCGAGCCGTGGGTTGGACACTCCTGTTCTAGAGAGTCAGTTGCACAATGTGTATCTACATGATAAACTGTAACTGTACTCTGAAAGAGCATTCCCCAGATGTGTTGCCATAACTCTTTTCCCCAAACTTCTTTTGAATGGACCCTCCAATTATTTTTCTGCCATGTCAGTAACCAGGTAGCTAACCCATTTGCTACAGACCATGAGTCTGTATTTGTGACATCTTCCCGGTAACTCCTGCTTTAATGCCTGAAAAACTGCATATAATTCAGCATACTGACTGCTTTTACCATCTCCCATTGTAGTAAGGACCTTTTTAGTGACAGGGTTATAGGAAACAGCTTTCCAGCACCTTTTGTTCCCTTTATATTTTGCTGACCCATCAGTAAACCAAACATGTTTTCTCTGATCTAAAAGCAGTTGCACAAAAGGCTGTTCCCACTTTACTGGAGATTCTTCCTGAGGGGAAATATTCTGTACCAAAGGCAATTCATCAGCCACTGGTACCTGGGCTACCTTCTCATAGAGTATTGCTACTCCCCCAACTCCAACTTTTGCCATGTCCTGAATATACCATTTCCATTTAATTGCACTCGCTTCCTGCAAATGTCCTATTTTATGCATTTTTGGGGAACTCATTACCCATTGCATAATAGCAATCTCATGTCTGAAAGCAACAGGCTGACCTATAGTCATTTGTTCTGTATCGGTTAATACCCAGTAACAGGCTAACAGTTGTTTTTCAAAAGGACTATACATGTTTCCTGCCTCAGGTAATTTCTTAGTCCAAAATCCTAATGGTACTCATTTTGAATTTTGTTTCTACCACAAGCTCCAGTTTGCATACTGGCCACTGACTGGCACATGTAATTCTACCTCACCCTCCTGTATTGGCCATAAATCAAGTGCTTGTTGGATAGCTTGTTTGGCACATTCAAAGGCCTGCTGCTGTTCATCCCCCCAATCAAATTCATATTTTTTCCTTGTTACCTTGTACAGGGGGGAAAGTATTTGGCTCAAATGTGGAATATGCTGCCACCAGAATCCAAATAATCCAATAAATTGTTGCGCTTCTCGTTTGTTCTGAGGAGTTGGAAACTCTAAAATCTTTTGTTTTGCCTTAGGCAATACTTCCCTATGTCCCCGATGCCACTGAATTCCTAGAAATTCCTCTGTCTGCAATGGCCCTTGAATCTTAACAGGATTAATTTCCCAACCTTTTTGTTTCATATGTTCTATCACAATATCTAATTGCTTCTGAACACTTTCTTGTGATGTTCCCTGAATCAATATATCATCAATGTAGTGAGATATTTGTATTTCTGATGGTAATTTTATCTCATCAAGATGCTCAGCTACTACCCGATGACAGATAGTAGGGCTATGCAAATAGCCCCGTGGCAGCCTGGTAAAGGTATACTGCCTGCCCTGCCAAAAGGCAAATTGTTCCTGATTTTTCTCAGTGATCAGAACAGTAAAGAATGCGTTTGCTAAATCAGCAACAGCATACCAGGTTCCCTTATGCTTCTACACATTTTCAATCAAGGTTATTGTGTCTAGTACAGCTGCAGTCAAAGGAGGTGTATATTTGTTCAGCTCCCTATAATCAACTGTCATTCTCCAGGAACCATCAGACTTCTTGACTGGCCATACTGGATTATTCCATGCAGTGGTTATGGGTCGCAAAACACCTACTTCTATTAAATCTTGAATTGTTTCCCCAATCTCTTTATGTCCCACAGGTATATGATATTGCTTCATACTAATAGTTTTGGTAGCCGGAGGAAGTTCTACAAGCGGCATTTTGACCTTACTCGCAATCACTGGCCTGGCCGAAATATAAGGCTTTGAGCCAAAATTATACTGTCCGTCAGGTAAGTTTAAGGTCAGTCCTTTTAGAATATCTATTCCAATTATATACTCTGAGATTGGCACAATCACCGCAGAGTATTGTCTCTTGGGTAGCTGCCTTATTTTTATTTCCAGCATTATCTGTATGGCCTCAGTTTGATGTTCTTCATGTTTCACTGTTGCAGTCATTACATTTGCGCAATCTGCTGGCAGGTTGCCCTTAGTCAGCCTGATTAACAAAGTCTTGGGTCCTGTGTCGGTTGCTGTCTCCTCTTCCATGATGTCAGGTCGCCAGGGGTATAAAACATGCAGCCGACGCCATTTTAATCAGTCTTTCTTGACACACGGTGCCTGAAGCAGAAGCAGTTTGCAAGTGCTGGTCGGCTGACTCCTGAAATTTTCGTATTCGAGTTTCAGAACAGAAGTCTTGAAACTAAAGCTAAGTACCCCGTTGGGGAAACTTTTTCTTGCTCCTTACCGATGTCAGTAAAAGTTAATAATTGCATTACTTGTGGGAAGCAAATACCTCATAAGGATTTTCATTTGTACTGTATTCCTTGCCTATGCCCTGATCACAATGTGCCTTGCTGTCGGTTTTGTGCTAAATTTAACCAACACACTATTAAGCGTCGGTATATTTTTGCTTCTAAATATTTTGGGTCAAGATTTAACTACCCTGAAATGTCGTCGGTTAGGAATCCGACTACCGGAGTTCACAAAAAATGCAAGGAGAAAAACAGAGACAGACCATCGAGGTCCACAACCGACGACAAAGCTTCTCCTAAGCCAGCCACTGGGTCGCCGGTACTCAGTAAGGCGCTTTTGCAGCCCCTGATACCTGCTACTTTTGAGTCGCAGGCCTCTGCCAAGACCCATTCAGAGTCCAGTATGCCACGAGATTCTCAGAGTATTGAACCCGCAGATATCTCTCCCTTGGATGGGTCCAGACTCACTGAGCAGGCACCGGCTTCTGAGGGTGTTTTCAGGCCTCAACAATTTTATATTAAACCGATGCCAGCAACAAAAAAAAGGTCAAAAACAACTTCTATGTCTAAAAAACCAATGCATGAGCCATGTGCTCAGGTCCCTATGCCTAAAAAACAGATGATCAAAATGGCTGAGGATTTAATTACTTTGATCAGGGGTTCCCAATCCCCCCCTGCTAAGAGGCCTAGGCAAGGCACTGATTATGAATCTTCAGATCAGGTTTCCATTTCTTCTGATCAGAAATTTTCTATTCCACCCTATGAGGATTCTGATGCAGCGGAATCCATCCCATCTGCATCTCCTCCTGAGGATTACTCTTTTGGAGAGACTTTGCATACTTTAAGTGAACATTTTCACTGGGAGAGTCAGGACTTCTCTGAATCAAAAAAGAGGCTTAGGGATTTCCTTCTTCTTCCTCAGCATAGGCCTTTGGCAATACCTCCTGTATTAGACATTGCTGATGATGTGTTCTCAGAATCAAACATGGCTCCTGATTCCCTGCCTCTGGCTCCTAGTAAGCCAGACAGATATTACAGGGTTCCTGTCTCCCAAAAATTTATTTTCAAAAATCCTGCTGCTGATCCTGAGACTATTTCTCAGGGTCCCAAGGGAGTTAAGGCTTCTACAGCCAAAAATCCTACCCCTTCTGATAGAGATTCCAGGGCACTGGATAGATGGGGTAAGAAGGTTTATATGTCTGCAACCTTGGCAATCAGGGCTTTAAACTGCCAGTTTCATATGCTTAAATATCAACAGCATGTTTTGGGCTTACTTAAACAGAAAATGATGTTGATTTCTGATTGTGTGGAAAATAGAGTTACAGGATTCATTGCATTCAGCAGAACAGGTTGAAAAGCATACTTTGCAATGTGGTTTTGATTCCTTGGAGGCCTCTTGTAGGGCCGCCGTTATTGGATCTGTGATTAGAAGGCATGCCTGGCTCAAGGAGTAAAATCTGCCTGATCATGTTAAAGCTAAATTGTTGGATGCCCCTTTGCAGCATGATACTCTGTTTGGTAATAAGGCAGAAGAGGTTTTAAAGAAAATGGAAGACAAAGCTAAATCTATGAAAACTGTAAGATTTCTTGCAAGTGCAGCCACCCAGGTTCAGTAGGCACTGGCCTACTAAAAACTGGTCCTTTCCTGTGTCCAACAGAGCCACTCAGGGCAAACCCAGGTGCTCAAAAGACTCCAAATATCAATCACAGGGTTCTTACAGGTCAAAGCAATGGGGTGCCTCCACCTCCAAATCTGGAGGAAACAAAGGACAACCCTACAATAAGCAGTCTCAATGACTTTCCTCTACCATCTCCAAGCACTTATCTTTTGGCAGCCCCCTTGGGGGGAAAACTAGCACATCATGCTCAAAATTAGCAATTAATTACCCAGGACAAGTGGGTATTAAACATAGTATCCCAGGGGTACAGATTTAATTTCCATACTTTGCCAATTCCAAACGGATGGCCAGATCTGCCACAAAACCAGTGGGCAGAGGCCCAGAAACAAGTCATGTCCCTCATGGATATGGGGGCTATTCAATCAGTACCAGAAAAGGAAAAAGGACAAGGATTTTATTCAAGACTTTTCCTGGTACCCAGAAAAGGCAATTCATGGCATCCAATACTGGACTTATCGATTCTGAACACGTACCTGGACATTCCAAAATTCAAAATGCTGACTTTACAACAGCTACTGCCTATGCTAGGCAAGAATGCTTGGTTAGTAACTCTAGACTTAAAAGAGGCATACCTGCATATCTCAATAAGAGAATCATGCAGAAGATACCTCTGCTTCAAAGCAGGTTTTTTGCATTACCAATTTTCTGCACTGCCCTTTGGCTTATCTACTGTGCCCAGGGTCTTTACAAAGTGCCTGGCACCAGTAATTGCATTCTGCAGACAAAGAAACATCCAAATTTATCCTTATCTGGACGATTGTCTCATTCAAGTACAAGGCAAGGGCACTCTTCTTCAACATCTGGCGTTTGTAAAAAGGCTTCTAACATGCCTAGGGTACACCATAAATGAAAAGAAATCACAACTGGTACCCTCTCAAATACATTCCTGGGTGCAAGCTTGAATAGAACTGCCCAGATGGCTTACCTCACGCCAGACAAACAAAGGCAACTGACAACATACTTCAAACAAATGGCAACAAAAACCCAGTTATCTGCAAGACAAATTCTGCAGGCTTTGGGATTCATGGCATCCTACATTCTACTAATTCCATATGCAAGACTGCATATGAGGAAATTTCAATGGTACCTAAAAAGTTTATGGAGTCAACATTGTCACAGCCTGGAAACAATGATTCCTCTCATTCCCTGCCTGCAACAGGAGTTTCTTTGTTGGGCAGAGACATGTCACCAAAACAAGGGACTGTCATTCACTCTACCCCTTGCCACCCAAACCCTAACTACAGACGCATCAGACTATGCTTGGGGGGCTCACCTGGCAGGGAGATGCATTCAGGGCAAATGCAGCCCAAACCAAATGCATCTGCATATCAACCAGAAAGAAATGCTAGCTGTTCAGAATGCTCTGACAGCCTTCAAGGACTTACTTCACCCAGGACAACTACTGATAAAGACGGACAGCACCACAATTATGTGGTACATAAACAAGCAGGGGGGTACACATTCCTACCCCTTTGCAAACTAGCCATGGCCTTATGGAACACAGCCTTGACTTACCAAATACATCTTCAAACACAATTCCTGCCAGGAAAGCAAAATACTCTGGCAGACGAACTAAGCAAAAATCTTATGAACCTACACGAATGGAAACTGGATCCACAAATCTTCAACATGTGAACAAAGAAATGGGGGAGCCCAGACATAGATCTATTTGCCTCTCCCCAAAACTATCAGTTGGACAAATTCTGCATAAGAACTCATCACAAAAAAGCATGGAAAGTGGATGCTCTATCCTTCAGCTGGAAAAACCTATCAGTCTATGCCTTTTCCCCTCTGCCTCTACTCTCCAAGGTCTTACTAAAAGTCAGACAGGAAAAAACAAAAATGATCCTAATTGCTCCAGACTGGCCTTGTCAGCACTGGTACCTGCTTCTAAGGAATATGTCACTCCTTCCTTTGTGGTACTTGCCTCAAACACCTCATCTACTGTTTCAGCAGAACGTTCAAATTCTACATACTCATCTCCAAACTCTGAATCTTGCAGCATGGCTGATCAACTAATTATTCAAACCACATCTCTCAGTAAACCTGTGATGGATACTTAACTGAGATGCTTGACAAGGGCCTATCTTTTTCTTCAATAAAAATCCATGCCTCTGCCATCTCGGCTTATTACAACACAGAGCCTCCCCTCTTTTCTCATCCACTGCTTAAACAGTATCTCAGAGGGGCCAAAAATTTAAGGCCTCCCAGGAGAACACCAACACCTGCATGGGACCTCAATTTTGTGCTGGAAAAACTCACCCTGCCTCCTTTTGAACCAGCAGCTACTGCAGATATAAAATTTCTATCTTGGAAGACAGCTTTTCTATTGGTAGTCACTTCAGCAAGAAGGGTTTCAGAACTACAGGCTCTCATGGCAGTGGAGCCTTTCATTATATTTTACCCGGGCAGGGTGGCCCTCAGGACCAATCCTTCTTTTATGCCTAAGGTGGTATCCAGCATGGCTCTTAACCAGACCATTCACCTGCCAACATTTTTCCCAAATCTGCAGAACAAGGGGGAGCAGATTCTGCATTCATTGGATGTACACAGACAACTAAGATTCTACTTAAACAGGACGGAATCTCTAAGAAAGTCTGAGTAACTACTGGTAGCATTTGCTGCAGGATCAGAGGGGAAGGCTATATCAAAGCAGACTATTTCTAAATGGATAAGCCACTGCATTCATTTCTGCTTCTTGCACCATGGTAAACCTGTGCCCAAGGGGATCAGATCCCATTCCACCAGGGCTGCCTCTACTTCAGCAGCTTTTCTCAGAGGGGTTGCAACCAAAGACATCCTAGAAGCTGCTACTTGGAGCACTGTTCATACTTTCACCAAGCATTATCATTTACCTCTCTTCTCTAAATCCAGGGCAGGCTTTGCCACTGCATTCCTGCAGGGCCTTATAGCTGCTCCTAATGCTGTTTAGTTCCATCCTCCCATTCATAGCTTTGGGATTCTACCCAAATGTAATGACTGCAACAGTGAAACACGAAGAACATAGTACAGTTGTGTACACTTACCATAAATGTAGATGTTCGAGTGTATTCACTGTTGCAGTCCAGGTTACCCACCCACCATCCCCCATTCCATACCTTTTCCTTCCTTCACTATACTCAAAAGCCTTTGTGGTGTATTTGCTTTTAGTTGAAGGTAAATGTTATGTTTCTAAAAGTGCATTTATATAGTTACAGTGTATTTATATATGTTTTTTCTCCCCATTTGAGGGGAACCTGACATCTGGGGCAAGAAAAACTGATTAAAATGGCGACGGCTGCATGTTTTATACCACTGATGACCTGACATCATGGAAGAGGAGACAGCAACCGATGCAGGACCCAAGACTTTGTTATTCAGGCTGACTGAGGGCAACCTGCCAGCAGATTACCCAAATGTAATGACTGCAACAGTGAATACACTCGAACATCTACATTTATGGTAATTGTACACAACTGTCCTTTTTCCTCCTAATCCAGTAATAGTAACACAGTGTCCTTTAAAGCACTTTATATTTCCGTAAATCAAGTAGGCCTCCGCTCCGGTGTCAACCAGGGGGTGGACTCTCTGCTGATTTTTTTTTTTTCAAAATATTTCGACATCAATGTAAGGTCTCATACCCTTGCGAGCCCATCCACTCACCAGAGCTTGGCCAATTTCCTAATCATCCTTTTTGACATCTGAACTCCACACCAAGTCCGAATACAAATCGTTCGGATCTGGATAAAGAAAAGGGACTTGTGTCAGATTCTCAGTACTAGATTTCTGTGTCGGACCCTCAGTACTAGATTTTCCCTCCTTACTATCTTGCTCATCCTGCACTTCCTGTTTTCCTACATTCTTGTTTTTCTTACTTAAGCCTCACTTCTTATACATTTCCCACATAGTTTTTGTATCAATTCCATCTATCTGATCTTTGTTAATACTATCTTTTAGCAAGGCAATGAACATATCCTTTCATGATACACGGCCTTCTGTTGCACCGTTTTTACTACCTCGGCCTTCTCCCATTCCTGGTTTTGGAATCGGACCCCACTCACCCAATTCTCCTAATTGTTGTATGACTTCTACTATCTCAGATAATTGGTTACCTGTTTGGTTAATTAGTAGGATCATAATTACATGTTTGTAAGCTGGCGGTGCAAATTTAATAATCTTATTCCTCATGGATGGCGGCATTGCACATGCCATCAAATTATCAGCTTGTCCTATAAAGAGTGCAGTTTTCATAGCTTCTTCCTTAAGACGTATCATTGCTTCCCTCAACGTATACCAGGGCTTATCATTACTCGGCCAATCGGCCTCTGTCGGATATTTCTGATTACACCCATCCATGGCTACTTGTAACAAATTAGTATCTACCTGTTGATTAAAGGTCTTGAAATATTCTTGGACTGTCAGGTCTGTGCTAAGCAAATAAAACTTTTTGCAATCTATGTTATCTACCATTACTCCTGCAGCCCCTGTCTCAGACATCCTTACCATCCAGGTGACCAGAGCCTCCCCTGACCTTTGTCTAAAACGATCACGTAAGTCTGAAATTTCTTGTTGACTATAATCTTCTTACACATCTGCCCGTATAGCCGGCTGCTGCGGCTGTCCATCTGCTGCAGGCGGCGGCAATTGGACTTTCCTCCTAAGTGCCAGCCTCAAGGCATATTTGTCCAACAAATCCTTTTCATCTGGTAAAAGCTCCTGATCACCCTCTGATTCTGAGGATGGATCAGAAGAACACCAGATATCTCCGTCCCACTGATCAGGGTCCCAATGGACACCTGCCTTTGCTATCGACATATGCACTTTCTTTTTATTTATCTTCCTTCTCCTCTTCCGATACTTATACTGTGCCACCCTAACAGCAGCTTTTTCAACCACTTGCTGATAGGTATCTGCTTTGTCCAGCAACAGTTTATTTTGACGCTGTAACATAATGATTTGTCTCTGTAAATCACACACCTGCTTTTCCAATCCTATATTTACATCTGTTTGCTCTACATTTTGCTGATGTTGCTTACGATAGGCAGATAATAAAATCCAGCCTCGGCATCCCAATGCTGCACTAACATCCTTCCCTTTTTCCACTGACACTTTCTTCAAACACGCTAACACATGCTGTGGATCTGCAGTGTTCAAATAAGCATCCCAGTTCTCACTCAAATCTGCACTTAATGACCACTCAGTGGCCAAAGCCTCATAAAGAGGACTATCCCAGCCCAGATTTCCATTGTTTTGACTTCTTTTGTCTTTTTCTTAAACATTTCAAATCCTGCCAACTACACCAATAAAATGTATTGCCTAATGAACAGGATTCGAAATAATTCACTACACACTGCAGAAATTATCTATTAACAAACTTTATTTCTACTATTAATCAGAATGCCTACTTTAATAGCCTATTTGGCTAACAAAACTAATGGCATAAAACAGTAACTAAATAGAGTTAATAGTTCAAAACAGCACTTTAGCCATGCAGTTCAACAATTCTTTAAAGGAATGCAATAAGATAAAAAAGGTTAATACCTCACCGGTTGGCACCTCATCGACTGGGGAGCCCAAAGCAGTCTGCTGGAGATTCCAACAGAGAACAGGCCCAGGCAATGCGTCCATTCCATGGAGAACTGCAAACCAGACCCCTGTGAGACCCCATCTTATATAGGCTGCTTGTTTACCCATAAATCAGACATATCCTATAACTAGAATGTTCTTTGACTAGAGTATTCTCTTATCAAAATGTTCCCTTCTCACAGGAAAAGTACAGACTATGTGACAGCAAACAGCGGTGTTGGCCAGTCACCCACAGATGCTTCAGTAAGCCTGCCAAGTTCCTGTGATCATACTCTCTAAAATATGTAAACAACAGAATATTCTACCAAACTATTAAGCTGACTCATCATAAGGACTTGTATTGCCAAGCTTATTCTGACCTCCTCCCCTAAACACATAGAAGAGAGTAGAAAAGTAGAATGTTAAGCTGAACATTAACTCATTAATAGCTGAGTGTCAGTGATCAGGCTTACACATACTCACACATAGTCAGTCATCAATTAGCCATATTTGTATTACACTTCTTTTTCATGTTTTCTATTTTATAGCCTGTTTGCTTATAAAAAAGCCTTATCTGCAGCCCAAACTAAGAACATTAAGCTATATCCTGTTTTAATATACATATGATATAATCAGTACACTTTTGTTTTCTCCCCAGTATCACATCATATTGTTTATATCCAGCGTGTATCTTGCTGCAGTATAAAACTCAGATACATTACGATCAAGATACAGTCCTTTCTTATTTTAATATCACTGACATCAACAGCGGCCATTGATATGACTCCCCCACACCTCACATTTAAAATATGCTCGCATACTATACAGAACTACTTTGCAATATAACGTGCCATTTACTTCAACAAATTTGTTACACGCATATTACTAAGAACAAAAACTTTTTTTTAACTTCAGTTTCATCTTCAGATGTCCACCATTTGACCACTGATGCAGTAACCTTTAACTATATTGCTTATATCTGCATAGAATATAACAGCCAGCAAGCTACCAAAAGTTTAAGTATACAGTCTATGCACCCAAACCATTACCAGCTCAAGCTGAGCTGAGGAAAAATAATGGTTTTGGCTTCAAGCTCTTAACAGCTTTCCTGCTGCCGAAGAACACTCTTCTTTCAAGCTTTTGAGGATCAACAATCAGCTAACACTTTTCCATTGTAAAAAATATAGAGTGCCACTGGTATCAGACAAACCAAAAAAAGTATATGCTGCAGCAAAAAAGTTGTCAGTTGCTGAGAGTAGGGTAAAACACTTTAAATTCATTAATAGTCCATCTGCGAAAGTGCTTACCTATACTGTTTGTTTGTGGACTATTAAAGAATTTAAAGTGTTTTACCCTACTCTCACCAACTGACAACTTTTTTGCTGCAGCAAACACTTTTCCATTGCTGGGCAGATAAATCACATTCAAGAGAAAAAAATGTCCACATTTATTTTCTTACAGAAACTTAACTTTTTATGTGTAGTACTATATTTGAAGCTAAGAAAAATTTTTTTATGGACTGTCATAGTTCAGTTTCCGAACTAAAACCCATGTTAAATTACTTTTAGGGGCCAAAGTAGGTGTTTAAACTGCTTTTCACTCTGTTTTTTTTTATGGAAAAAATCTACTTTTTAATACTTACCTTTTCCACTGACCTCTACTGTTCTTCCCAGTTTGCTATCAGGCATTATTTTCAACTTCACCATGGAAACAAAATACTGGTTTCTTAGTTCTTCCTTCCTCCAGCTACAAAAAAGAAAATAAACTTTCCAAACAGCCTTTGCCCTTCAGCAGTTTACAAATTTGCCTCAGCCACAGATCGGTGACTCTGCTGTGGGCATTTCTGCTTCCACAGACCATTCATCTTTTTTCTTGACTCCCTCTAGTGTAGTTTCTTCAGCCACCATGGACTGCAAGTTAAACATGTCCTCTTGCAACTGTTTGAGTGCCCTTGGTAGGCAAGGAAGAGCCACTCTTGTCAGTCTCAGAGGAAGGAGCAGGGACTACCTCTCTACTTAGCCAGCCTGGTTTGCCTGTCCCCAGGGATATTTTGCCTGTCTGGAGTCAATCTGCTTCTGCGGAAATTCTTGTCAAAAAGAAGCACAAAGTTAAGCATTTATCTTCCCCTGTCTCTATTACATTGAACAGGAGTGATTTATTAGGTTTAGCTCAGAGTTTAGTTCACAGTCTTGACCCTTCTAGTTATGAAGTTTCTGGTAAGAGAAAAATACATTCTTCCCTTTCTGACGATTTTCAGGATATTGAACAGGAACATGTTTGTGAGAGGATCACTCTTATTTTCCCTTCTCAGGTAACTGACTCTAACTTTGAGGAAAGTATTTCTTCCAGTAGCCCTTAGAATGATTTTTTCCCTGAAACCATATCTAGAACGATAGTTATTTCAGCAGGAACAGAATGATATTTCTCTATCTTTAAAAAAATATATAATTTATTACAACTGGAATTTCCTGAACTGATTTCACTTCTGCCTGTTCTTCCAGCATTGGAAGATGTTTTTATTCCAGCCAGTAACTTGTTAGCCACCCATTTCCCCTTAAAAAGAAGATATATTGTATAAAGTTCATCAATCTTATAAAGTTTTTTTTTAAACCCCCCAGATATCACCAAGCAGTGATTTCCTTGGAAAATTCTGTTGCTGCTAAACATCTGGTCACTGCTAATCCCTTTCCCTCTGGTAAGGATGGGAAAGCTTTTGAAAGAGTGGGGTAAAGTGTATTTTTCTGCCACACTTATTTTTGGAATTCTTAATTGTTAAGCTCACATGTAATAGTTTGTGCTTGCTTCCTTTGAGAATATGAGGAACACTGTAGCTTTGTTTCCCTTGTCTAAGATAAAAGCTTTTTGTTGTGTAATCTTATTGCTTATGTGTCTTTATTGAATAAACATTGTTTGAAGTGTTATTATGATTCATCTGATGCATCTTCTAGAGTTGCTGTTACTGAAACTGTTATGAGAAGTTATTTTATTTTGGTTGCATACATAAAATCTACCCGGGGGTATTAAAGCTGAAATTTTTAATTTTCCTTTAGATAGAGAGGTTGTATTAGACCACCTGCAGCTGAGGTCCTGAAAAAGTGTAATGAGAAAGGGAAGCTGATTCTGGGAGTTTCTCAGATTTTTCATCCTTCATTTTCTGAGTATGTTGCTACCTCTACACCATTTTATAAAAAAATAAAATAATCAGATACAGCTAACTGCTGGCAAGCAGACTTAAACAAATGTGGCAAGGGGCACTGAAAACAAAGGAAGAACCCACCTCCATAAAGGGCAGTCCAACAAGTCTGAATTATTATTTAGAGAATGCCCTGCTTTCCTACTTTTTAATGGCTCCAAGTCTTTTGGATTTCTAATACCATGATGGGAATGGACCCCATTCCAAATCCAAAGTGCAATTAAGGTTCATGAAATTAGTATTGTTTCACTCTTTGATGTCAGCCAAAAGTACTCTTCGCAGCACCCGCAATGTGTCCAGTAATGACTCCTTCTGCAGTTCAAACAGAGTTACATGTATTGGTAGCATAGCTAAGTAAGATTTCAGCCTCTTTTTTGTAAGACCCATTGCTCCTACTACTATTGGAACTATTTGGGTATCTTTCTTCCACATTGGTCTCATTTCTGCTTGCAGAACCTAATATTTTATAACTTTGTGTCTCTCTGTGCACAGGACACTGTAGTCACTGGATGTGGTGATTTCAATGATCAGTGCTACTTTTGTCTTCTTTTCCTGAACCACTATATCCACTTTTCTAGCATCTATCTTTTGAATTGTTGGTAATGGATGATCCCATGTGATGTATACTTCATCATTTTCTGTGACGCTTTGTGGCTCATGTTTCCAGTTCTTTTCAGCCACTTCAAAAGCAGAATGTTTGCACAATCCCCAGTGCAAATGTCTAGCCACGTTATTGTGCTTTTCAGTATACAGTCCTTCTCCCATTAGTATGTCACAACCAGCAATAAGGTGTACGGCTGTTTCCAGCTTAGTTTTACAAAACCTACATTTGTCTGTTTCTCCCACATGTTCAACGGACTTTGTAAACTAGCATGTACTTAGCCCACTATCTTAAGCTGCCAATATTAACCTTTCATCTCTTTGTTTGAATAAACCTCTCCTTAACCATTCCCGTGTTCGTTCCTGATCAACATGAGGTTCTTCCAGAAGTTTTCTATACTTGCAACTATATTTATGCATTTTCCACATTTCTTGCTTTTTCATCTGATCCTTCACTTTATATTCTTTCTTTTGTTTTTTTTTTGGCACACTCAGCTGCTGCCTGATTTTTATCTACTTCTGGTTTGATTTCCATTCCTGCTTGACGGTGATATGCTTCTGCTAGGTTAAGCAGAGAAGTCATCTTAGAATTATTCTCCTCATGTTTCAAAATTTTCACTACGTTTGGCTTTTGTGAGGACAGCATATATGTGTGAAGTCCCAAAACTGCAGATCTGTACATGTAGTCAATTTCAAGGAGGCCCATCCCTCCTTCAAACGGGGAATATATAATCTTGGTATGCACTGAGTTTTATAGATCATTTGGTGAGCATGAAACATCCTTCTTGTTTTAATATCTAATTTATCAAACACGTTTTGGGGCCAATAAATCACTCCAAAACTGTAAGTCAGGACAGGAAGAGCAAATTGGTTTATAGCTTGGATTTTCTTCCTAGACATCAATGCTGTTTTCAGGATTAATTTAAGTCTTCTGAAATATTCCTTACTAAATTTTACTTGCATTTGTTCATGTTTTATTGCTGATCCTTTATCAGTTCCCAAGTATTTATGCAGTCCCTCTTGCTCAAGTTCTTTTATATCACATTCTTGTCCCAAACTGATGTTTCCCTGGGGCTGCAGTTTTCCTGCTTTAAAGGTTGCTTTTGCACATTTATCAAGACCAAATGACATTCTAATATGTGAAAAAGTTTTAACAACCTGCAGCTGTCCTTTCAGTTCCTCATCTGATGAGCTATACAGTTTTAAATCATCAACAAATAGAAGATGTAAAGTCTTTAGACTTTGTTGTTTTCTAGGATCCAAATTGTAGCCATAGCCTAAACTATTAAGTAGACAGCTTAATGGGTTAAAGGCAAGGCAAAATAGCAATGGTGACAGAGAGTCACCCTGAAATATCCCCCTCTGAATTTTTATCCCTGGGATAGTAATTTGTCCTTTATCATAGTTTAATTGCAAAGTGGTCTGCCATTGTTTCCTGGTCACTGTGACGTAGTCAATCAGTATAGTGTGTATATTATACATTTTTAAGCACTCTTTTATCCATGAATTTGGGATACTATCAATGTTTTTTTGTAGTCAGTCCATGCCATACTTAGATTCTTCCCCTTTTTCCAGTTCTCCACTATGACTTCATTCAACAACAAATAATCTTTTTTTCCATATGACTTTCTTTTATTGCCCTCTTGTTCTACTGCCATAATTTAGTTTCTTCTAAATGACTATAAATTCTGTCGGCCTCAGTTTCCATGTATAGTTTATATGCCGTCAGAAGGCAAGTTATTGGTCTATAATTTTTCGGGTAGCTTGCAGGTTCACTCTTAAGTAGGAGCATTGTTTTACCTGTTGTTAGCCAGATTGATGTCTGTTCGGGGTGCGCATATAAATAGTTCTTACTCATGGCTAGGTCTTCATGCAAAGATGTTAATACTTTTTACCAAAAGTTAGGCACTGCATCTAGGCCTGTGGTTTTCCAATTAGAGATTTTTCTTAGCTTTGTTTCAATCTCTCTGGCTGTTACTTCATCCTACTTCATATCCTGTACCTTTAAACTTCTTATTCTTTCTTTTGCTTCTTTTATCTATTTAGCATCTTTGTTGTGTTCCACAGGATCTTCATAGATACTTCTCCAAAATGCAGCGATTTCTTCTTTTTTTTGGTGGTCTTTCCATTCCTTTTACCTTATTTCCCAATTCTCTATAAAATTATTTTGGGTCATCACTGAATTTCCTATTTTGTACTTTTCCTTTATATTTATCTGTGTATCTCCTAAGCTTTTCTGCCTGTGCTGAAAATTTTAATTTATTTTTTGCGATAGTGCATGATAGATCCTGGTCTATTTTAATACTGCTCATGACTTTTATCACATCTATCTTTCTTAGTATTTTTGTTGATCTATTCCCTCTTTTGCAGTCTTCTAACAGTGACACTTCTCATCTTAATTGCTTTATATTTTTCTCTATTCGATACTTCCATGATGGTATTTGATTTCTCCCCTTCCTTTGCCTCACTACCCTGTGTTCGTGTGATAGAACTTTATCAAATATTAATTTAGCTGCACAATAACATATCCTGTTTACTTCTGTCATATCACATGGATCTTTAAGGACAGTCCTAATTACTGTGTTCATTTGTTTTATCAGGATTCTGACCTTTGGGGTTTTATTGACCGTCTGCAGTCTATTTCTTTCATTGATTTTAATATATCTATGTCCATTAAATCAAGCAACTCTTCCCTTAGTTTATTTTCTTCCAGACTGAGGCCACATCCTTTGTTTTCCACTTCCTACGGGCATGCTATAGAAAGTTCTATAGCATCTTCCTGTGGCACCTTCTCTTCAATTTCTTCCTGTGCCATCCATTGCTCTGTCATGTGGGAACTCACTGGCCTATCACTCCTCAACACTGACTGCATCAGAGTTTCCCCAGCCTCCTGTTCCTTCCCTTGCTGTCTAGCTTTAAGGGAATGTTTATACTGGTTTCCTGTGGAAGTCTCCAAAATATCTTAATATGGCATCTGACCATTTGCTTCCTGTTCCACTGGTTTCCCTTTAATTTGGATATCCGTTGCTCTATCCTGTTGTGGTGCTTTCTGCATTAGATTTTCTACACTGAATCATTCACTTTGCAGGCACTCCATAACCTTAATTTCTGTTTCTTGAACTTTTCCATTACTGATCTCCTTTTCTACTTTTCCTATTTGTCTTCTTATTTTTTGTATTGTAAAGTTTTCCATATCCGGATTCCTTTGCCTGTATTTCTCTTCAAATATCTTTGGTGCTGCTTACTTTCTCCTTTGCATAAATATTACACCATATTAAATCTCTTTTTCTTTCCCATGTCCATATTTCTTCTTCAGATGTCTCCTGATCTTCCTGCTTCTCCTTATTTTAGGGACTTACTCCATCATGCTGTGATGTAGTTTGTGTTAGACTTTCTACATTAAATCCTTTACTCCTCAGACACTCCATAACTTTAACTTCTATTTCTTTAACTTCTACTTTACTAATCTTCTTTTCCACATTCCATCTTTGTGATATAAATGTTTTTGTTGTGAAATTTTCCATATCTGAATGCCTTTGTCTGTATTTCTCTTTGAATATCTTTGTGACTGCTTTCTCTATATTAATTAACTTGGCTTTCTCCTTTGTATAACTATTGCACCATATCAAATCTGTCTTTCTTTGCTATGTCCATATTTCCTTTTTATACTTTTCAAAAATGTCTAGGTTTTGTTGTTTACATCTTCACACTTCCTCTGATGCTTCTTTTTCCAAACAGATCAAAGTTACTGTTTTTCAAAAATATGTTGTATTAATGAATGCAAATTTTTATTTGAAGCTTCTGACAGTGTTTCCTGTGAAAGTATTTTTCTTTCCTCTAATTTATCTCTTAATCTCTTTGTATGTCCTCTGTCTGGTAAGTCTGGGCTTTTTGCATAATAGTAACACTACATAATTTCTTTCTTATCCTCAATAGTCCACTCCATCGTCTTTATGGCTCTTCTTTGGCCTACCAGTTTTTGTGGACTGCTAGTTCTTTCTACAACATGGGGGCCATCCTCCCCTTATACCTAGCCTGGCCTCATTGTAGGAATGTTTCTGGATTTTGAGGATTCTACGCTGTCATTTTTTCCAGTCCTGGCACCAGTGTGCCTACCAGGATTGGGCATTTTTTGTCCTGGGACTTGTGCACTCAGGTATCTTTTTCGTTTTAGACTTACTTCTGTCCATGATATACTTACTTCGAGATATGTACCTGAACACTGGCGTACAGCAACAGTGGTCCCACTCCACAAGGGGGGTGCCTCTACAGACCCTGGAAACTACCGCCCCATAGCTTAACCAGCCTGGTCTGCAAAGCTGTGGAAAGAATCATCATGGAACTCATAAAAAGAGACATAGGGGACCTAAAGACACTTGACCCCACCCAGTCCGGCTTTGTAAAGGGCAGATACTGCCTTTTAAACCTGGTTGACTTTTTCAAAACAGTCACTAGAGCCATTGACGAGGGCAAAGCACTCCATACAGCATACCTAGACTTGGCCAAGGCCTTCGACACAATACCCCACTCAGGCATCATAGATAAGCTCAACAGCTTAAATATAAACCCTTATGTCACTAGATGGGCTGCAAACTGGCTAAAGGACAGAACCCATAAAGTTAAAATCGCTAGAGCAATGTCAGACACAAAGCCAGTCACAAGTGGTGTCCCACAGGGATCTGTCCTGGGACCCCTCTTGTTCGGCATTTATTTCTCAGATGTTAAAGCAAACACGGGAGGGCTGTGGCTGACAAAGTTCGCAGATGACTGCAAACTAGGCACCATAGTAGATACATCAGCAGACACACACATCCTACAAAAAGGCCTCACAGAAACGGACAACTGGTGCCGGAGTCACGGCCTTAAACTAAATGCCAAAAAATGTATAGTCATCCCCTTTGGGAAAAACAAAGTACCCACAAATTATCACATAGACAACAACCCACTGAGTACTGAAAAAGTAATCAGAGACCTAGGGATCCAAGTCAACAGCGACCTCTCATTTGATACCCACGTTGCCAAAGTGGTTAAAAACATTCTACCTTGCACACCTCATCATGAAGGATTCACATCCAGATCCAAGGATGTCATTGTACCCCTATATTTCTCCCTCATCAGACCCATGATTGAGTACAATGCCCCATTTGGTATGTACCTCACCCAGCATTTGCAACAGCTGGAGAGACCACAAAAGTACCTCACCAAGAGGATCAAGGGTCTCCAACATATGTCTTATTCTGCCAGACTAAAGAAACTTCAGCTCTATTCAGTATCATACCGCCTGCTCAGTGGTGATCTCTGCCTGACGTACAAGTACATGTCCAATCAGGATCTGATGGACATGCTCCACCTCAAAAAATCCAAGTCCATCATGGCCATGAGAGCTAAAGACTTAAACCTCGGCACAAGTATGAATCGGACATGCTGGAGGGATAGATTCATAACCCAGAGGCTTCCCATGCTTTGGAACAAGATCCCAGTTCATATTAGGCAGAGCCCCTCACTGACTCTCTTCAAGAGAAATATTGATGAGTGGATGGGAGATCATAAGTTTACCCCAGGGGTCACATCTGTGTCACTGCTAGACAGGGGCACAGTAAACTAATTCTATTATATACGGGGACCTTCATTGTGTCACTACCAGACACAGTATTCTTAATTTATTCTGTAAATTTTTGTACCATTTCATGGGGTGGCAAATGCCACATCACTTTGGCTAGGCTTACAAATGCCCCAGGGCAGATAGCCTAGTACTATACTATGAAACTATGAAACTATATAAATACAGTCTATATATCAATGTTGTCAGTACATACAGATCTGATTAAAATAAACAAAACACTGATGCAGTATATCAACTCAAAAAATGAAAGGCTGGAAAAAATGGAAGAAGCTTTAAACAGATATTCAGATGACGTGATAAAACTGCAAAAATCAGAGGTTGAAATGAAGAAAAGGCTGTCTGAATATGAGGCTAATCAAGAAGAGATGTTTCAAAAAATAATAGAATTAGAGGATACAGCACATAGGGGAAACCTGAGATTTTCTGCTGTACCAGAGAAGCTGGAAGGAACAGACTGTATTAATTTTATGAAAGCACAAATAAGCAACTGGACTGGAGTTGTTAATTCAAAGGGTACATCATGTGTGTATGCTCCAAACCTGGCTATTGGAAAGCAACCTAGACCTTTAATAGTAAAGATGCAACCCTGCCAGCAGAAGGTGTTGATTCTGACAAAACTGTGGCAGAAGGATAAAGTGCTAAAAGTGGGAGACAGCAAAGTGTGTGTGGTGAATGATTACTTACTGTACACCAGGCAGAAGAGGAGTACATTTATTCCATTATTCAGGGAATGTGAAGCAGGCATGAGATTCAATCTGCTGTACCCAGATATCTCCAAAATATTCTTCCCTGGAGGGACAAAATAATTTTTTGATATAGTACATGCTAAGAAGGAAATACAAAAGTTTGTTAAACAAAAAGTGAGCTGTGAAACAGATGGAGAGTCTGCTTCTTTTTCTTCTGGTAATAAAGAATACAGAGAGGCTGTGCCAGTGAAACCTTCTCCAATGTTTCAACAGAAAATGCTTGAGAGAAAAAAAAAAGCACAAGAGTAGACTAGAAGAATGGAGAGCACATTGGAAATGAAGCAGAAACAGAATTTAGGAGATGGAGAAGAACAGGAATAAAACCAGTAACATGGAAATCGACAAATGTATGATTACAAAGCAATAATTATATTTGTAAAACATGATAAAACAAGGAAATCTGGAAATATTGGACTCTTTTGGACATGGTTAAACTTGTAGGGGACTCCAAAGCATATGCCTTACTTCATGTCATTAATGTTCAGAAAAATATTTTGGAGAGGAGAAGAGGAGGGAGAAAGTAAACTGTAAGTAAACATTTTTTTCTTATTATTTTTATAGTGCAAGATTTTATTTGCATGCTATGAAGTAGAATTTTCTCAGTTATTTCTAAGTATAGTGGGGATGCTGGTGTAAACAGGTGCTTTTTTTAGCTTTCTCCCTTCTTTTCTCTTTCTCCTTGTTCAGTTTTAAGAAATGTAGGCACTGTAATGTAAAAAAAATGTCTGGTTAAAATAGTATGACAAAAAGAAAATTAGTGTGCTTATCCTCATTCTTGCATAGAGTAATGACTGGGTTAAGGCCCCTAGCTTTATCTACTAACAAGCTTTAACAGAAAGCAAGTAATTGAAAAAGAATGTTGAATATTATAAGGCTTTTTTCTAGCAAATAAATGTATGCTTAGAAGCAATTCTGTATTTCCTCTTCATGTCTCCAGGAGACAATCTGATAAAGTGAAATGGCTAGGAGATAAGGTTCTCTGAAAGCATCCTAGTGTTTACCCAGCTGGGTAAAGACAAAACAAGACCAGACAGTACTTAGTAGAAGCACAGCCTGCACCATGCATCTTAGCATGGCTAACCTTTCTTTTAGGTTAACTCAAGCCTGTCAATGTGGCTGTCAGTTTGGAACATTTGTTCCTATTAGGAGGGTAAAACTCCAATATTTGAAGGTGTACATAGTTTTGTGTGTCATTATTACATTAATAGGTTTTAGTGGGGTATTGGAGTTTTTTTGAGGGCTTTTCAATAAAACAAAAAGTTGTGTAAGATGTGACATAGACTCAAATGGGTATGACAAAAAACAACTGCATAAAAGATCAACCTGCTAAATTGTGTATTCATGTAACACAAAAGCTGAAAACTAGACATTTAACAAAGAAGCTGCTATACATAAAAGGTAGGAATAATAACTTTTTAATACTGTCAAAAAAGGAAATATTGACAGCCCAGCTTACTGGAATTTTGTAATATATGTTATTTGTGAATATTAATATGATTTATACAGAAGTGTGACAGAGGGAGATACTGCCAGCACAACTGTCTGAAATTTTGTAAATAATCATATTTCATTTGTGAATATCAATATGATTCATATGCTTGTGTTACCAATGCATTAGAACTGTATGTTACGTGTATATCAAACTGCTGGTACAGAATTGTGCGTAAAATACTAAGCTTAAAGATGTATCCATAGTGTATCCCACTGGAAAAGAACAGAAATGTATATACACTATTGTAATTGTGTAAATGTATATAAACAGTGGAAACTGGGACATAAAAGGTTAACTTGCAAAACTTCAGAAAAATGGCTGAAATTAAATTGTTTTATAACTGCACCATTAAAGTTAGTTTCACTGCAGCAAGGAGACATGATGTATAAAACTAGGGAGCCTTCTGCATTGTTTTGTAAAGGTGTTACTGTTCTATGTCTTCTAGCAGCTGCAAAGATCTGAGGGCTATGTATTTTTCGCAGGGAGGTGCTAAATGCTGGTAGTTTATGACAATGGGGGTTTACCTTGGAAACTAAAGTCAGGTGACAAAAAGTGATGTCATGCTGCAAGTATCCCAACAGTAATATTTGATATTAATTTAAGAACTGTCTGAGAGTGTGACTGTGCATTTTGTATTTTGTCTTTAACCTGACACTATCCGGTGGAAACATCCACTCACCACATCTGTCTTGCCTTGCTGCAAGTAAGTTACTTAGGGTACAGTGATTTCTTTTAGATTCAGTAAGGAATATAGTACAGATTAGATTAGATGTTTTCTGTATTTATTTGAGACTGTCCCGCAATGTTGTTTTAAATATCTCCTGTGATTTTGAGCTCTAATATCACTGTGAAGACATATTTAGTATTATTTTTTCTTTTATTATTTATTATTAAATATATTTAAACCTATATTTGTGGCTGATTTTTGTGAGACATATTTAAGTTCTGCAAGTACTTGCATATTTATTTGGTGACATTGTGCAGGCCATTCCTAATAGACTTGATCTTGGTCAAACTACCATTTGGACTAATAGTAACATTACACAGTAAGTTTGGACACCCTTTGTTAAGGACCTTAAGGTAGCTGATAAGGGGTTCTGGTGGCAGTGATAACTACTTTATAATCTGGGCAGAAGGGGGCATAGCTAGTAAATCTGTGCCAACCTTTCCCAAGTATGTGTGTGTGTGTAAAACAAATCTCCAAGAGCATGTGCGTCAGCTACTTGGGCAGGGACATGGAGCACTGGTTGAAAGGAGAGAGTGTTGGAGGACTTGGCTTGGAATCCTGGCTAAGGACTCAACTCTATAGCTGTGCCACTGGGGAGTCTTACTGGGGATCTGGAGAAAGAGGGAGAAACCATCCCCAGACTGACTGTGGTCTCTGTGTGCTCTTAATTTAAAATTGCACTTTACTGTGTGTGTACTTGTTATCCTCCCAGTGTATATGTTCCACACTGTTGCCAGTGGTGAGGATTGAGGCTCCTTGATTACTGGGCCAGTGTTGGGGTGTTGCATATTATTTGGTGGGCAGTGGTGAGATATCCACATCACACATTAAGTGTGTGGGGTATCCACATATTAGGATTCAGTGGTGTGGATATCAAATTCTTGTAGCCTGTAAACAGTGGTCACTAAGGAAGGTGTTTGTACTCTCAGTCAGCCACACAGTGAACATTCAAAGTTTCATATCACAATTGTTTTTTTTTATTTTATTTTATTTTATTTTTGTTAACTTAGTCAGGGAGAGCAGGCAAGGATGTCAGCAGAGGAGTATTACAAGCTGACAATGAGCCAGTTGGCTGAGATGTGCCAGGCTAAAGGACTGGTCCATGCCAACCTGAGTAAAACAGAAATGATTGCAGCCTTGGGCGCAGCTGCATCACAACCAGCAATCAGGAGGACAACCAGACTGGCCTTAGAGATGTAGAACTCTCAGAAAATGGACAGTTCAACCTATCCACAGAGGACTTAAAAATCCATCTGGAGTTAGAGACTCAAACTGGAGGCCAAACATTTGGAAATAGAAGCAGCAGATAGACTGAACTGTCTGGAGGCTGATGAAAATGAGAAACTGTGATGTCTGGAGACTGAAGAAAATGAGAAACTGTGATGTCTGGAGACTGAAGAAAATGAGGAACTGTGATGTCTGGAAGCTGAGGAGAATGAGAGGAAGAGGCAACATGAGAAGGAGATGCTGACTCTTCTCCAGGGTTATGAAGGTAATGAGGAAGGGAGTAACCGAACCCCAGAAGCAACAAAGGTCAGTAAATTTCTTCCACAATTTACAGAGGGGGATAATTTTGATGGATTCATCCATATGTTTGAAAGGGTTTGTAAACAGTATAATGTTGACCAAGGGCTCTGGGTACGGTTCCTGACCCCCTTACTCCATGGTAAAGCTGTAACTGCTGTTTCTAAATTGTCTAATACTGATTGCTTAAATTATAATACTGTTAAAAATAGTCTGTTAGAGTGTTTTAAGTTAATACCTGAAGCTTGTAGAAAAAAGTTTTGTGAGCATAGATGCAAGGCAGATGAAAATGTATGTGAATATATTGCTGAACTGAGCACTTATTTTCATAGCTGGGTGAGTGGATGTCAGGTCACTACTTTTGAAGGGCTGTCAGACCTTTTGGTGAGGGAACAAGCCCTTAGCACTTTGCCTGAGGACATGAGAATTTGGTTGGCAGATAAGCAAATGAATACTGAAGATGAGTTGAAGAAGAATGGAGACCTATACCTAACAAGCAGGGCATCACTGCATAGGAAAGAGATACCTAGTGTTGCTCATGGGTCTAAGGGAACCCATGGTGGGCATTCTAGACCACTCCAACAGAGTCCACCAGTAGCAGGGGAAGCCATTAGTCCAGGTACACATCCAGAACCAAGGGTTAAATTCTTTAAATGCAATCAGTGAGACCATGTATTATATAGATGTCCACAGAGGCAAGGTGGGGAACAAAAGGTGAGAGAGCCAGTAAGTGCAAATGACAGAATCAAACTGCTACAAAAACACGAACTTTAACCAAAAGTGAATCCGCTTAGGCTGAAGGCTTTTCCAACTCGCTTTTATTGAAATAAAATGAAGTGTTTAAAATTTAAAATACGCTTTTCGTCCTGAAACAATAATCAGACTTCTTCAGACAAACTGACAAACATCTGCGTAATGATAAGAAGTTGTTTAAATAACTCATTTTCGCGCCATGAAAGTGGTTCATGACGTAATTTCTTAAAGTGAAACTTCTACTAGTACTATTAAAGCAATGATGGATTCAGTATCACTATTAAAAATACATACATTTGTTTATTAAAATACAGTTAAAAAGTACCTTTCTTATATTATGAATTTAATATACTGAAAAAATACAAAAATTAATCACAAACTAAGTCTTTATGTTATTAAAATTTCATCAAAATTTGTTTATGTATGATTTTAATCTATCTTAGGAGCATTACTATGAATAAATTATTTGAAGAAGTGAATGAGTAAATAATCATCAAATAAATAAATAAATAAATAAATGAATAATTAATGGTGTGCAGAACTTTAAAAAAAGCTAAGTGTTATGACAGATATTCATAAATGGTGATTGAGCCATAAAAATAAATTCTCCCTTTGAATTTTTATGTATATATTTAATTTTTAGTTTTTAATTTTTAATTTTTATGTAATATCTATATACATTTTTATTTTATATGTTTTAATAATAATCAGTATTCTATAAATACTTACATGTTTTTGTTATTGTTAAAGACTTGTGATGAAAAATAAGGGCAAAAGTTAAATGATAAAATTCATGTTAATTAATAAAAATGTTTTAAATATATTCTACTTTAATATAAATTATCTATCCAGACTTCGTAATTTTAAAAGGCACCTCAATGAACATTTTTCATTCAGTCCAGGGTTCGTAAAGGCATTAAGTCAGATTTGCCATAATAATTCACTTTTTTCCAGCAATAGGTTGAATGGTCCCCCTCGAATATCTTGTTTTACTTGATGGATGACTTAAAAACAAAAGTTGTGTTCAGGAAAATCCATAACATGCCTTGCTAGAGCGTTTTCTTCCTTTTGTAGGTTTATGCTTCTTAAGTGTTCATACACTCTATCCCTCAACCTACGCTCCGTCTTACCTATGTAGAATGACGGGCAAGCTTGACAATTAGCCACATAAACAACTCCTTTTGAATTGCAATTATATTTCCCTCTAGTTTGAATTTTAATTCCATTGATGCTTACTGATGTTCCTGTAATCATGTAATGGCAGTATGAGCAGTTACCACATTGTCCCATTCCTCTCAAAAAAGTTGTCGAGTTAGCTTGAATATTTCTTTGGAAAATGTCTTTGAAGTTGGAACCTTTCTTCCATACAATTCTAGGTTGTAGGCCTAATTTAGATGTTAAAAATTGATCTTCATTAAAAATATTCCAATTCTTCAAAATAATTGCTTTAATAGTAGCAAAATCCAAAGAAAATCGTATAGTGCAAGCTAAATTATATTTAAGAGGATGTAACTGATCATTAATTCTAAGTTCAAACTGGGTTACTTCTGCTAATGAGGAATTGTGATGCTGTTTCTTTAATATAGGTTTGAAGTAACCATTTAGCCTTTTTATATTAACCTCTTCTATTATAGGATCCAAAAATTGGGTTGGGTATTGTCTATTCAGGAACATATGTTTCAATTTCAAACATTCCAGATCAAAGTTCTCATCTCAAGTGATCATTCGTGCAGCTTGAACAAGCTAGCCTTTGACTACATATTTTTTTCTGATGCAAAGGATGTGCACTATGAAAATGCAAAAATTTATTTGAATAAGTTGATTTTCTGAATATATCCGCTTCATAAGCCTGTTGCAATCTATTCTTGGTTAATTTTACATCCAAATATGTTATAACATCTTTGTTGAATGTATAAGTAAAACGCAGAAAATCAGTATTATCATTAAACATTTCTACAATTTCAGCTGCTTGTTTTTCATCTCCTCAAAATATAATTATGATGTCATCTATGAATCTAGCATAGAAAGTTATAATGCCTTTAAGTGAATCATTATTGAATACATGATTTCTCTCCCAATAAGACATTACTAAATTCGTGTAGCTGGATCCACATGGGGAGCCCATTGCTACTCCTTTCTTCTGCCTGTAAAATTTATTTTCGAAGATAATGTAATTATAAGACAAAATTATGTCTAATAATTCTCCTACTAGAGATATTTCACTTGATTCTGCATTTTTTTACGTATATTTTCTTGTACCCAATCTATACCTAATTGGTGAGGTATGCTGGAATAGAGTTCTTTCACATCCACTGTTAAAAATTATTATCTTCTTGGTAGATGATGTTATTTATTTTGTTCAAAAAGTCCCATGAATCTTTTAATATCCACTCATCTAATGAAACATATTTCTTTAAGATCCCATCCACATATTTTGCACAAGCATATGTGGAGGATCTTCTCCCATCCACTATTGGTCTAAATGGTGGGTTGTTAGTGTCTTTATGGATTTTGGGGACTCTGAAAATTTTTGGTACTTTAGGGGCATCCATCAACAAATAGTTAAATTCTTGTGAGTCAATTCTTGCCTCAATGAGTAATTCATTAAAAAAACTTCTAATAAATTGATTAGAGCTATTATATTTGCTCAGAGATGATCGCACATATGAATCCATATTCAAGATGTCTTTAATTTTGTTATTATAGTCCAATCTATCCATAATTACTAATCTGCCCTCCCTTGTCCGGATTCATAATTCTGACATCAGTTGATATAAGGAGCTGGATTTTATCTCTGTCATCTTTAGATAAATTATATATGTGATTTCTACTTTTTGGTCCAATTGTCTTAAATCAATCTCACACATTTTTTCAAAAGTGTGAATTGTAGGATGTAAGGGAGGATTATAGCAACTGGCCACTCTTAGGGAATTATCCATCACATTAGATTCTCCCAATAATTGTTTTAAATTTAGTTTTCTTACAAAAAACTTTATATCACAGATAGTTTGTGCTAAATTCATCTTATAAGATGGAACAAAAGTTGATCCTTTTGCTAAAATATTAGCCATTTCTTCTGTCACAACAAATGAGGAAAAATTGTAAATAAGAAAATCTTGTTGTGTATTTTTTACTATTGTCATTGGATTTGATTCGTTATGATATATCATCTCTTGTGGTTGTGATTCTTCCTACTGTTCCATTGTTTCCTCTGGTTCCGTCGTTGAAAACCCTGACCCTCATAAGAAGTAGAAGCCTGTTGATTACATCCTTGTTCATTAGTGTTTCCATTGTTGTTGTTATTGTTATTATTTCGTTCTTTTATTCTGTCACTTCTCCTTAAACTATCTTCTTGTGTATTATTTACATTATTATTGCCATATGGTGTAGATGGATGCAAATTAGCTGATGTTGTAACTACATCAGCTTCTTCATTTATATGTAAAGTTTCTCCATTATTAGGATTTTGATTATTAGGTTGAATCTGCATCTTTGATGGCATGGGATAAGCTGTCCCTGCTTTGTATTGTGCTTGATCCCTCTGTAATTTCTTGATTTTAGTTATTTTTATTTTTTGTAAATGTTGTTCAATGCTCTGGAAAACACGTTGGTAATCGTATTTATATCTAGTGAAATCAATGTGATCATTAATTTGTTTATCTATCATTTCATTTCAATCTCCAATTGCAGGTCTCGCATCATTATTGTATAATGTTTAATCATGACTTGTAATAATTGCAACTCATGCTGGTTGAATAAATTAGTTAAATCCTGATGGAATGTTGATCCAGGTATGAGGCCTGTGGGATATCTCCAAGTCCTAAGGCCTTTTGGGACAATTTCATATTTAAGACATTCCTGAAAGTATTCAATCTCTAAATTGAGTTTTTTATGTTTCAACATTTTAGAATCTAAAAGGGACAATAAGTCTGCGAGTGATTTCTCCAAATTAATGTCTTGAAGCATATTATTATTGGTTCTACTTTCTTCCCATAAACCTATGGGTGCCAATAACCAATCTTGCAAATTTATAACTGATGTGTTTAAAACTGGCGTACCATTCTGTTGTATTGCAATTGGGCATCTATTGGTAATTATGGGTTCAGTGCTCATTCGAGTTGTTTTGACTAGGAACCGTCTCAGTTCTTCTGATGACTGGTCCTTGTTCCAATAAATTAACTGCACCAATAAGTTGATTTACATTAATATGAGCTATCTGTTGACCTGGTATGATATTATCCTGCTCCGTTTGTTCAACAGCATGAGGCAATGATTCTCTCTGCTCCCCTTGCGACTGTTGCCTTGACATTGTAGTAACCATTTGGTCCTGATGTTTAAGTTTTTGTTGTTCTGCCATCACCGCTTCCAACTTCTCATTCATGTGATCCAACTTTTGCGAGAGAAGTTGTATTAATATACTCAAATCTTGAATAGTTCCGCTCCCATTACTTTGCGTATCTCTAAAAATTGATGGTGTATTTTCAAGCGAATTGTTGTCAAGCGTAGTGTTAGCCATAGCAGTAAACAAACGTAAATCAAACTGCTACAAAAACACGAACTTTAACCAAAAGTGAATCTGCTTAATTAATTATTCATTTATTTATTTATTTATTTATTTAACTGATGATTATTTACTCATTCACTTATTCAAATAATTTATTCATAGTAATGCTCCTAAGATAGATTAAAATCATACATAAACAAATTTAGATGAAATTTTAATAACATAAAGACTTAGTTTGTGATTAATTTTAGTATTTTTTCAGTATATTAAATTCATAATTTAAGAAAAGTACTTTTTAATTATATTTTAATAAACAAATGTATGTATTTTTAATAGTGATACTGAATCCATCATTGCTTTAATAGTACTAGTAGAAGTTTCACTTTAAGAAATTACGTCATGAACCACTTTCATGGCGCGAAAATGAGTTATTTAAACAACTTCTTATCATTATGCAGATGTTTGTCAGTTAGTCTGAAGAAGTCCGATTATTGTTTCAGGACGAAAAGCGTATTTTAAATTTTAAACGCTTCATTTTATTTCAATAAAAGCGAGTTGGAAAAGCGTTCAACCTAAGCAGATTCACTTGCGAATGACAGAATGCCAGCAGTAAGTTGTCTTGAGACAACAAGGGTCCCAAACTACCATAAGAGGTTATATCCTATCTTAGTAAATGGGAATGAGGCCACTGCTAAGAGAGCCACAGCCTCTGACCTAACCATTCTGAAGCTTGAAATGGTTAAAGAGGAGCACTACTTGCTTGGAAAGTCTACTCCAGTCAGAGCTTTAGGAGGGAACCCATTCCAAATACCTTTGGCTAGGATTCACTTTGACTTGGAGGGTGGAAAAGAAAGCCAGCAAGTAGGTGTATTTGAGGATATCCCTGCAGATGTCCTGATAAGGAATGATTTTGATAATGCAGTACCTTGTGTGCATGCAGTGACACGCAGTCAGTCTTGGAGACAAGCATGTGGGTCTGGTAGCCTGGGGGAGACCCAGACAGACCTCAGACTTGAAGCCAGGACTGGTGTGGTGGTTACTTCAGAGAGGGAGCTACCCTGTAGCAGTAAGACTGAAGGTGAGCCACAGCTGCTTGTGGGTACTGATGTTCCATTGGACAGAGTGACTGCAAGAGCAGAGGTGAGTAGTAGTAGTACCCAGGTGAACAGTGAAGCACTGCTGTCAGAGGATGCCAGACTTCCTGTGAAAGGGGATCTGGGAAGGGTTACCAAGAGAGATTTGAGACAGGCTCAGCTCTCAGACCCTACATTACAAGGCCTGAGGGAGGTAGCCAGTGAGGCACAAGATTGTCAAGGGAAGGGGGAATCTGTATACTGGGACAAAGGGTTACTATATAGAGAGTGGACCCCTGAGCGAGGGCTAGAGGGTGAGAGAATACAATAGTTGGTAGTGCCCAGAGCCTACCATCTGGCACTTCTAGCCATAGCCCATGATATTTTCTTTGCAGGTCATCTGGGCATAAAGTGCACCAAGAGACGTATTATGCAGAACTTTTATTGGCCTGGGATTTCCAGAGATGTAACAGGGTACTGCAGGACCTGTGAGCAGTGCCAATAAGTAGGTAAGGCAGGAGAGAAGGTGAAAGCTCCTTTGATGCCTTTGCCTATGATTGAGGAGCCATTTCAGATGGTAGCTATGGATACTGTGGGCCCTCTGAGTACCCCAATTTCCACCCTGAGGTGGGGGCTCTGTCCTCCATTGAGTCAGAAAAGGTGATAAATGCTTTATTGGAAATTTTCAGCAGGGGAAGTTTCCCAAAAGAAATACTGACTGACAGAGGTGCCAGTTTTATGTCAGACCTGCTGGCTTGTCTGTGGAAGCACTGTGGGGTGAAGCACCTAAAGACCACCGCCTACCATCCCCAGACTAATGAACTGGTTGAGCGGTTAAACTCTACTCTGAAGACCATGCTACTGGCATTTGCAGGCCATTTTAACAGGGAGTGAGACAAATATTTGCCCCATGTGTTGTTTGCTTACAGGGAAATGCCCCAGGAATCCACAGGTTTTTCACCCTTTGAGTTGCTGTATGGCCATAGGATGAGAGGACCTCTAGATTTGATTTGAGATGAGTGGAAGGGTGAATGGGAATCCCACAAGGAGTCTGTTGTGGCATATGTCCTAAACCTCAGGACAAGGCTCAGGGAACTCATGGGCTTGGCCCAGGAGAACCTGTCAGAAGACTGACAGCAGAAAAAGGTCTGGTATGACAGGAATGCTCGAGCTAGAGAGTATGCTGCAGGGCTGCAGGTTATGGTTCTCATTCCTGTCAGACACAACAAGCTGCAGGCAGCTTGGGAGGGACCCTTAAAAGTGATAAGGAAGGTCAGTGATGTTAACTATATGGTAGAACTGCCAGGCAGGGGGACAAACTGTACAATGTTAACATGATGAAACCTTACCATGATAGGGAGGCCCTGGTGCTAAGTATTGGCAATAGGAAGCAGGAGGAGTCTGAGAGGGGATCTATGGCTATAGGGAGCCAGCCAGCCAAATCCCAAATTACTATGGTGGAACCTAGGGTTGCAGGCATATGATAGGACATTGCAGCACTGTACTGGGTTCAGCAATACCAAGGCAGCTGGAATCTCAAGACAGAGAATGGGGTAGTGTATTCCCAGATAGTCATCCATCTAAAACATTTCTCAAGGGTCACTTGAAAAACTAGCTTGAGTCTTCTGGGGGGGATGTCACAAAAGGAAATATTGCCAATTTTGTAAATAACTATATGTCATTTGTGAATATTAATATGATTTATAGAAATGTGTGACAGAGAAAGATACTGCCAGCATAGCTGTCTGGAATTTTGTAAATAATCATATGTCATTTGTGAATATCAACATTATGCATATGCTTGTGCTACCAATGTATTAAAACAGTATGATATGTATATCACATTGCTAGTACAGAAGTGTGTATAAAGTACTGGGCTTAAAGATGTATCCACAGTGTAACCTACTGGAAAATAACAGAAATGTGTATACACTATTGTAATTGCGTAAATGTATTAACTTGCAAAAGTCAGAAAAATGGTGGAAATTAAAGTGTTTTATAATTGTGCCATAAAGGTTAGTTTCACTGCAGCAAGGAGACAGGATGTCTAAAACTAGGGAGCCTTCTGCATTGTCTTGTAAGTGTTTCATTGTTCTATGATGTCTTCTAGCAGCTGCAAAGATCTGGTATTTTTCACAGGGAGATGCTAAATGCTGGTAGTTTCTGACAATGAGGGTTTACCTTGGGAACTAAAGTCAGGTGACAAAAAGTGATGTCATGCTGCAAATATCCCAGCAGTAATATTTGATATTAATTTGAGAACTCTCTGAGAGAGTGACTGTGCATTTTGTATTTTGTCTTTGGCCTGGCAGCATCAGCTGGAAACATCCACTCACCACATCTGTCTTGCCTTACCGTAAGTAAGATAACTAGGTTACAGTAACTTCTTTTAGATGCAGTAAGGAATATAGTAAAGACTTGTTTAGATGTTTTCTGTATTTATTTGAGACTGTCCTGCAATGTTGTTCTAAATGTTTCCTGTGATTTTGAACTCTGATGTCACTGTGAAGACATATTTAGTATTGTCCTGTTCTTTTATTATTTATTATTAAATATATTTAAACCTATCTTTGTGGCTGATATTTGTGAGGCATATTTAAGCTCTGAGAGTACTTGCATATTTATTTGGTGACATTGTGCAGGCCATTCCTAATAGCCTTGCTTTTGTTCAAACTACCATTTGGATTAATAGTAGCATTACACAGTAAGACTGGATACCCTCTGTCAAGGACCTTAAGGTAGCTGATAAGAGGTTCTGGTGGCAGTGATAACTACCTTATAGTCTGGGCAGAAGGGGGCATAGGCAGTAAACCTGTAGTAAACCTGTGCCTGCCTTTCTCAGGTGTGTGTGTATAAAACAAATTTCCAAGAGTGTGTGTGTCAGCTACTTGGGCAAGAACATAGCACTGGTTTACCATGAGGTTGCTGGAGGTCTTGTCTTGACCACTCAGCTGAGATCTCAACTCTATAGCTGTGCCAGTGGGGTGTCGTATTGGGGATCTGGAGAAAGAGGGAGAACCCAGCCTCGGACTGACTGTGGTCTCTGTGTGCTCTTAAGGAAATTGAACTTTACTGTGCATGTACTTGTCATCCTCCCAGTGTGTACATCCACTGTTGCCAGTGGTAAGGACTGAGGCTCCTTGATTACTGGGTCAGTATTGGGGTGTCACAAAAAATGATGCTTTCTGTAATGTAGTTAAATGTCAGTGTTTTCACAGATAAATACAACAAAGAAAGAGTAGTGAACTATATTACAAAATGTATAGTGCAAATAGCTATGCTGCAGGAGAACACACTTGGAAAGAACTGAATATATGAATTTGATAATGAAAGGTTTTCAGGATGGTTATTCAGAATACCTGGGACTAAGAAAAATAGGAGTACTTATTAATTGCAAGAGGAGCTCCAACAGTGATAGAATAAGATAAAAAAGATGATAATAGATAAATTTGTTGTATGAAGGGGCTAATGTTAAGGGAAGAGGATTACACTGGCATATATTTATATTTTACCTAAAACTGCTATAATGGAGCGTAAGAAAATTCTAGGAGAAATAATCAGCGTTCAGCAAAAAACATTAATTATATGTGGGGACTGGAATTTGATTTTCAACAGTGAAGGTATGTCTAGAGGACCAGAAAGGAAAATATAACAAAGGAGTTTAGGTTTTTGAAGAAGAACTTTATGAGAATATTTGACATGGAAGATGTGACTTCAGTACTAGGAGTTCAGAGTGAATTTATGATTTATTCCCCATGATAAAAAAACGGGGCTAGGCTAGGCTAGACAGAGTTTTTGTTTCACAGTAACATGTGCATTTAATTGAAGGTCTTATATGTGTCAAATAACTGTTTCAGATCATGCCCCAATAATAACTAAAATAAAAACACAGGGTAATGAAATAAAAATGAGACACTAGTGCTTTCCCACCTATCTGTTGGAAAGAGAGGAATTTAAGGAATGGATAGTGGAAATTATTCAGGAACTATTAGAGAAGATAGAAATTTCTTCTGAAAATGTAGCTAGGGAGTGGGATAAAATTAAAGTGGAGTTTAAAAATAGGGTGGAAATAAAAGAAAGGGAGATATGGTTAAGAAGTAACAAGAATTATTTAGAGGGACCGACAAATGTAAAGTATTGCAAAATAAGGGGAATCTCACAGAACAAGAAGAGGAGCAACTGCCGAATGATAAACAGAAAAATAAGGGATTATCTCAATAATATGCATGAGTTTAGAAAGATTGATTTTAAGCTAATATTTTTTGATAACTCTAGAGAATAAAAACTTGGGTTCATATTAAAACACCGAACGCTGAAAACAGAGAAGTGTTTCAGCGACACATATTCAGTGAACGCTGAAAAAGTCGAAACCACAGAACCACGATTTCTTTCCGAGGGAAAGAAATCGCTGTTCCAACCCACCAAAAAAAAAAAAATTAAACACTTCCAAACAGATACACACATGTCCTAACCCTAATTATACCCCCCCCAAAAAACAGTAAACAACTAAATACACATATGCACGTATCCCAACCATACATCTAATGAAAAAAAAAACAGTAAATGTTTTAAAACATATGCACTTACCTTAACCCGCACCCTAAACCTAAAGTCAGTAACTCTTGCACATTTGCATAAACAGTTCCAAACACATACACACTTACCTTAACCCTAATTCTACCCCCCAAAAACAGAAGTAAATAGCTGAAAACACATACACACGTAACTCAACCATACGTCTAATGCAAAATAAAAAACAGTAAACACTTTCATACATATGCACTTAGCTTAACCCACACACTAACCCTAAGGTCAGTAACTGTTGCACAATCACGCTCGTTCGGCTATACCGGACAAGGGACCACACTATACTTTAGAACAGGCAAAGCAATGAAGCGGTCAAGCAACTTCTTTCCCAGGGAAAGAATTCGCTGAACAGCTGCTTCTCTGTTTTGCCTATTCGCCCTAAATGTGTCGACGAAAACGCATTCGACAAAATGCATTTTCGTCATTCTAATAGGAACCACAAAAACTTTTAGCACAATGACTCAGGCAACAGAAAATAGAAAGGGATGATCCTGTAGAAATATTTCAGAAATTCTATGAAAGTCTGTATAAAGCAGAGAAATATGGAAATCAAGAAAAAAGTTCAAATTGAAATGTTTATGGAAAAATTAAATATGCCAAGGTGAGAGGTAGATGAACCTCAATTACTAACAGAATAGGAGGAGGTGAGATAAAAATGATGATGTATACCCAGTCTACTTCCTGTGGAAGTTTGGAAGCTAAGAGGGAAAAAAAACTGATAAAGATCTGAAAGAATTTGTTTAACAGTATTTTAAAAGAAGTTGAAGTACCAACATCCTGGAAGAAAGTGGTGATAGCTGTAATTAAAGAGGGTAAAGATCTATTAGATCCAACTTCATACAGGCCCATTTCAAAGCTAAATCATGATTATAAAGTGTTTATTTGTATAATGGCTATAAGACTGGTAGAGTGATGCCAAAATTGATAGATATGGATCAATGTGGTTTTGTGGAGGGGAGGCATACATTCAACAAAATTAACAGAGCATTGATGATGCAGGGGGAAGCAGAATGTAAAAAAAATACCACTGTTGATGGTGGGTCTATGCATAGAAATCATTTAACAGATTAAACTGGGACTTTATGAGTAGGGCAATGGAAGCATTTGCATTCCGTGATAAAATTATAAGGCTGATTAGGAAGATATATGAGGGATCAGAATAAAAAATTAAAGTGGGTGGGGTCCTCTCTGACAATTTCTGCTTGAGCATACAAACCAGGCAGGGGTGTTCACTTTCCCTTGTTATTTGCATTATATTTAGAATCACTGGCAAATTAAATAAGGGACTCAGAAATTTAAGGATATAATTGGTATGGTTGTTGAGAAAAGCTGTCTCTATTTGCAGATGATATTATTTTTACCCGATAAAACCGGAAAAGGACATTACAATGTTGTGGAACATTTTGAGACAGTTTCACATCTTTTTGGGATACAAAATTAATGAAGCTAAAACAAAGGCAATAACAGTAAATTATGTACCCACACACCCATTGGTTCAGCAATATCCATATTTATGGAAACATGTTAAAATGAAGTATTTGGAGACATGATAAAATGAAGTATTTAGGAGTATGGATTGAAAATGCTTCCAGTATAGCAGCTAAGGGTATGTGGGAAGACATTAAACAAAAGATAAGACAAAAACTGAGAAACTGGAAGCTCTGTTATATGGATATGGATGGATAGTAAGATACAAGCAGTTAAAATGTTTTTAGTCCCTTTAATCTTATGCACAGGTCAGACATATTTTCATCAACCAGAGGAAAAGTTGTCAATAGCAATTTATAAAGAGTTGAAGGATTTTATCTGGGAGAAGGATAAGGTGATTCTTCAATAGAACAAGGTAGATTGGGATAACCTGATTTGAAGGAGTATTTCAGAGCTACACAGTTAAAGCTATACATAGTGCAAACAAAAACCTATAATTCAAAGTGGAAAGGAATGATTATGATAAAGGGGGGAAGCTCAAGAAACAAGGTGAGTCTCGGATTTTGGATGCAGACCTTTAAGAAAAAATAACAATAATAATACAGAATATTATATTTATGAAGTAACAGAAAGTATTCTAAGAACTAAGTCAACATGGGAATGGAGAAAGGAGATTCTTCTGATAGGCATGACCGCAATAAGAGATACAGACAGTAGGCAAGAGGGGCTGGAATTTATCAAAGAAAATTGGCAAAAAAACAAGGTACTGGGAGCAAATAACTAGAGAGGGAAAGGCAATAGAATGGGAAGATGCCAAGAATTTATTTGGACTGCAGGTTAAAGATTGCCTTCCATATCAAGGATTCGTATCAGAGCATAGGCAAAAAGAAAGAAATAGGGGAGTCCTAAATGAAAGACCAGCACTGGTAGAGTTTATTATGATCTTGAAAGGAAGCTGCTGTTAAAAAAGGAAAAATTAGTACAGCATATAAAATATGGCATGATAGCTATAAGACTCAATCAGAGGAGGTTACAAAGGATTGGGAAGATAGAGTTACTAAGCAATTCACAAAGAAACAATGGAGGGGTATATTTTTGTCTCCCAAATATGCAACATCTAGAAGATTTAGGATTTTTGCTTGGAAATGTTTACATAGATATTTGTATACCCCATGTAGACTCCAGAGAATTTTTCCTTAGGTAAACAGCAGATGTTGGAGGCATGCTGGGGAGGAAACAGGTAATTAGGAACATATTTTCTGGGAGTGTAATGAGTTGGCAGACTTTAAAAATTCCCTACAGACTACTCTGTCAGAGACACTGGGTGAGCAAATTGATGTAACTAGGGAAATGATTTTTCTGAGCTGTGATACAGAATTGGAATTGCCTAGACATAGTAAGGGCTTGCTGAGTCTAATTATGGTTGTTGCCAAAAAAAGCAATTACAAGAAAATGGAAATCAAAGTCTAAACGAACTATACTACAAGAAATCAATATAGTAACAGAGACAAAACATCTGGAATTGAGATCTTTAGAAAAGGGTAGGCACAAATTACATAGAAAAAATAGGAATGCGTGAACAATACATACAGGAGGGGAATGAGGTTTAAAAGAAGGCAGAATCTGAATGACCTATGTATTGTCTGATTGACTATGATTGGGTAGAGTATAAGTGATGTATGATGTTTGCAACTAAAATTGTGTCAATATGGTTTATGATGTAAAATGCTTGCAACTAAGATTATGTCAATAGGTTTGTTTTTGTTTATATAAATGTATGATTGCCTATATCATTAGTGATAATTTAATAAATATGTTTCTTGTTTGAAAAAAGAGGCAAAGAAACCTGCTACTAGGAAATTATATATTAGCAAATTGAAAAGATTCACTAGCTGGTGCCAAGACAAGAACAAGGACCATGAGGCTATATTTCACTAGTTCTACAATATTTATCTGTTACTATTCTTTGGCCTTTCTTACTCCTCTGTCAAGATTAATTTATCAGCCATTTCAGCTTGTCTGCCCAAGGATCTTCTGTTTTCAATGCTTTCCCATGTTAAAATGTTTTAGAAACTGGTTTTGCATACAAGGCCTCCTAAAAACAGGTGGCTCCTCCTTGGAGTTTTTTCAACTTTGTTTTGGAAAAATTAACTCTTGCTCCATTTTAACAAGCTCGTTAGGCTGATTTGAAGTTCATGGACTACAGGCTTGTTGTTTGCTCTGACTTCTGTAAGAAGAGTTTCTGAGTTGCATGCTTTTATGGTGGATCATCCTTATCTCATTTTCCACAAAGATAGGGTTTCCTTTAGAACTGATCCTTCTTTAATGCCAAAATTGGTATCCATCTTTACTTTGAGCCAAGCTATCCATCTCCATGTTTTTCTTCCAGAATGTAAAATTGTGGGAGAAAGGATTCTTCATAGTTTGGATGCCCACAGACAACTCAAATATTATCTTGAAAGAATTAAACTTTCAGAAACACTAATTGGTTATTCATTTCTTATGAAGGTAAGAATAAAGGACAGACTATTTCTAAGTGGTTGTGGCATCCTATTACCTTTTGCTATATGCACAACAATAAAAAAACAACTCCAGGCAGGGTCAAGGTTCAGCACAACTGGGCCTTGGCTTCATCTATGCCTTTTTGGAAAGTGTGGTTTCTAGAAATATTCCAGAATCAGTAACCTGGTCAACTGTACATACCTTTGCTGATTACTACAAACTGGTTTCCTTCTCCACGTCTATAACAGGCTTTCCTAGGGTCATTCTCCAGGAGCCACTGGACCATCAACTGTTCTCTTCTTGATTGTGTAAGCTATGGCAGTCTACACTTACAGATTAGGCTAGTGCAACCATGATCAAATGATGAACATAGTACAGTTGTTTAAATACACTTACCATCACAGAAGATGTTTGAATGACCACTCCCTTCCTCTAGCCTGCCTTTTTTTTGTGCATGTTTTTGTTGCCTGGTGAGGATTTTCTTTTCTAGCTATCTAGCATTTTCCTCTTCAGGGTTCTAACCTCCTGCTCTCAGATGACATGAAAGATCTGAAGGGCTTGGCACCAAAACCGTTAGCTTTCTTCACCTCTACTTGAGCTGTTAATGGGTTGGACAAGAAGAAAGAACCCTTAAGCTTTGGAATCTGTCCACTTGTTATATCCTTTACAGGCTATAACCCATATAGCCAAGGCTACTGCAGTACTGATTATATGAATACCTACTATTATCGTAGGTTTACTTGCTCAACTGTATTTTCCTTCATTGCCTTTCTAGACATTAATGACAAAATGAGGATTATGCATTAGAGTCCTCCCACCGATTTAACACAGGCAACAAATGTACAGTCTTTTTTAGCAGCCTCTTCCTGCAGAAGCACAGTTCTCATGTCTGAACTGCATCTTATAATTAATGTATTTCCTAATTTTACATTATTGCTCGTCTTTTTTCTTATCATCCAAGGTATTCCTTTTTTTCCTTCTGCTGCACATCAGTTTTTCTTTGGAATAATGGAAAATGTTTCACTGTCAAGTTCTCTCTGTGGGCTTTGATATTGTCAGAAGAATGAGAAGCAGAGTCTCCTTGTGCTTTCTGGTTGCTGGGTCAAAGTTTTTATTTACTCTTTAATCTTGGATTATTCTAAAGACAGCTGGCTGTTGCAACATGAATCACACACTGCCTCTTAACATCCTTCTAATTGTAGGGATAAACTCACTTCTCTTCTGCCTCATGTACTGTGAATAATCATTTTCCATAAATACTCTGGTATTCACAATTTTTTAAACACCTTTATTAACTTCACACAATGAAAGATAATCCAAGTGCTCATGCAGTTATAGAAAAGAAAAGAAAAGAAAACAAACCATTTTAAACATTTTCATTAATTTCATGCATTATACGTGTGTTTTCTTTTTTAACAATTATCATTCACTCTAACATTACCTAAATTTCTCAAATCCTTCATTCCCTTAAATTTTACTCATCCTCTTGAGCATTATTCTGCAATATACTGTTCCCACAAATTCCATTTATTTCTATGTAATTTGCTCCTTCCCTTTTGTAAAGATCCCACTTCAAGTTTTCTTATCTTGTTTACAATACTCAGTTCTTTGTTTATGGTTGGCTTAGATTCTGATTTCAGTTTTCTATTAACTTATTTTCTTGTACCCAGTAACACTAAATTTAGCAAGGCCTTAATGTATCCAGACAATTCAGATCTTATATTCCAGCTAAAAAGAATAATTTCCTTAATTACAATCATCTGCTCTCCCAACATTTCTGACAATGTACTCTGTAAAAAATTGTCAAAATCTGCCAACTCATTACAGTTCCAAAAAAACATCTTCCCAATTGCCTCACCAGCAATTGCTATCGGTCTGAGGAAAAAATCCAGATGTATATACTTTGAATATAAAACAGCTATGCAAGCACTTCCATGCAAAAATCCTAAAGCGTCTGGAATTTGTTACATACATGGAAATTATATAGATGTCTTCCCATTATTCCTTTGTAAATTGCATTTCCAGCCTCTCTTCCTAGTCATTTCTAACTACTTCCAATTGTTTCTTATAGTTATCATGCAATATTTTATATACCCTGCCAGTTTTTTCTTTTTAGCAGCAGCGTCTGTTCTTGACGCAACTAAAATCTAATACATAGCAAGTCTTTCATCTAGCACTTCCCTAACCCTATCTCTTTGCCAATAGTCTGTTATTGATCCCTGGTAGGGAAGGCAGTCTCTAAACTGCAGTCCAGACAAGGCAGTCTCTAACCTGCAGTCCAGACGTGGCCTCATCCCATTCTATTACTTTTCCCTCCTTAGTTATTTCCTTGCAATTTCCTTTGGTAATTTTTTCTGATAAATTCCTGTCCCATTTTTGATACCCCTTCTTGCAGTCATGCAGTCATCACTATTGTTAAAATCTCATTTCTCCATTCCTCTGTTGCTTAGTTCTTAGAATACTTTCTGATACTTTATAAATATAATATTCTTTATGGTTGCTGTTATTCTTCTTAAGATACTGCACATATAATCCTACTATCACATTATTTATTGAACCCTCCTCCATTTCATCATGTCTTTCCACTTTAAATTGTAGCTGTATTCTTTTGTTATGTGTATGACCTCAACTATGTAGCTCTGAAGTATCCTTTCAAATCAGGTAGTCCAAAACCACCTTGTTCTATAGGGAGAAAAAACTCATCCCACTTAACTCTTACCTTCTTCCCTTCCAAAATAAACTCAATGATGGTCCACAACCTCTCTGGTTGATAAAAAATATGTCTTACCTGTATATGAAATTAAAGGGAATAGAAACATTTTCAGTGCTTGTATCTTAAAATCCATATCCATAATCCAGCCCTTCCAACTCCTCACTGTTTCTGTTATATTTTGTTTAGTCACTTTCGACATATCCTTATCTGCCATAATAGAATCTTTTTAAATCCATAAATATGAATACTTTTCATCTTTTTTTCCAAAAATCTTTATTAAATTTATACATATCACAAAGGAAATCTTACATTTATAAAAATGGAAACATACAAAATAATATCACTTTAGTTCCAAACCATTTACATCACAGACACCGTTGAAACAACTGTAGTTGTAAACATTATACATCACTTATAAACCATCCAGTCATTGTCAGTTAAGCATTATATAGCTCATTCAAATACTGCCTCTTAAACCTTATTCCTGCTCTGCATATATTGTTCCCACAATTCCCATTTGTTTCTATGTAGTTTGCTCCTTCAGTTTTCTAAAGTTCCCAATTCCAGTTGTTTTATTTCTGTTACTATATTCACTACTTCTAGTAAAGTTGGTCTAGACTTTGATTTCGATTTTCTAGTAATTGCTTTTTGGCAGCCACCATAATTAGACACAGCAAGGTTTTACTATGTCTAGGCAATTCTAATTCTGTAGCATAACTCAAAAAAAATCATCTCCCCAGTCAGTCCAAACTGCTCACTCAGCATCTCCAGAGCAGTCTACAGGGAATCCCAAAAGTCTGCCAGCTCATTACACTCCCAAAAAATATGTTCCCAGCTACCTCTTTCTTGCCCATCACACCTCCAACATTTGCTATCCACCTGAGGAAAAACTCTTGGGAGTCTACTTGGGGTATAAAAATACATATGTAAATACTTCCAGACAAAGATCCTAAATCTTCTAGACTTTGTTGCATATTTGAGAGATATACATATATCCCCCCCCATTATCTCTTTGTGAATTGCTTATCCAGTCTCAGTTCCCAATCCTTTCTCAGCTCCTCTGATTGATTCTTATAATTATCATGCAATATTTTATATGCTTTACTAATTATTCCTTTTTAATGGCAGCTTCTGTTCTAGATTATATTAAAAACTCTACCAGTGCTGGTCTTTCATTTAGGAGTCCCCTATTTCTTTCTCTTCCCCTTTACTCTGATAGCAATCCTTGATAGGGAAGGCAATCTCTAACCTGCAGTCCAAATAAATTCTTGGCATCTTCCCATTCTATTACCTTTCCCTTTCTAGTTATTTGCTCTCAATACCTTGGTTCCTCTGCCAGTTTTAATCCTATCATAAAAAATGTATTTTCTTCATTCTCGTGCTGGTTTGGTTCTTAGAATACTCCCTGCTATTTTATGAATATAATACTCTGTATGATTTTGATTGTTCTCCTTAAGAGTGTGCATCCAAAATCCCAATCTCGCCTTATTTCTTGAGCTTCCGCCATCTGCCAGCATCATTTCTTTCCACTTTGAATTATAGTTTTCTGTTTGTGCTATGTATGAGTCTTAACTGTGTTGCTCTAAAATACACCCTCAAATTAAGTAATCCTAGTTCTGTTGGTGGAATCAGTTTATCCCACTTGACCCTTGCTGTCTTCCCTACCCAGATAAAATCCTTCATCTCTTTTTATTTGCTATCCACAACTTCTCCTCTGGTTGACAAAAGTATGCCTGTCCTGTGTATAAGACTAAAGAGACTAAAAATATTTTAATGGCTTGTATGTTAGTATCCATACACATATAACTAAACTTCCAGTTTCTCAATTTTTGTATTATCTTCTGGTTAGTCTCTTCCATCCTTAGTTGCCACCACAGAGTAATTTCCAATCCGGGTCTATATTACATTATCTAAGTTTCAAAACTTTGAATCTGATATGGTCGACACCATATAATTGAAGTCTTGAAACATCGAAAATGTAATAAAACACAACAACCTACACAAATAAACCATTTAAACGCTCTAAGCATGGAGGGCAAGCTTCCCTGCACCCCCCACACCCCCTGCTACTTAATTATACCAACTCCGAGATTGCACTGCAGTGCAGAAAAGGGAAATATTCACTTTCCGTGCTGTACAGAGATCTCCGTTAAAAGATTTGAAGTTTCAAGACTTCGATCATATGTGTTAACCATATCAGATTTGAAGTTTTGAAACTTCAGTCTTCTGATATAGACCCTTCCAATCCATACTCCTAAATACTTCATTTTATCCTGTCCCCATAAATATGGATATTGTTGGACCAAGTCTTGTCTGGGTACATAATTTGCAGCTATTGCTTTTGTTTTGCCTTCATTAATTTTGTATCCTGAGAAGATTTGAAACTGTCTTAAAATGTTTCACAACACTGTAATGTCCCTTTCTGGGTTTGTCATGTATAAAATAATATCATCTGTAAATAGAGCCAGCTTTTCCTGACTACCATGCCAATTATATCTTTGAATTTCTGAGTCCCTTATTTTCTTTGCCAACAGTTCTAAATATAATGCAAAGAAAGGGGAACGCAGAAAACCCTGCCTTGTTCCTCTACTCGAGCAAAAAGTATTGGAGAGAACCCCACCCACTTTAATTCACACCTCGGATCCCTCATTTATTCTTCTAATCAACCTTATAACTGTATCAGTGAAAGTGAATGCTTCCATTACCCTGCTCATGAAGTCCCAGTCTACCCTGTCAAATGCCTTCTCTGAATCAAGACCCACCAATAAAAGTGGTACTTTCTTACATTCTGCTTCCCTCTGAATCATCAATGTTCTGTTAATATTGTCAAATGTTTGCCTCCTCTCCACAAAACCACACTGATCCATATCTATCAATTTTGGTATCACTTTTGCCATTCTTTTAGCCATTATAGACATAAACATTTTATAATAATGGTTTAGTATTGAAATGGGCCTGTATGAAGCTGGATCCAATAGATCTTTACCCTCTTTAGGTATTACTGTTACCATCACCTTCTTCCAGGATGCTGGTACTTCTCCTCTTAAAATACTGTTAAGCAAAACCTTCCAGATCTTTTTCAGTTTTTTCCCAGCTAACTTCCAAACTTCCACAGGAATACCATCTATTCCTGGGGACTTTCCTGTAGACTGGTTATACATAGCCATTTTTATCTCATCCCTTCCTATCCTAACTGTTAGCAATTGAGCCTCATCTACCTCTAACTTTGGCATATTTAATTCTTCCACAAACATTTCCATTTTACCTTTTCTTGATTTCCATATTTCTTTGCTTTATATAAATTTTCATAAAATTTCCGAAATATTTCTAATAGTTCTATAGGGTCTCTTGTTATCTTCCTTGTTATAGGCTTCCTAAACTTGGTGGCTTCCCTGTCCACGTTTTGTTGCCTGAGTTGTTCTAGAAGTTTTTGTGCTCTAGAATTATTATCATAAAACAGTTGTTTAACAGCAGCCTTTCTAAACTTGTGCATATTATCAAGGTAATCCCTTATTTTCTGTTTAGCATTCTGCAATTGCTCCTTTTCTTGTTCTGAGAGATAGCCCTATTTTGCAATACTTTAACATTTGCCAATCCCTCTAAATAATTCTTGTTACTGTTTAGCATGTCTCCCTTTCTTTTATTTCCAACCTAGCTTTAAACGCCACTTTAATTTTATCCCACTCCTTTAGCTATGTTTTCAGAAGATAAATCTATCTTCTCTAGTAGCTCCTGAATTAATATCATAACTCATTCCTTAAATTCCTCTCTTTTCATGCAGTAGGTGGGAAAGCGCCAGTGTCTCATTTTCATTTCATTACCTTGTGTTTTTATTTTAGTTATTATTTTTGCATGATCTGAAATAGTTATTGGGTATGTTTCAAGACCTTCAATTAAATGCACATGTTCCTCTGAGATATAAAATCTATCTAGCCTAGCCCAGTTTTTGTATCTTGGTGAGTAATATGCAAATTCACTCTGAACTGCTAGTACTGAACTGACAACTTCCATGCTAAACATTTTCATGAATGTCTTCAAAAATCGACCATCCCTTGTTATATTTCCCTTCTAGGTCCCCCAGACACATCTTCACTGTTGCAAACAAAATTCCAGTCTCCACCTATAAGTAATATTCCTTGCTGAAAGCTGATTATTTCTCTCAGAATGTTCTTAAGCTCCATTATAACAGTTTTAGGGGGGGTGTAAATGCATGCCTGTGTAATCCTCCTCCCTAGCCAGTAGCCCCTTAGTACTAGGTACCTTCTGTTGTTATCTTTTTTCCTCTTCTATCACTATTGGAGCTCCTCTTGCAATTGATATAAGTACTCCTCTTTTTGTTTGCCCCAAATATTTCACTGAATAACCATTGTGAAAACCTTTCTTAATTAAATTTAGATGTTCTCCTCTTTCCAGGTGTGTCTCCTGTAGCATAGCTATTTGCACTCTTATTTATTATCCGGGAAAGTCCGACTTGGAATGAAGCCAATTTTCAGCGGAGGCCCGGGGAGAAACGTTCCAGATGCATGTCTTTCTAATGTGGGAGGAAACTGGAGCAAACCCACATGAACACAGGGAGGACATGTAGACTCCACACAGAAGGCACCTCAGCCGAGAATTGAACCGGAGAACCTCTTGCTGTAAGGTGACAATGCTACCACTGCACCACTGTGCCGTCCCTACACTCTGCATTTTTTAATATAGTTCACTATTCTTTCTTTTTAATATTTATCTGTAAGACCATTCAGATTGAAAAATATTACAGAATGCATCATTTTCTTATGTAGTTATTATTGTCATCTTTTATATATAACTGCTATTTTGCTAAATGTCTAGTTCCAACTTTTATGTTGCATATATATATATATATATATATATATATATATATATATATATATATATGTATATATATATATATATATATATATATATATATATATATATATATATATATATCCAGTTCGGTAGATTGATCTTTTATAAAGTTGTTTCGTGCAATATCCACTTGCTACTATGTCACATCTTACATAACTTTTTGTTTTTTTGAAAGCCCTCAAACAGAACAAACAACCCCCCCCTCCAAAAAAAACCCTCCTAAAACCTATGAACTTTACAATAACACAGAAAACTATGTACATCATAATACTTTATCTTATCTTGTCCTCAGACTTCATCTTATCTTGTCTTCATAGATATGGGTATTGCTGTATCAATTCATGTGCAGTACATAGTTTACCTCTATAGCCTTTGCTTTATCTTCATTTATTGTATATCCCCAAAAGACTTGAAACTGTTTCAAAATGTTCCCCAACCTTGAAATGTCCTTTTCTGGATTGATCAAGTACAAAGTAATATTATCTGCAAATAATACTAACTTGTCTTTATTACCATAGCAGTTATATTCATAAATTTGTAAGTCCTTGATTTTCTTTGTCACTGGCTTGAAGCATAAATCAAATAATAAAGAGGAAAGAAGGCACTCTTGCCTAGCTTCTCTGTTCAAACACAGCTTGTTGGAGAGGCTTTGCCATCTTAATTCTTGTCGCTCAACCTTGACATAGCTTCTTAATTAACCCTATTATTCTATCAGGAAACACAAATGCTACCAGGGAATATTGCTTATGGCTCAAGTTCAAGTCACTCCTTTTTTCTAGTCAGCTCCTATGCTTTTTTCTGGCACTCATTCATTTCCCTTTGGGACAATGGAAAGTTTCACTGGCAAGTTGTGTCTATGAGCTTTGCCACTGTCTGTAGAATGAGAAGCACAGCATCCTTCAGCTTGCTGGCTCTCTTCCTCTTTACTAGGTAAACTTTTCTACTTCCTCCTTAGCATTTTCCTCATTCAAAAATGTTTTTGATCCTCCAGAGAAACATATTCCAAAACTAACTGGATATAGCAAGTTAAATCTCGCATCTACCTCTCAGCATTCCATGATTGCAGGGATAAACTAATTTTTACTGCCTGTGGTACAGTGAACAATCATTTTGCACAAACAATTTTGTGTTCCCAATTTTTAATATTTTCCTTTCTTCAACAGTTTTGTCAGGAGCAGCTATTTTTGCTTATATGACTGCATATTTTCTAATGTAGATCTTGATTCCTTTCTTGTGGCCATGTTTGCAGCTTACACACAGTTTGCCCTTTTAATTAACAAACTGTGCTATGGAATATTTCTCTATTTATTTCCTTTGTTGACTGGATTAGCCCAACAAGGCTAGTCACCTCTTCTTATGGGAGATCCAAGGTGGCATTTCTATTACTAGGGAAAATTTGGCCAGGGCATTCAGGAATTTCCCATACTATTTTCATTGTGGGGGGAATGTTTAGCTGCTAGACTTCCTGCTTCTATTCCTAGCATGTAGGCATCTAGGAGGGAGAAGAGAGTTGATCTGTTGGTGATAGCAGTGTGGTTCTGCCAGCCATACAGGAAAGCTGTTTAAAATCGAGTAGATACTACAAATAGTCAGTGTCCAGATGACTCAAAACCCTCAGGATTTTGAAGAAGTTGTAACTGAAATTGCTTCTGGAGGTTTGCCTGATGAACATCTAGTTGGTTTATTGAACAAAGGTGATCTTGGAGAAGAATCCAAGATTTTGTGGTTGGATATGATGGGAAAGGTTTTCTGAATGGACAGTGAGTTGGGAAAGGAAATTAGTTGTGAGTTGCATTGCCATAAGGTTACAGGTGGGATGGAGTCTGGAAAATTGTATGCTGAGGCAGATGGAAGAACAACATTTATGGTAAACATACACTTTATTTAAAAAAAAGGATTGTTGCTTTGATAAGAAATAAGAAAAAAGAAATCCCAGATATTTCATGTGGAAAAATGTAGTGTTAACTTTGGGTTTTGAAGAAAATGGCTTGATTTGCTTTGATTCATTTGGGGAAAGAGGCATTTTGTGAGTGTTAACATTTGAGACTGAAGTCTTAATTGAAAGATTTTTGTTTAATTGTGAAAAAAAGAAGGATTATTACCTGTGGAATTAATTTATATTTACTGGGAAAAGGACTCAAATAAAAAAATTAACTTTTTCACTGATAAAATTGAGTTAAAAGATGTTAAAAATAATTTTCTTTTATATGTTATTCAGTTTCTGATATTGTGAAATTTAGAGATGAGAGGGGTATTTGGAATGAAGTGGGTGGGTGGGAAGTGGATGCTATTTTAAAATATGAAAAAGATGTAATAAAGCATGTACCAAATGTTAGACATGTAGATAGTAGTAGATAGACAGGAATATGGGACAGATGATTTTTTTGGGGGGATTTCAATCATAATAAGTGTACGAAAATAAGATGCGATCAATGTGGGAAAAGGTCATATGACGAATAAGAGCAAAAAGGAATGTAGAATATGTAAAAGTGAAGGGCATTTTTAGTTTGATTGTAAAATGAATAAGCAATATAATGTTGAGCAGGATGATAAAGAAAGTACTGTAATATCTGAAAGTAATGAGGAAGTAGGGGAAGAGGAAAGGGTGTTAATGCAATAGAGGATGAAGTAATAAAAGATGACTAAGATAAAATTTTTATATTTCAGGAGGATGAAGGTAACAGTACTGAGAGTGTTGAAAATGAAGAAGAAATTGAAAGTGATAAGTCAGATGTATTTGAAGGGAGTGTAAACGATGTTTGGAAAAGAAATTCAATAGGTGTTAGGTTAAGGGCGAGGAAAAGAAGATTTGAAAATGCATCATCAAGATTAAAAAGAAAGATAAGGAGGGATTTTAGATGTGCTTCAGTTAATGAACACAGTTAAAAATCTGATTCTAAATATCAAGGAGTAATTGTACATAAGCTCAGAAAAATATTCAGTTTGGGAAAGTGAAAAATTAAAACACTTCCCTTAAACTTAAAAAGAAGGAAAAGTACTAATTTCAGAATGCTTTCAATAAATGTGTATAGTTTTATTACTATTGTAAGAAGGACAGGTATACTGGAAAGGTATGCTAAATGTGATGTAGATAGTATTTTTATAGAGGATGTAAGATTCCTGACAAGTGAAAGACTGCAAACAGAAAAATTGTGGGGTGGAAAAATAATATGGAATTTAGGAAGTGAATGTTGTTCTGGAGTGGCTGTATTGTGTAAAAAGTAAAAATATTAGATGTAATGCTGGTAAGGATGGGAAGGTTAACTGTTGTGGCTGTGAGGTGGAGAGAATATCTTTAGAGAATTATAGCATTTTATGCGTATATAAATGGCAAGGAAAAAAGAGAACAGGTTTCATCAAATATTAGATTATGAGGTGGTTAACATGAAAATTATTATTGCAGGGGAATTTAATTGTGATTTAAGAGGAAAATGTAAAAATAAAGGGAAAGATATTAAAAATACAAGAAGTGAAAAAAGTGGTAAGTTGCTGTGTGGAATAAAAGTCAATGGACTTATAGAAGAGAAGCAACTGGATCTGAAATTGATTATGTTGTACCATTGGAAGTTTTGGGTGTTCATAAGGTGATACAGTAGCGACATTTAGCAATATGGATGGGGGTGATATAAGAAAGGGAGGATATTAAAATTAGAAAGGGAAAAATAATAAACAAGAAATTATGGGATGAATTTGGAGAGTGGAAAGTGTTGCAGTTATGGAGGAATCATATAACCATGAGGGACTTTTATAAAAACTGGTCTGAATGGTGGATTGAATTCAAGAAGTACAAAAAGTGTTTTTCCCCTAATGGCAGGATAATGTAAGAAAAGAAGAGAAAGTAAAATATTGAAAGATGTATAGAAATGTATTGGAAAATTTATAGATGAATGCAGGAAAGTATTATGATATGGAAAATAAAATATATAAAATAAATTGAGAAAAAATAAGACATTAATGTTTAAGCAGATATATTATTTGTAAGGGAGAAGGGAGGTGTCTGCATATTTAGGTAAAACAGTAAAGGAGGACATTAGTATAATGAGGGAAATGGAGGATATACCAAAAGATTGCCAAATTCTGGTAATCACAGATAGACAGGTAGAAACCACACTCTCCAAAGCTAAGAATACATCATCCATGGGACCAGATGACATCCCGGGCTATGTACTACATGAACTACAAAATGAACTGGCACCTCACCTAAGTGTCATGTTTAAACTCACTAAACTAGGTATAAATCCCTATGCCACAAGATGGGTTGCCAACTGGCTCACTGACAGAACCCACACTGTGAAAGTAGCAGACTCCGAATCAAGCTTCAGACCAGTGACAAGTGGAGTACCACAGGGTTCAGTTTTGGGTCCTCTCCTGTTTGGTATCTACTTCTCTGAAGTACAGACCAACACAGAAGGTCTTTGGTGAACAAAGTTCGCAGATGACTACAAACTAGGAGCCATAATCAAAACTCCAAAAGATGTGGACATTCTACAAAAGGGCCTTGCTGAGACAGATGCCTGGTGTCAAAGCCATGGCCTCAAGCTCAATGCCAAAAAGTGTATTGTCATTCCTTTTGGTAAAAACTCAGTACCCATGAACTACCACATAGGTGGTAGTCTACTCAACACCGAAAGTGTGATAAGAGACCTTGGGACACAGGTGGACAGTAGTCTCTCCTTTGATAATCACATCATCACAGTAGTCAGGAAATCCTTCTATGTGGCACACCTCATCACAAAAGATTTCTCATCCAGGAAAAAAGAGGTCATTGTTCCCCTCTACTCATCACTCATTAGACCCATTATAGAGTACAATGCCCCTTTTGGTATGTACCTCACAAGACATCTACAACAACTGGAAAGGCCACAGAAATACCTCACAAAGAGGATTACCGGCCTCAAAGAGATGCCCTATGCAGACTGTCTCAAAAAACTGCAGCTTTACTCCATTGCATATCGCCTACTCAGAGGCGATCTCTGCCTAACACACAAAGCTGTGTCAAACCCAGAGCTTTTAGACATGCTCCACTTAAAGAAATCCCAATCCCTATAAGCTACACACTCTAGGGACCTAAACCTCGTCACCACAATAAATAGAACATGCTGGAGGGATCGATTCCTGTCCCAGAGACTTCCCATACTCTGGAACAAACTACATATCTATATCAAACAAAGCTCCTCATTAGCACTGTTCAAGAAAAATCTTGATGATTGGATGGGAGATAGGAAATTCACCCTGGGGATCACTTCTGTGGCTCTGCTTGACTTCTGTGGCTCTGCTTGTGGCTGACCGTCTAAAAAAACTCCAGCTATACTCTGTGGCATATCGTCTACTCAGAGGCGATCTCTGCTTAACATACAAGGCCATGTCAAACCCTGAGCTGTTGGTCATGCTCTACTTAAAGAAATCCCAATCCCTCAGAGCCACATGCTCCAGGGATCTAAACCTTGTCATCACAATGAACAAAACATGCTGAAGGGATAGGTTCCTGACCCATAGACTCCCCATACTCTGGAATAGACTGCCCATTTATGTCAAGCAGAGCCCCTCCTTGGCCCTCTTCAAAAGGAACCTTGACAATTGGATGGGAGACAAGAAATTCACCCCGGGGATCACATCAGTCACCCTGCTAGACAGGGGTCCAGGGAAGTAAATATTGTGGGAAGAAATATCCAGGGAATTGTTATGGCTATGCGTGTATAGGCCCTAGGGCTGATAGCCTAGTACCAACCTATGAGAGGGAAAAATAACACAACAGAAAATCATGAGTATCACAGTACAGTATGGAGAAAATATGTATATGAGGAAAATGAAAAAAAACGTAAGAGAGAATGAAAAGTACAAAAAATCAAGAACAAGGTAAGGAAGAATTTGAAAATGAAATTCCTATTAGTGAATTGGATGAAGTACTTAGGAAAGTAAATATTGATTCAGTATCAGGTCCAGATGGTATGGGGTAGTACAATAAATTAGGGGATTGGCAAAGAGAGTGTTTTGTAAATATTTTGAATGAATGGTTGAATGAATGGTTTGTTTATGAAGCATTTTATGTAGTGTGATATTAGCACTTTATGGAAGAAAATGAAAAGATTGAAATAAAAAAAATGGAGCCTTATGAAATTAAATAATAGAGATTAAAAACTTTTAATTAGAATAATACAGAAGAGGTAGAAGGAAGGATAAATGACATTATGGAGGATAGTATATATGGTATAAAATGGAAGGGATGCCAGGAATTATTACTGGTAGGTCAAGAAATTGTGCATATTATAAGCCAGAGGGAAGATGTGAAACTTATGGTAGGTGATATTAGGCATTTGAGGCAGTAGGGCATGATGCTTTGTAGGATGTTATGGAAAAGTATAGAATGGGTAATAAAATTAAGAGAGTACCTATGCCAGTATACCAAAATAATAGAATATTAGTGAATGGGTGGCTGAGTAAAGAAATATGAATGAAGTGTGGTTTAAGACAAGGATGTCTCATGAGTGGGATACTGTTTGCATTAGTAATGGATGCAATAGTGAGTGAAGCAACTTATAAAATGAATGAGTAGTTTTGACAGGATACAGCTTGGAAGTGGATGACATGATGATACGAAGGAGGCTGGACATCCAATGTATCAAAGAGATAAGATGGAAGGGCAGTGCAGTAAATCCACTTGGCTTGGGATCCAGACTCTACTACTCAGGTGGGGACAGGCTAGAAATGGTGTAGGAATTGTGGTGAGAGAGAGGGTTCAGAAGGCAGTAAGGGATATCATCAGAATTAATAACAGACTCATGGCAGTCAGACTCCAGTGTAATGATAGGGCAGTATTCATAATCTCAGCCTATGCCCCACAGCATGGTTGTGATAGTGAGGAAAAGAGTGCATTCAGACAGCAGTTGCAGGACCTACTAGCTAAAGCAGGACAACATGAATTGGTGTTAATAATGGATGACTTGAATGCACATATCGGGACAGACAGAACGGGATATGAGGACTGCCTGTGTCCACATGGGTGAGGCAACAGGAATAAAGAAGTAGAAGCCATTCTAGACTTCTGTCTGGCAAGTGGCTTGATAGTAGCCAACACATTGTTCAGAAAGAGAGATAGTCACAAGATCACATACAAGAGTAGCCAACATGCAACTCAGGTAGTCTTCCTCCTAGTAAGGAAAAGGCATTGGCATAGAGTCTGTGATTGCAAAATCATCCCCAGTGAAACAGTCAGCCCACAGCATAAACCACTAGCTGCCACAATCAGCTGCAAGCAGTGGTCAGAGAAGGCTCTAAAGTCAACAGAGACCAGGCTGAAGACCTGGAAGTTGACTGGAGAGAAAATACAGCAGTTCAAGGAATTACTCAGTGCTCTAGCACCCTCAAGAAGAGGAGGAAATAGGTGGAGTTGAAGAAGACTGGCAGCACCTAAAAACATCATGTGTTAGGACTACAGAAAAGTTATGTCGCTGAGCGAGGTATGGAAATAAGGTACATAAGAAAAGCTGGTGGTGGAATACAGAAGTCCAGGAAGTCATCAAAAGAAAGAAGGAGTGCAGAAAGAAGTGGGAGATAGAAAAGTCTGACCAGGCTGAGAAGGACTACTGGTTGGTTAACAAAGTAGCTAAGAAAGAAGTTGCAATTGCAAAGAACAGGGCATCAGAGGCACTCTACCATCTTCTGGAAAGTGACTCAGTAAGGGGCACAAAGAAACTATATCAGGTTGCAAGCAAAGACAGAAAGATAAAGAAGATAGTCAGACACCCTTCATAAGGGATGCCAGCAACAACTTGCTCACCAGTCCACAGGACAACAAAGGCAGATGGAAGGAGTATTTCCAGCAGCTTCTGTATGAAGAAAACCCCATAGAAGCTGTACTGCCCCAGAAACAGCCTACAATGAGAGAACAAGAGGAGCCCACCTTAGAAGAAGTAAGAACAGCACTAAGGAAAATGAAGTCAGGGAAAGCAGCAGGCTCAGATGAGGTCACAGCAGATATGATAAAGATGCTGGGTGAGATAGGGGAGAAATGGGTCCTGAGGGTACTAATAGCAGTGTGGAGAGAAAGGCATATCCCAGATGACTGGAGAATAAGCATACTCATGCCAGTGTGCAAGAACAAAAGTGACATCACCAACTGTGGGCAGTACAGACGCATCAAACTCCTACCACATTGCATGAAAGTTCTGGAGAGGGTGAGTGATAAACAGATACGCAGAGTAGTAGAATGTAAGATGAGAGATGAACAGTTCAGATTCAGATCAGGATGCAGCACAATTGACTTGATGTTTGCATTGAGACAGATACTTGAGAAGAAGCTAGAGATCAGGAGAGAGTCCAACTAGACATTCCTAGACTTGGAGAAAGCATATGACAAGATCCCAATAAAGCTGATCTGGGCAGTATTGTCATGGTTTGAAGTCCAAGAAACATTGGTAGAATTAGTGCAGGCTATGTACAAGGACCCAGTGACTCAAGTACGGACAGTGTTTGATGTCACAGAGGGGTTCCCAGTGGGAGTGGGTGTACACCGTGGTTCTGCTCTGAGCCCACTGCTGTCCATACTTGTGATGGACTACACTAGCAAACAGGTTGGAGGGGACAGATCAACAAAGCTACTGTATGCAGACGATGTGGCAGTACAGGCATTCTCTGAGCTAGAACTTCAGCAAAGGATAGGAGAATGGAATGTAAATCTGAAAGTACATAGGATGAAATTAAGCACAGATAAGATGGTGGTAATGTCAGCAAATTGGGGAAATCACAAGAAGCTGAGAATAGAGATAGAAGGTACAATAGTGGAACAGGTAAACAGTGTCAAGTATCTGGGAGGGGTGGTTGAGGGGAAGGGAAGTCTGAATGAAGAGGTCAAAGCTAGAAGCAGAGGGACTGCAGCCAACTGACATAGAGTATTAGGTGTAGTCTATGACAGAAGAATGCCAAAGAAGCTGAAAAGTAAGGTGTACAAGACAATAGTGCAACCAGTACTACTGTGTGGTACAGAAACCTGGGCAGTTAAGGCAAAACAGTTGAAGAAGCTAGAGGTAATGGAAATAAAGTGCCTGAGAAATAAGGACATCAAAGCAGAAGCCAAAGTAGCTCCAATTGCAGAAAAGATCAAAGACAACAGATTATGATGGTTTGGGCACATGTGTAGAAAAGCAGAAGACAATCTGGTGAGGAAGATTTTGGACAGACAGGAAGAAGGTAAGAGGAAGCGAGGGCGTCCAGCAAAGAAGTGGATGGATTGTGTGAAAGAAGATCTGCGACAGTCAGGCATGAGTGTTGAAGAAGGCAGGAGTGTGGCACCGAATCAAGGGAGTTGGCAACAGTTAACATGATATCCCAACCCCATGTCGAAAAAATGGGAAAAAGAGGGCTGATGATGATGATGTAAATAATGTTTCATTTATGATGTGTTAATTAAAGGACTCCTACTGTTTTCAATAGGTGCCATGTTATCTTTTATATCTTCCTCAGCTACCATTAACTCAATTAGATGCAACCTCAGTTTAATGACTAATCTGAAGGACAACACACTCAGGAGTGCAGCACATCACAATGCTGCACTGCATTGTCAAAAATGTAATCACCTGGAATGGGAATAGAAACCACATCCTTCTTGTCTTCTAGCACAAAACGTAAATGTGCTGTCCATTGCTCCACTGAAGCTATCAGTCTTGTTGTTTATTCATATTTTCATAAACAAATGCAATCTATTCTTTTCAGCTTCTCTGCTATAGCAGACAATCTCAGTTTTTTCTATGCTCTGTCATTTAACTGTACTATTTTAGGAAACAGTTGTTTCTGAGAAGACTCATGTTCAGCCAATCTTTTCTTCATTTCAGCCTATGATTTCTGCAGTTTTATCAGCTCATCTAAATAACTACTTAAACCTTGTTCTGTTCTTTCCCTACAGTTATCATTTGACTTTATATATTCCTCAACTGTCTGACATATTTTAAACACCTCTGAATTAATTTTATTTTTTCCACTAAATTACTGGAAGCCATCTCGTGTACCAAATGTGAAGCCTGAACTGCTTTTTGCTGAAGAGCTGCAAATCTCCTCCCACAAGAGTTTTTTTCTTCTCCTTTTTCTACTTGCTTTTCTCTTTCTTTTCACACATTTTTCTTTGCTGACATCCAGGCACTTTAGTGACTACTTTTCAGGCTGGGAGAGCTTAAATCAACCTGTTGATCAGTTTGCCACAATCTTGGAACTCTGTTGCTGTTTGCAACTTATAACAACTTTATAAAATTATCAATTAAGTCATAGGAACACATACAGTAATAGAAAAGAAAACAAACCATATTAACATTTTCACCTAGAAGCATTATGCATTATGTATATGTTTTCTTTCTTTACAATAATTTTCATTTATTTCAATGTTACATAAATTGCTCAATTCCAGCTGTCCCTTATAATTTATTCCTCCGGAACATAGTTTTTCACGTATTGTTCCCACAAATTCAATTTATTTCTATGTAATTTCCTTCTTCTCTTTTCTAAAGATCCCATTCCCAGTTATTTTATCGCTTTTGCAATATTCACTAATTCAGATACAGTTAGTTTAGATTTTGATTTCCATTTTCTAGTAATTGCTTTATTGGCAGTGAATAGAATGAATCTTAACATATGTTAGACAATTCAGATCCTGTATCCCAGCTTAAAAGAATCATTTCCTTAGTTACAGCCATTTGGTCCCCCAATATTTCTGCCAGAGTATTCTGTAGTGAATTTTTTAAAAATCAATCAGCTCATTACACTCCCAAAATGTACCCAGTTGTCCCTGTCTTCCCCTTCATACCTCTAACGTTTGATATCTATCTGATGAAAATTATTTGAAGTCTGTTTGTTATATAAAACATGTATGTAAAAACTTTCAAGTAAAAATCCTAAAAGTTCTGGGCTTTGCTGCATACTTGGGAATCATACATATGTTCTGTTATTTTTCCATTGTGATGTGCTTTTACAGTCTTTCTTTAAAATCTTTTCTAACCTCTCATGATTGATTCCTCTAACTATTATACAATATTTCATATGCCTTCCTAGTTATCTCCTTTTTCACAGAAGCTTCTGTTCCAGATTCTACTAAAACTCTACCAAAGCAGTTATTTTTCTTAAGACTCCCATACCCCTTTCTCTTTGCCCATATTCTGATAGCAATCCCTTGTAGGGAAGGCAGTCTCTAACTTGAAGTAAAAACTTCTTCTTGGCTTCATACCATGATATTGCCTTTCTCTCTAGTTATTTGTTCTCAATACCTTGGTTCCTTTGCAAGTTTCCTCCAGTAAATTGCAGCTCCCTTCTGGCTATTTGTATATCCCTACTGGCAAAACTTCCTTTCTCCTTTCCTGTGTCGGCTTAGTTCTTAGAATACTCACTGCAACTTTATGAATATAATTTTCTATATGGTTAATATTATTCTCCTCAAGGATCTGCATCCAAACTTCCACTCTCTCTCCTTATTTCTTGAACCCCCAACTTCATCATTGTCCCTCCCTTTTCACTTTGAATTACAGCCTTCTGCTTCTGTTATGAGCTTTAACAGTGTTGCTGTCAACATCCCTTCAAATCAGGTAATTCTAAACCACTTTATTCTAATGGAGGATCAGCTTATCTCTCTTAACTCTTACCCTCTTCCACCCCCAGATTAATTCCTTCAATTTGCTATCAATTATTGGCCACAATTTCTCCTCTAGTTGATAAAAAATATGCCTGATCTGTATATAAAACTAAAGGAACTAAAAGCATCTTCACTGCTTGTATCTTACTATCCATATCCAACAAGAGTTTCCAGCTTTTTTATCTTTATATTGTCTTTTGTTTAATCTCTTCTCACATATCCTTGGCTGCCATAACAGAAGCCTGTTTAATCCATACTCCTAAATACTTCATCTTATTGCCTCCCCATAAATATGGATATTTCTGATCCAGTTTGTGTGTGGGTACATAATTTATGGCTGTAGCTTTTGTTTTATCTTCATTAATTTTATATCCCAAAAGACTTGAAAGTGTCTCAAATGTTCTACAATGATGAGATGTCCTTTTCTGGATTTATCGATTATAAAATAATATTGCCTGAAAATAAAGACGACTTTTTTGATTACCATATGAGTTATATCCATTAGTTTCCAAGTTTCTTATTTTCTTTGCCAGTAGCTCTAAATATAAAGCAAACAATAAACAATGGGGGGGGGGTGCGGCAAGGACAATCCAGTCTGTTTCCTCGCTTAGAACTCAACTTATCAGAGAGGAACCCTCCAACTTTAATTCTTGCCTCCAATCCATAATATATCCTCCTACTTAACCTTATTATTGTATCAGGAAATGCAAATGCTTCCATTGTCCAGCTCATAAAAACCCAGCTTACTCTGTTGAATGATTTCCCTGCATCAAGACTCACCAACAACAGTGATATTTTCTTACATTCTGTTTCCCTCTGGATCATCATTATTCAAGTAATGTTGTCAAATATATGCCTGTCGTCCACAAAACCACATCGATCCATATCTATCAATTTTGGCAACACGTTTGCCATTCTTTTGTCCATTATATACATAAGGACTTTATAATCATGGTTTAAAATTGAAATCGGCCTATATAAAGCCTGATCTGATGTGTCTTTACCACCTTTAGGTTTTATAGCCACCACACCTTTTTTCCCAGGATATTGGTGTTTCCCCACCTTTTAAAATACTGTTAAGAACAGAAATCGTTTTACTTACAGTTACCTTTTTTCCTTCATCTTCCCCTTCCCTAGGTGTCCTTCCAAACATTAATAACATAAAGTGGGGCAAATGCATTTCACTTCCACACTAGTTTAACAAAGTCAACAAAATTGCACCCTTTCCATTTTTCTTATACAGCCATATTTCATGAATGCAATTGATGTTTTGCAGTCTCCCATTTACTTACTAATTTCTGTTGAAAGCCTTCATCTTGTTCATCTTCATCTCCCAGCTCCAGATTCCAGTTCAATTCCAATGTACTCCTGATTCTTCTAGTCATCTCCTGTGCTTTTATCTGTTTCTCAAACATTTTTCTTCAGAATAATTGAAAAGGTTTCACTGGCAAAGTCTCTTTGTGTGCTTTATTATCAGGTGAATGAGAAGCAGAGACCCCTTCTACTTATTGGCTCACTTTTTGTTGGACAAATGTTTATATTCCTTTCTTAGCCTGTTCTGCAACAAATTGACTTTGGTTCTCCTGGAGGGAATATTCTGAAGACAGTTGGATTGCTGGAATAAATTAATTTCTCTTCAGCCTGGTGTACAGTGAATAATCATTTTCCACAAACACTCTGTCTCCAACTTTTAATACTTTGCATTTTTGCCACAGTTTTGTTAGAATCAGCTCTTACAAATACAAATCTTGGCTGCTTTCTCATGGTCAGAATTTGAGTATGTACACATGTGCCCTGTCAATTAACAGTTCCTAGTGTGGAATACCAGTCCAGTTGCTTATTTTTGCCTTCAAAAAATTAATACAGTCTGTGTCTTCTGTTTTCTGTGGTGCAGCAGCAAATCTCAGATTTTCCCTACGTGGTGCTCTATCCTCTAATTCTACCATTTTCTGAAACATCTCTTCTTGAACAGTCTCATACTCAGCCAGCCTTTTCTTCATGTCACCCCCTGATTTCTTGCAGATCTCTCGGCTCATCTGAAGATCTATTTAAAGCTTCTTCCATTTTCTCCAGCCTTTTGTTATTTGAGTTAATATACTCCTTCAGTGTTTCATTTATTTTAGTCAGCTCTGAGCACATTTGACTTATTTTTTCCTCTAGGTTACTAGAAGTCATGTCTTGCAACAAAACTGAAGCTTGAACTGCTTTTTGCTGAACAGCTGCAGAAGTCTTGTAGTCATTGTTTTCTCTTTATCTTTTCTAGTTGATTTTCTTCATTGCTGGCATCCAGGCAGTATACTTACTAGCCAGTAATTGAATTTACTAAAAGTGACAGAGTTCTTGTCCCTTGTCTTTCAGTTTCTTTTTCACACCAGGAGAGCCAAAGTTAAACTGTTGATCACTGTGTAGCCATCTTGGAAAGTCCTATTTTTAACATTCTTTTTATATAAAATAGTACCTCCACTTAATGTATGAAAGTAGGTGTTTTATGTAATTGTTGTTAGAAGTAATTTACAATCAAAATATACATTGTATATAATGTTGAACTAATAATTCATAGAACATACTTAAACATATTCACACACACACACACACACACACACACACACACACACACACACACACACACACACACACACACATTAGTATTTAATTTTTTTTGAAGCCTAAATCTTTTTCATGCAAGCCACTAAAATGGTGAGTTCAGTTCTTTGTACAAGACTTTTCAAATTATTTGTTTTTGTTGTTTTTGTTTTTCCACAACATCAACAAGGCTTTCAAATAGTCATCTGTTCAGGCAATTTATAGTTATCATTTACTATATTGCAGCAAAGGAGAGCAATTACCTTCACATATAGAACTCTAGTAAACTCTTGTCTCTCATGAACTGGACACACCATTTTTAATGATTACCTTTGCTGCAGGCAGTAACACTGACCGTGACTTTAAGGAAAATAAAATGCCATAGTCAAAGTTAGCCAATTCAGAACAAATGTCAGCTTGAAGCAATGTTTTGAGTTATGCTACAGATATAGTGCTATAACAAGGTGCAATGTCAATGGTGCAACAGGTGGCACCTTTGCCTTTGGCACTGAAGTTGTGGGTTCATTTTTCATACCAGGCAGATAATTGCTGACACTGCAGTACATATGGGGGGCTGCTGCACTTCTGAGTGTGATGTCCTTCAAATGAGATTTTAAACTGAAGCCCCATCTGCTTGAGTTGGTGATAACTCAGGTGAATGTAAAAGATCCTATGGCACCTATTGAAAAGAGTGGGGGTTCTTCTTTTAAAAGACATTATGTACAATACTATTTACAAACTTACATATTTACAAATGTATACAATGTACAAATTTCCATTCCATTATGTTATTGTCATCCAGTCAGAGATACTACTTTTCATTATTATGTTATATTTTTGTCTTCATTATCTTATTTGACACCACTCCTTTTTCCACAACCATAATCTATTGTTCTTAAAATTACTGCTAGTATTCATTTACTATTAAATATGATTTCTTTCAGAGTGGTCCACAACAACATAACATAATATTTTATCTAGTTTACTAATATTTTTTTTTATTTTATGTCTATATTATTCATACATAATCATATCCATATTTATTCCATTTACCTTCTTTATATTTTAAAATATTTTTTACATAGTTTTCTAAAATTTTGCAACCCTTATACATTGCATTTTAACATATTCTGTCATTTCATCTTTACTACAATATATAGAAACTCTTTCACTGATTTTTTTAATCTGGCATATTTCCCTATAATGGCAATTTATTAATCTCTAATCTCCATAAACAATCTTGACATTCAAACTGCTTATTACACCATGCTTTTCCTACTTTTATAGCTTTAACTTTTCCACTCACTAGATCAGCCCAAGTACTAACATAATCATATTATATCATGATATTTTTATACCACACATTCCTGTCATTTTCTATTTAATCAATTTCTATTTTCCATAAAAGATTTTTTTCTTGATAACATCTCATTACTTAATATAAATATACTTTTCCTCTTTTGATTTTTTTAACATATCCAAATGCTGTTTATATCTGACTTAAGTAAATTTACTACTAACTTTTCATTTTTAGCATTTATCCAAAACAAAATTGTATACAAATTCAAAGAAGCAGGATAAAAAGTGGGTTTATTTATCCTAAACCTCCATCATCCTTGTCCATGTATAAGATTTCTGTATTCACCGGATTCAATCTTGAACTCCATATAAAATTTAAAAAAATCCTTTTAGTATTTCTTTTTTATAGATTACTGGCAGTGTATTGACACTAGCTAAATATGCAGTCTTCCCCAGTATAATCAAAGTAATCAAATAAGCCTTTTTGTTAAATAATAGTGTGTATGTTTTCCAAAAAGAAAAATCTCATTTATTTCATCTAGTATCCTATTCCAGTGTTTCTCACTTGCATTTTACACCAAATCATATTCTTAACACAGATATTTCTTTCATTGAGAAAGCTACTCCTCCTATCATTACTATATTGCACAGTCCTTTACTTTTTCTTTAAAGTCATGCCTATTATATTTAACTTTGGTGTATACAACATATAACTTATTTACCAGCCTTTGTTTCTCATAATCAATATAATATCATCTAAATAAGTAAACATGACTGGAATTTTTATTCCTTCATTAGTAATGTAAGTAGCACCTTTCATATGCAAATTTACATCTCTGACTAATACATTCATAACTAATGTAAATAATATGATACTTGTAGGGCATCCTTGATGTATGCCATTCTTTGTATCTATTTCTTTGCTTAACCATCCATTCACTAAAATTCTTAATTTATTTTTATTATACGCAGAACAACATACATTCTTAATTTTCTTACTAATGTTATACTCTTCCATAATTGTCCACAAAAGTTCATGTTCTACTGTGTCAAAATCAGTCATGTTTACAGTATCAGTCACAGTTTCCCTTACTATGAATAATAACTCCAGACAGCCTTTTTCACTTTAACCCATATATGATATCTTCCATAATACTTTTTATTCTCTTCTGAATTATTTTCTTAAAAAAAATCTTATAATCTGTATTGTTCAATACTACAGGTCTTCAATCTTCAATTTTATTTTTATCTTCCTTTTACTTTGCAAATTTAAGCATACCACTGTATAATTCTTTATACATAAAAACTTAATATAACAACATACTCATAACTTTTAAGCAGTATTTTTTCTGTCAGTCCATAAAAGTTTTATTCCAACTGATCCTGAAACTGACTACAAGTTTACTTGTCTATTCACCTTATCTAATTCATATAAGGAAATCTCATTTTCCAATCTTTTATTTTGTTGTTCTGTCAATTTTTTAGCACACCATTCTTTTTTGTACTTTATTTCTGTCTTGAAACATTTTCTTTACATAATTTATTACAATATTCATAATTTGTACCTGATACAGTATCTTCTTATTACTTCTTTATCATCTTTCATTTCTCTCATTATATTAGTATTCTCCTTAACTGTGTTATTCAAATATGCTAATACCTCTTCTTTTTTACCTGGTAAATAATATCTTTGCAATAATAATAATTCTTTAATTTTCTCTTGATTCTTTTCTTAAATTCTCCATTCGATCACATAATATTCTCAGTTGTTCCTTTCCAAATTCTTTAAAGCATTGATACACATTGTTTTATATTTTTTCTGCTTTTCTTACATCTGACTGCCATTCTAAAAAACATTTTTTTAAATATTTTTCTTTCAAAGCTAGCCACCTCTCAGACCAGTTTTTATAACACACTCTAGTGGAAATGTGATCTCCCCATAAAAGCATATTTTTTTTCATTTTCATTCCATAATTTCCAATTTATTCTTTTTATTCCTTTTTCCAATCTGATGTACTCCTTCTTTTCTTGTACATCAGCCATATGGCTGAGTGATCTGAAAAGTCTATTATAAGTGTCTTTCCCTTAGCTATATTTAAACCCCGTGATAAAATCTATCTGTTTTATACATACTTTGACTATATGTCTACAAATTAGTATTCCAAATATTTAAATTGTCGCATTTTATAACTTCAGAAATTTTCTTAACATAATTTCCTCTCCTCTTACTTTTTCCTCTCAAATCATAATTAAAATCTCCAATTAATATTGTATTCATATTAATTACTACATAACCCAAAATTTTATGAAATAAATGTCCCTTTTTTTACTTGTAACATATACATGCGGTGCTGTAATTCTAAATATCTGATTATGCCATCTTAGATCTACAATCATTAATCTTCCTATCATTGCCAGTGTTATGTTCAATATTTGCACTGACTTTCTACAAAATACAACTATGCCTGAACATAGTTACTTTCTGAGGTTTCATATTGTATCTCCTCCCAAAGTTTATTTGTAATCTCTCTTTTTGTGTCAAAAATCTTACATCCTCCATCAACATCACATTTTGTACACCAATTTAAGATGCCTTTTCTTCTACTTATATTTTGATACTATTTACATTTGCTGAAAGCACTCTAAAGTATGTCATTATGTCTATGTTGTATCTCACAAAAAATTGTGTACATTTGAAGTATTTATCTCATTTGCATTATCCATTTGCTTTTTCTCTTTTACACTTATCCCTTTAAACTTTCTTTTTCTGTCTCTTATTGTTTTACCAATAGAATTATTTTTCCCTTTCACTATTTTCCAATGTATATCTTCCTCATCACTTATTTCAGAACCTTCTTCTATATTATCCTATGTTTCTTTTTTATCTTTACCCTTATCTTTATTTTTACCCTGATATTGCTTCCCTACTTCCTCTTTTTCTTTTATTTGGACTGTTTCTTAACATGTATTTTCTTTTTTGTTTCTCTGTGAAATGCATTAACCACATAAGAATTCCATGGATTACAGTTCTTTTTCTTCTCATACTCTCCCCCCAAAAAACTCATACTTTCTGAGCCTTGACTCCCAATGGGACCATTAAATTATCCCAAATATTATACCTGTCTATTTCTTTTTCTTTTTTGTTCTGAATTCTCACAAAAATTTTGTTGTTCATCTCTCATCACTTTCCCAACAGTTTCTTTAACAGTCTCAGCATATGACTTCTTTGTCTGGCAGTCGTTTTTCAAAATAGCTTCTGATTCCTCTGATTGAATATTGTCTATAATTTCACCCCATGAAACATCTGTTACACTCTCCATCTCGCTCTGCAACAACATTTCACCAAAAATATCATCTCTCAACCTTTCCAACTGTAGGGTTTTAATAACACATCCATCATTGTTTTGAACATTTGCTTCTGATGATGCAAACAAATTCTGCTGAAAAAAGTAGGGGTCCTTTATTAAATACATTATCTACAATATTTACATTATATATTATCCACTATTTCCAACTATTTCTCACTTTTTCAAAGAATTTTCCATCATTTAGATGACATTTGTATACATTTTTTTTTCTTTTCAGATGCAATCATTTTATGACCCAACCTTTTTCCCCACAACCAAAATCTTATTTTTTTTGTAATTTTTCTGCCATTATCCATCTTCCATTAAACTATATCTCATTCAGCCTTTCATTCCATTTACACCATATTATGTAAAACATTTTAATCTATTTTCTTTACAAATTCCCTTCTTTTACTTGTATAGTATCCATATTTCAACATATTCAGATTTTGCACTTTCTTAATTCCTTCCAAGTAACTGTCTTCACATAGATTTTTCCAAAATTTCTACACATTTTACGTTTTAAGAAAACATGTTCTGTTCCTTCAACTTCACCACAATGATTCCATATTCCTTCTTTAATTTTTTATATGGAATATTTGCTTTTATTTGTGATTTTTTATTGAAAATCTCCATAGAAGATCTCTACATTCTACATATTTGTTAGACCATTCTGTTCTGCCTTTTATTGCTTTTATTTTTTTCTTTCTCAATTCATTCCCTATGGATTCACACAATAATACTTGCTCATTATATTCAAATAACATGTTTTCATTTTTTCCTCTATATCACTTAACTTTATTTTGCATAATAGTTTCTTTTCTTTATATTTTTTCATTTCCCATTCACAGTTCCTTTATCTCTTTTTAATGTACTCATCATACACCATATTTTTTTATATATTTTTCTTTCATATCACACCTACTAATGACCCATTTTCCTCATTTATCCATTTCAACACTTTATATAAATTTAGTGATGCTGCATATACCACTGGGTTCATCAATCCCAACCCTCCTTCTTTTTCCTTATTATATAATATACCTCTTTTTACTGGTTCAGTCTGGATCCCCATATAAAGGAAAACACAATTGTCACTAATTCTTTCTCACATTTTATAGGGATCATAAAATGTTTGCCAAGTATGCCATTTTCCCAATGATGCAGAATTGATTAAATATACTTTCTTTTTCTATGATATTTTAAATGTTCTCCAAAATGAACCTATGAACCTATGAAAATAAACATATATATATATATATATATATATATATATATATATATATATATATATATATATATATATATATATATATATATATATATATATATATATATATATATGAATTGAACATGCTGGAGGGATAAGTTCCTGACCAATAGACTCCCCATACTCTGGAATAGGCTGCCCATACATACCAGGCAGAGTGCCTCAATGGCCCTCTTCATGAGGAGCCTTGACGATTGGATGGGAGATAGGAAATTCACCCTGGGGATCACATCAGTAGCCCTGCTGGACAGGGTTCCAGGAAAGTAAATATTTGTGGGAAGCAATGGCCAGGTAATCATTATGGCTAGGCTCATATAGGCCCTAGGGCCAATAGCCTAGTACCTACTTACCTATGAACCTACCTATATATTTTTTTCATTGTTTATTATATCTTCCCATTGTATTGTTGCTATTTCATATCCTAATGTTATGCCTATTTCATTTCCTTCATGTTAAACTGAATATTCCCTATCTTACCTTCTTCCATTAAGCCTATGGCTTTCAGATATTTACTAAGTATCTTAATAGCTTCCTCCATCCATTCTCTGTTCTTTGTTATTGATACTATATCATCCACATATGAGAACATAAGTGGCACTCTAATTCCTTCTATACTACTATATTCTGCCATCTTTAATAGAGTATTTATATTACTAGTTATCACATTTATTGCTAACGCAAATAAAATAGTACTCACAGGACATCCCTGTCTTGTTCAACACTTTATGTCTATTTCCTGGCTTAACCATCAATTCACTAATAGCTTTACCTTATTTCTTTCATACACTGAAACAAAAATCTTTTGTATCTTTTCACTTATGTTACATTATTTCATTATATCCCATAAAATATCATGCTGTATCTGATCTTATTTAAGTCATCTTATCATATTTAAGTCACCTACTTTTTAAACTTCTGTTTTCTTGTTAATTATATCATCTACAATTTCTCTCATTATCATTTATGTGTTGCCCAGACCTTACTAAGATAGAAGAAAGTGTCTCTGTTCATCAGTGAGAGTGGTGAGCTTTGAGCAGCATATCTGTCACTGGAGGAGTGGTTTCAGCACAGAATCTGTGGTTTAATTGGCCATTTTGGTCTATTTCTATCCCTTTCATCTTTCTGTTTAAAAAACAATGTTTGCATGGTTTTTGTGCTTGTATTACCTCAGCAAGATCCTGCCTGGGTCCTGCAGAGTTCTACAGCAGCAGAGAGAAAAAATTGAGACTTTGAGTGGATTAAGTACCTCTGTTTTGCTTTTTTATTGCTCATTTTCACTAGGTGCACTATTCTGAGTGTTTTTTTATTAACTTTGCAACTTATTTGAACGGTTTTTTGAATTCATAGGTTCATAGGTAGGTACTAGGCTCTTGGCCCTAGGGCCTATATAAGCCTAGCCAAAAAGGTACCCTGGTTTTCACCACCCAAGAAAATTATTTTCCTGTGCCCCTGTCGAGCAGAGCCACGGAAGTGATCCCCGGGTTGAATTTCCTATTTCACATCCAATCATCAAGATTTTTCTTGAAGAGTGCTAATGAGGATCTCTGTTTGACATAGATAGGTAGTCTGTTCCAGAGTATGGGAAGTCTCTGGGACAGAAATCTATCCCTCCAGCATGTTCTGTTTATTGTGGTGACAAGGTTTAGGTCTCTACAGCATGTAGTTTGGAGGGATTGGGATTTCTTTAAGTGGAGCATGTCCAACAGCTCTGAGTTTGACATAGCTTTGTATGTTAGGCAGAGATCGCCTCTGAGTAGGCGATATGCGATGGAATAAAGTTGGAGTTTTTTGAAACTCTCTACATAGGGTATCTGTTTGAGGCCAGTAATCCTCTTTGTGAGGTATTTCTGTGGCCTCTCCAGCTGTTGTAGATGTCTTGTGAGGTACATACCAAAAGGGGTGTTGTACTCTATAATGGGTCTAATGAGTGATGAGTAGAGGGGAACAATGACCTCTTTTTTTCTGGATGAGAAACATTTTGTGATGAGGTGTGCCACATAGAAGGATTTCCTGACCACTGTGGCAATGTGATTATCAAAGGAGAGACTACTGTCCACCTGTGTCCCAAGGTCTCTTATCACACTTTCGGTGTTAAGTGTCATGGGTACAGAGTTTTTACCAAAGGGGATGACAATGCACTTTTTGGCATTGAGCTTCAGGCCATGGCTTTGACACCAGGCATCTGTCTCAGTGAGGCCCTTTTGTAGGATGTCCAAATTGTTAGGAGTTTCGATTATGGCACCCAGTTTGCAGTCATCTGCAAACTTTGTTAGCCAAAGACCTTCTGTGTTAGCCTGTACTTCAGAGAAGTACATACCAAACAGGAGAGGACCTAGGACTGAACCCTGTGGTACTCCACTTGTCACTGGTCTGAAGTTGGATTTGTAGTCTGCTACTTTCACAGTGTGGATTCTGTCCATGAGCCAATTGGCAACCCATCTTGTGACTTAGGGATTTATATCTAGTTTAGTGAGTTTATCTATAATTCCAGAGTGGGGGATGGTATCAAAAGCCTTGGCGATACTGATTCTGATACTGTTTGCACTTTAACTAATCATTTTAAGTATTTTTCAACTTTTGAACTGTTGAGGGCTACACACTCAAGTGTGATATCCATTTTTCTGCTTTAAAAGTGTTTGTTTTACTGTATCTGTTTTAATTTTTGAAAAAAACTAAAAAATCAAAAACAAAAAAATCCTATCTCTCTACTCGTTTCCCACCTTTCTATAACCAGTAGAGTCCAGTTTTCTGATTTTGCTGAATTCTGGCCTGCTTTGTAGTTTCTGTGTTGCCCAGACCTTACTAAGATAGAAGGAAGCTTCTCTGTTCATTAGTGAGAGTGGTGAGCTTTGAGCAGCCTATCTGTCACTGGAGGAGTGGTTTCAGCTCAGAATCTGTAGTTTTATTGGCCATTTTGTGCTATTTCTATCCCTTTCATCTTTCTGTTAAATAACCCGTGTTTGCGCGGTTTTGCTCATCCCACAGTGCCGTTTAACTAGGGTTAAACTATTTCCAGTGCCAGAAAGTCTGCTCTTCTAATTTTCCCTTAGAACTAGCCAGTTTTCTAGTTTTAGCACTCAAAACTGTTTCATTGTGCTCAGCACTTGTTCAAACACATTGCAAGCACTAAATAATCTACAAATTACTGCAGCACTCAACTTTCCTAACTTGTTAGGAGGAAAACAATTTTTAGTACTTAAATTAATAAGCACCTATCCAGGCATGTCTAAGGGTCAGCTCCTGGTATTTTCCCCTGTCCACCTGATGAATCTGGGCATCTTGGGGTAATGTAGCAATTGCCTCATGTACACTGACAACCCTCTCCTTTTACCACCCAACACTACAACCTGTGAGACAAGCACTTATATAGCCAAACTGGAAGCCAAGCTCTCTCCAGCCAAGACTGTACAAGACAGTCAAGAAGAGAAGGTAAACACCTGCACCACACCACACTCAACACATAGTCTATCAAAACCAGCACCACCCAAACCCACACATAGTAACACAAAACACATGCCTACATTTGCAGAGGCTGTCAATAAAAATCTGCCCAAACAACAGAGATCTCTAAAGGTGAAACGCAAGCAACCACCCCCACCCAACACTACCCAAATGACACATAGCCCACAAAATCAGTGTGCCTCTCAACCTCAGCCCATAAGGCAAAACAACATACCCAACAAACTAGTCATAGGTGAATCTATAGTCAGGCACACTGATATCCCACTCACCAGGCTAAACGATGAGAAGGTTACTGTCAGCTGCCTGTCGGGTGGCAGGATCCACCACATAATGCAAGTACTCATGTCACTTCACAAGTACAAATATGACTCTGTCATTGTCCATGTGGGTGTGAATGACCTGAGATGTACCTCCCTGGACTACATGAAAAGAGACATAGAGGAGCTCTCGGATCATGTAGCCCAGGCAGGTATGACCCTAGCCCTGAGTAGCATCCTGCATCACCCAGAATGATACCACAATACGAGGACAAAATGATTGACTTCAGCAATTGGCTAAACTTCTGGTGTCATTCTCAGGGGATCTAGTGTCTGTCTACCTGGGATGACATGATCGACAGACCACGATGCTTTGCCAGAGATGGCCTGCACTTGTCACCCCTGGGATTCCGGATACTGGCTAAGGCTCTTGCCACCCCTATAGTGCCATTTTTATGCAAGGTTCAAATGACAAACTCACCACCATAGCAGGTATAAGCAAGCAAAATCTGAGGGTAATGCTACTCAATGGTAGAAGTCTAAACCTCAAAATGCACTCACTCACTCAAGGCACTCCTTAAAATAGAGAACATCAACATCTGTGCAGTGATGGAGACCTGGTTCAAGGCTCCAGAGAGCACCTCTGCATTACCAGGCTATAACTTATACCAACGTTTTCGGCCACCTAACCTGGACCGAAACACTAAAGGAGGAGGCGTGTCCATATTCATTAAGGATATCCACACCTCCAGGCTAGTTGCTCAACATAATGCATCCAAAATTATCCAAGTGCAACTAACACTGGGCAAGACTGCAATCCAGATTGTAACTTGTTACAGATCCCCTGCCATGCCCCAGGATGCCCACTCCATGTTTCTTGATATAGTGGGTAATATTAAGGTACAGCCCAATATCCTAATAATGGGTGATTTCAACTACCCCACCATTGGGTCTACTTCACGTTATTGAATTTTGAAAATGTCGAATGGCAATAATATCGCAAATGCCGTACATTGAAAGTGTTGTTGCGGGATCGTGGTACAGTGAGGATCAGGAAATTTGCCCTTTCCTCACTGTAGTGCGATCTCGGAGTTGGTATATATAATTAGTGGGGGGTGTGGGGGGTGCAGCCCTCCACAAAAACAATTTTGATGTCTGGCATTTACGATCATATTGCCGTTCGACATTTTAGTCTTTCGACAAGATGATATAGATGCCCACCATCAACTGGGAAAACTACTCATGTACTAACTCATTTGCTCAACGGTTTCTGGAATTGATAAATTCTAATGCCCTGGATCAGCTTGTCAATTCCCCCACCAGGTTCATAGGTTCATAGGTTCATAGGTTCATACTAGGCTATCTGCCCGAGGGCATTTACAAGCCTAGCCGCCCAGTTTTTGTGGCTTTACCCACCCTTTTAGTATGGGGGGAACTATACCCATTGTTTTGCTGTGCCTCTGTGGAAAGTGACACTGTAATCCCTGGGGTATATCTATCTATTCTCCCATCCATTGGTCAAGATTTCTCTGAACAAGGCCCAGAGGTGCTCTGCCTCGATTATATTCTATTTTTTAGGGAGTCTTGGGGAGTCTTTCTATCCCAGGTGCAGCAATATCCTGGACCTGGTCAATACCAATATGGGCAACTGATTTTCCACGCCAGAGGTCAACTCCTCGCTGGTCAGATCTGACCACAAGCTAATCACCCTAGACAACAATATCCCACCCCCACCCCCATTAAGGAAACCACCGTAAAAGCTTTTCCAAAGCCAACTTCATGCATCTTAAGACAGAAGTGGCAAGCTTCATGACACCCATACAGATGGAAAATAGAGGTACAACTGCTGAATCCTTTACAAATGCACTGTATAAGCACATACATGAGTGCATGGATCATGCCATCCCCAACAGAACCAAGACACTCTCCTCCAAAAAAAGGAAGCCAATCTGGTGGTCCCCTGCCATAAACAAACTCTACAACAGAAGGAAGAAGCTGTTGCAAAAAAGAGAGAAATCCCCTGAGTGCAGGAACTCCCTGGTCAGCCTCAGTAAGAGGTTGCAATCCCTCATCAAATCCTCCAAAACTAGTTATGAAAATAAAATCAAAACTGATTCTAAAGACAACCACAAAGCATTCCACAGCTATGTCAAGAATCTCAATGGCGAAACTCAGATCTGCTCTGAGTTACAGCACAATGGAACTAGATATACAGAACCAACTGATAATGCCAATATCCTGGCTGACAGGTTCAGTGCAAACTTCACCCCTCCCCTCACCACTCAAAGAGCCCATCACTATACTGGAAGAATGCACAGCCCCTGTAATCATGGCTACACAAGTTAAGACCGCACTTTCAAAAGCCAAGAACACAGTATCCATGGGACCTAACAACATCCCAGGCTGCATTCTGCATGAACCACAGAATGAACTGGTGCCCCACCTAAGTACCATGTTCAATCATAGCCTCACTTCAGGCTTTGTGCCTACTGAATGGTGCACAATGATGGTTATCCCACTCCACAAAGGGGGCATCATCATGGACCCCAGGAACTACCACCCCATTAGCCTGACGAGCCTGGTCTGCAATTCCATGGAACATATCATCTTAGAGCTTATAAACAAGGACATAGGTAACATCCAAACTCTTGACCCCACTCAGTTTGGGTTTGTAAAAGGTAGGTCATGTCTTCTAAACCTGATTAACTTCTTTGAAGCAGTCACCAGAGCCGTGGACGAGGGTAAGGTGGTGTACACAGCCTATCTTTACCTCACCAAAGCTTTTGACACCATCCCCCCACACTGGAATTATAGATAAACTCACTAGAGTGGGCATAAATACCTATGTCACAAGATGGGTGGCCAAGTGGCTCAGTGACAGAACCCACACAGTGAAAGTAGCCAACTCCAAATCCAACTTCAGACCAGTGACAAATGGAGTACCACAGGGGTCAGTCCTGGGTCCTCTCTTGTTTGGCATCTACTTCTCAGAAGTCCAGGCTAATACAGCAGGTCTTTGGCTAATGAAGTTCACAGACAACTGCAAACTAGGTGCCATAATAGAATCACCTAATGATGTGGACATTCTACAAAGGGGTCTCACTGAGACTGATGCTTGGTGTCAAAGTCATGGCCTCAAGCTCAATGCCAAGAAGTGCATTGTCATCCCCTTTGGGAAAAACACTGTACCCATGAACTACCACGTTGCCTACTAAACACCAAAAGTGTGATAAGAGACTTTGGGACACAGGTGGACAGTAGTCTGATAATCACATCACCACAGTAGTCAGGAACTCCTTCTGTGTGGCATACCTCATCACAAAAATCCAGAAAAAAAGAGGTCATTGTTCTTCTCTACTCATCCCTCATCAGACCCATTATAGAGTACAATGCCCCATTTGGCATGTACCTCGCAAGACATCTACAACTAGAAGAAATACCTCACTAAGAGGATTACCGGCCTCAAACAGATGCTTATCACCTACTCAGAGGCGACCTCTGCCTAACATACAAAGCCATGTCAAACCCAGATCTGTTGGACATGCTACACTTAAAGAAACCCCAATCCCTCTGAGCTACACACTCCAGGGACATAAACCTTGCCACCACAATAAACAGAACATGCTGGAGGGATAGATTCCTGTCCCAGAGACTTCCCATGCTCTGGAACAGACTACCCATTCATGTCAAGCAAAGCTCCTCATTAGTCCTCTTTAAGAAAAATCTCAACAATTGGATGGGAAATAGGAAATTCACCCCCTTCTGTGGCTCTGTTAGACAGGGGCACAGGAAAATAACTTTGTTGGTGGTGAAAGCCAGAGAACTTTTTTGGCTAGGCTTATATAGGCCCCAGGGCCGATAGCCTAGTACCTACCTATGAACCTATGAACCTGAGAATGAAATCACCAAAACAAATGACATCAGATTGAATAGGTTTTACAGAGATGGATCTTAGCAGCAAAGGCCTACACAGACACCAAACAACAAAGATGAGTACTTAGACCACCTTGACAACTGCATATCACAGAAAGTGAGTAAATATCTCAGTACTAAAATCTCTGCAGCTTGGCACAGCTATACTGGGAACATTTACTTAACCAAAAAGTCATACAAATTAACACATCTCCAGGAAGGCTGACATAACAACAGACTGATGATATTTTTATATAAACTGTGGTTTCGCTGGACACAGTTGTGGAGAAAGCAGTCATAACAACAGACCAGTAATGCTGCAATTATAAATAATCTGTGATGTGGATGGGCACAGGAGAAGGGACAGTGTGCAACACATTACCACTATAAGATTCAGGTGATATCAAAATGAGAAGGTTGGATGAATAAGCTGAGGAACACAGAAAAGTAAAGTAAAGGAGGGATTTCCAAGGAGAAAGTGTCAGGATAAGGCAAGCAACATTTTTTTAGGATGAGTGCGTATTTTTTGTTTTTGAACAGAGATGGACATGGGTTTTGGAAATGAAGTAAGTAACAAAGAGAAATGGTATGTACAAGTCAGGAAGAAATCATAAAGCTTCTGCAGTACAGACACAGCAAACAGCAATAAGCTTGACACATTTTGATGGGAAACAAGGAAGGTAACTGTACAAACAAAAGTAGGGACTGAATACAATGCATGGAGAGTATATTTGTAATGTCCCTGCATTTGTGTAATTCATCATTGATGTTCAGCTTTCTGAAAAGAGGATAGTGGTGGCCATGGCCACATGGTAACAGTCATGTTCCCACTCTACATCTAAAGTACATGTAATGCATGTAAAATAATCTAGGTAATTGGACTGGCAGCCTCATTCTCCACTGGTCAATATTGTGTTGCTTTCCTTCAGGCTAGAGGGAACTTTTAAATTAGAGTTTATTGGCTAGACCTGTAATGGTCAACAGATTGATTGACTAGTAATTGCCTATGAACCTATGAACCTATTATTAATTCCTGACTTCCTTTTCCCTTTCTTCCAAATATTATAACCTGCAATATTTCAATTAATTTATTTTCTAACCTCCTGTCTATTATTTTCATACAAATCTTGTAGTCAGAATTACTAAGTACGATCAGTCTCCAATTTTGTATATCTTCTTTTACCCCTTATTTCCATATGAATTTCATACTTCCAATACATGTTTCTTCCTGTCTAAAACCTTCCTCTATCCATTCAGTTAACACTTGCACAAAATATGTCTTCTGCTAATCTAACATATCTTTATACATATGATATTTTATCTCATCTGGTCCATTTGCTGATGATTAATTTACCAATTTTAATGTATTATCCACATTTTCCATTGTTATTCATTTTCTAAATCTTTATTATCTTGTTCTGTTAGATTTTTAACTTTCCACTTTTGTTTTTTTTTCTATCTTACATCTTTAAATATATTTTCTATATATTTTTTACTGCATTCATTATTTCTTGTTGACTCCTCACACTTTCTCCTTTTTCAGTTCTTAATTCTCTTATTATCCTTTTGTTTTCTTTTGCTATACCTCTCAAATAAAGTACCAAATCTTCATTTTTCCCATAAAAGCATATTTGTTTAAATAAATGCTTTTAGAGCTTATCTTGATTCATCTCATATATTTCTTTCTCTCTTTCTATCAAAATTATTTCTTGTTTCTCACCAAATCTGGATATGCATGTTTGTTTAATTTATTATATTTTCTTTTTCTTTTCTTTTTAAACTTTGCCATTCTAGGTAACATTTTTTATATTTATCTTTAAAACTTATCCAACATGACATCCAGTTCTTATAAAATTCTCTCATTTCTACATGATCTTTCTATAACTGTATAATCATTTCTACACCTTCCTTATTTAACTCTTTTTTATTTATTCTCTTAATACTTTTGCCTATCTTTTTGTATCCATTTATTTCTTGAATCTCTATCCAAATTGCCAAATGATGTGAAAATAGCATACTTTTTGTCACTTTTTGTATTATCTTCAAACTATTGGAAATAATAAAATAATTTATTTCTGTTCTTAAAATACTTGTCTTATATGTCCACTGTTTATTATTCTCAATATATAGCTTTCCAACTTTGGTTATTTCTGACATTGTTCTTTTATCACCACCCTCTTTTTTCTTAAATCACAGTTCAAACCCCCCAATCATATCAAATCCATGTTTAGACTTATGTAATCTAACATTTTCTTGAGCATATCCTCTTTTGCATTCTATGCCTAGATTACTATAATTCTATAAACTTGACTTTTCTATTCTATATCTACTGTCATTACTGTAGCCATTATAACCAAGGCAAAATCCAAAATCTTTACTGATTTTTTATACAGTATCTCTATGCCTGAATATGTTTCTTTTCCTATATTCCAAATAGTCTCACACCTTCATATTTTTTCTGTTTGCAATCTCTCTTTTTGTGTTAATATTCATATATCTTCTAAAATAATCATGCCCATGTCAAGTATTGCACACCATTCAAATACTCCTATTCCTCATCTTACATTTTTTATACTACTCATATTAATATTTATTGCTACTAGTTTCAGCTCTTCATTCATTTATTTTCCTTACATTCTTGTTTCTACTCAGCCTTCTTATTATCCTTTTCCTTTCTTATTTTCTTTTTTACTTAAACCAATAAATGTTATTTTACCATCTTTTACCCTCTTCCCAATAGATTTTTTCTTCCTTCACTGCTCTTCAATTAATCTCTTCTTTTTCACTTACTTTGGACATTATTTCAATTCTTTTTTTTTCTTTTCATTTTTGCCTTTACTATTTTTTTCTTCTTCTATCTCAGCATTTTCTGTTGTCTGTTTATCTTGTACTTTTTGTTGCTGTTTTTTATTTCTTCTTCTTGCTCAGCCTCTTGTTCTCTCACTTCTTCCTCCTTACTTTCTTCTATACTTTCCTTATAATCCATCCATAAATGACCTGTTTTTTTTACATTTAAAATCTTTTATCACACTTATTAAAACAAGTTTTTGTTGCTCCTAATATTTCACTGTGCCTTTGTTCCCATCTACATTTATCATACTTGGAATGTGCACAATTTTTTTTCATTTTCCATTTTAATACAACAATGGATTCCCAAACGCAGTCCACATACTGCTATTACCATACATTTTAATAATGTCCATTACCTCTTTGCACAGTCTTGAAATATTTTTAATGTCTCTTTTTCAACCTCTGCTCAAAACTGAACAAATTTTTTCTTCTTTTTTGTTTCTCTGTTAAATACTAAGAAAACATATAAATTCTATGGGTTACAGTTTTCTTTAACTCATATTTCTCCAAAAACATTTCCATAGAATGTCCTAACTCAAATATAATATCACAAAAATGTCTTTCTAAATATGTTTAAATGCTCTTACCTCATGTGGAGTAGTACCCAAGGGTGTAAATATGTTGTCTCAAATATCATACCTGTCTAGTTCTTTTTCTTCTTTGCTACTAATTCTTACTAGGTACTTCTTCTTTGTTGGTTCTGTCTTCTTCTCTTCTCTTCTTTCTCCCTCTTCTACCTTATCTGCATATGGCTTCTTTTTCTCCTTTACCATTTTTTCTTCTTATTCCTGTAATCTGTCCATAATGTTCATGAAATAGCTTTTTTTGCTTTCCAGTTCACTCTGCAATAATGAGTCCTGTAATACATCATGGAGAGTTGTAATAATACATCCATCCTGGTTCTTGCTTTCATCCTCAAACAACCACTGCTTGAAAATATTTTCAGAGACCTGTGAAAGTTCAGCAACCTTTACTATTTGACACGTGACCTCATCTCCCTTTTCAATGCATCCTTTTATGTTTCCTGAAGATTCACTTGCCTTCAAAACCTCTGCACTGCATAATCTTTCATCTTGCAAAGGCTCAACTCCCTTTGTATCTGATACAAACCTCAGAACACTACTGCTCATTTTTACTTTCTGCAATCTCATAGTAGTTAAGTTGTTTCTGGTATGAAAACAATGTGCCAGTGTGACTGTGATCTCCTTGCTCGTGCCATAATTCTTCCTGCTTCTCCAGGCTGCCACTGTGCCCAGAACAGAAGAAGGAATTGAAGCAATGCACTGCATCCCCTGCTCAACTGAGTAGGGAAAGTTCCCTGTTGCCTTGGTCAAATTTCCCCTAGCTGTATAAGTACCACCTCAGGTCTTCCCTGAATCCCTAGTGGGACTAACCTGGTTAACAAAGGATAAATAATAAGAAGGTGCTCTTGATTTTCACATTGCTTTCCCAATATAACAATTCACCACTTTAGAACACTGGCCACCCATAAGAGTTTTCTTATTCTCAAAGCTCATTTTCAAATCAAAATAAAAATTGAGCCTGGAAACTCTGTGGGCAAAGACTAGAATTCAGAAAGAATGGTTAGTAGTCACATAAAATGTCTACCACAGGTATGCCAGTTTATGAGATCACAGAAAATGCAATTTTGAAACAGCTTTAGCCACAATGAGGAGAACTAATTATTGGCTAATTTGCATGCTTTTTAATCCCAAGTTTGAATCTCTTGTGCTAAAACCACATTACAGCAGTAGTATCTTCTGGTGGTCCATGCATCACTTTGGCACATGCAACATTCCTCTCAACTGTGCAGAGGTTTGCTAAATGTCTGTAATGTTGACTCATATATTTATGGTGTGCCATATAACATTTTGGCTATTCTGGTAAATCATGGAGTCTTAACAGTCAGTCAATAATGACAATTGTTAGATTTTCATACTTCTTACTGCTTAGAAATTACACGTTGATGCAAAACCTGTTATTATATTAACTTTTTCATTGAAGTTGAGTAATATTTAACAATGACCCTCATCTGAGGTTATCTTAGATCTGATGCAGGCACTCTCAGAACTTACAGCCCAGGAGCTCCACCTCCTCTAACCATAACTCCCTAGTTTCCTTTTCTAGTTCCTCAAGAAGGATCACTGGGGAGTGGAAAAATGTATGCTCACAACAGAAAGGATCTTTCCATCCTTTTCACACCTGGATAGTGTTTCTTTAACTTTTGCACCAAAAAGGGATGATCCAAAAAAGGATGGATTGATGAATGAAGACTTAAATGGCTCCACAAAATCACATAGGTGCATCCATCTGTGTCTCCTAATGGCAACACCAGAACCCACCGCTCTGCTGGCTCCATCAGCTACATGAGTAATGACCCTCATGGACAAGTTACACACAGACTCCAGGGTAGCCATCTGGGAAACAACTTTATCTTGGACTTCCTCAGAAACAGATCCACCCAAGGTATCTGATTAGTTCTTGACCACGTCCCTTTGAAGTATGGTGAAGTGTGCCAGAAAATTCAAAGACCTTAAGGCGAAGGTTGATGATGCATAGACCCACATCCCAAATCTATCCATCACCCAAGACTCTGTATTGGATGGATGGATAGAAAATCTTTTGTTGGCCAGTTTCTTCTGTTTGGCTGCTGCCATGACCATGGCATCCACAGCTATCCCTTTAGCCCAGAACTGTTTGTCGTTGGCAGTGGATAGGATTTTATCAGGTCTCCTGGGAATAGGTTCTATAGTGTCAGGGGCTTTCCACACCCACTGAGAGATCAATTGGATGAGCTCATCAATGGGCCGAGTCACCCAAGAGGTAGATGGCTGGGTGCCAAAAGCCTGCAGGTACATTAACTCCTTGAAAGAAGGATTTTGGGACTTCCAGTCACCCATCTGCTTTAGTAGATATCATCAGGGGGTGACCTTGGGGATCAAAGTCGGTGTTTGCAGTGATCTGTTCCTCTGGGGAATCCAAGTGTTTCTTCTTACACTTTCTCTTCCTAGGGACCTACTCAGAGGGATGAGCTGGGGAGGTATCAGAAGAGGAAAGAGCTGTTATCTGGGATTACTGAGGTTTCAGCATCCGGTGACCCAACAGGAGAGGAGGTTGAATATCTGGGCATGAGGAAGAAATGGATAATTGCTTCAAATCAGAAGGAATTGACTGTCTTACTACAGTGGTTAGAGCTCTCTCCATCACCTTGAAAGCTGGTCCCCCTGAAGAGAGAACGGAGCCCAGAACCCAGACAGACTGCTTTGGAGCCATGGTCACTCCCTGCTGAAGAGACAAACCCCAAGACAGAAGCCAGACCCGATCTGATGAGTATTGATGCCCCAAGGTGCAGAGAAGAGAAAAAATAGGAGTGGACTCCTGCCCCTCAGAGCTGACAGGACAGACTTGGCCCGGGAGGTCTCTGGATCCAAATAGACCATAGACCTCAGAGAGAAACCACGTTCTGAATATGTGGATAACTCAGAACCTGATGCAGTCCGCACTGAGAGGCTTGGAGATGAAGACTCTAATGCTTCAGATAAGGTTAGAGGAGGAAAACCTGGAGGGGTGAAGGAAGGTTTGGCTCCAACACCAGATGGGGCTGAAGTCAAGGAAGTACCTAACAATCCTCATGCCCAGAGTATTTTATTCACCAGTCACTCTATGTCATCTTTAGTTAAACTTTTGGTGGAATGCACAGACATAGCAGATGGTGATTTTGGTCTCTCCAAAAAAGGAGAAGTAGTCTCCCAGAAAAAGGATCAAATGAGGGAAATGTGAAGTTCTCAGAAGAGTCAGAATATTTGGTTCCTCAGCTTCTAAACTTGGTGCCGAAGAGGATGGCATTGAGGTAGATGACTGCACTGGTAATATCTGTGCAGATATACTCAGTTCCACAGGACCCTTCAGGGTTAGAGATTTAAGTGTTGAGGCAGCTGGTTCCAAAGATACTGACAGAACTGAAGATTTTGACATTTTCATAGGAGGTGCTGACAGTGTAGAAGACACTGACAGACTCTTCTTCTTAGACTTGTCTGAAATTTTTGATGATGATGATGAAGAAGAAGGGGAAGGCACATCAGTCTTGCTCCTTGTTTTGTCTGGTCCAGATATAGCATCGCTGAAGGCTGACAGTATCATACCTTTCAAGATTAGTTTATTTTTCCTTTCCAAAAGTGCCCTGGAACTGAAACCATAACATATGAAACAGTCTTCTTGCAGACGAACAGGACCTAGACAATAGGCACATAACTGGTGATTATCCAACATTGGTATCTTGTATCTGCATTTCTGGCATCGTTTGAAACCAGATGGAACCTTTGGTTTATCCGCCATGCAGATGAACAAAAATAAGTTGTCAGCAATGGCAGAAAAAAAAAGCAGTTAACTAAGACACTCGTACACACACTGATGCAGAAGAAGAAGAAGGATCTCACAACAGAAAACACTATCAAACAGAAATCCTTTTTTTACAGAAAAAGAATCAAGAAAATGAAAATAAGGGGAAAATCTATCAACAATGACATAGAAGATTACACCAACATGTAAATAAGGAAAGGAAGGGAGAGGAAAAGTTCAGATGACAGAAATAACAGTGGGTTTTAATGAAAGCGAGTAGCAGAAAGAGTTAGTAAGAGAGTGAAACAACAGAAAAAACTATATTGTAAATTTTACTTAGCTTGAGAGTGATGGTAAATGGGTCTGTCAGGGAAAGCAGCAAAAGAGATCTGGGGTAATTAGGAGAGGAGCGTTCTGGGTAAGGGTAAAGCTCGAGAGTTTTTGGACAGTGCAAGTTGTAATAACGGCTGAGTTGGTTCTGATGCTCAGAACCAAACCCATATGTTGAGGATAAAATGAAAATTGACATCATCAGATCCGCACATTCTAGTCTTTAAGTCTTCCACATGATTGTGCTCTAATTGTATGGCATATAAGATGTCTAATGTGTACAAATTTTGTTTACCTAATAAACTAAGTAATCTTCTGTGCCATCCTTCCATTGCATTTTGACTTCAAGGATATCCTAAACTGCAAGTGTCCCATTGATTCTAGAAAGTCATGTCATATAGTGGAGGAATCCTTTCTGAAGTATTACAGATTCCATATATAGTCTACCATTAATATAATTTTCGTTAAAAATATACACATCTTTCCACAGTCTGGCATATTCTCCTCAATATCAACAAAAGTTAGTGCTACACAGTCAGGACAGAAAAGCTAATGCAGGAATTTGTTTACATAGTAGAACAAATTGACTATTGCTACCAAACTTCTGTACTTGTCTCTATACAATTTGACAAAGATGAAACCAACATCCTTTTGCCCAGCTATTAGGTAGATTCCTTTTAATGATATTTACAACTCCTTTCTCAAAGTCACTTAAAATCTTATCCGGATTCAAGTGTAGACAGTAACGTTCACATAACTGCTGTTTATGTTGCCAAAGCATGTCATAACTGCTCTCCGTCTTTGATGGCAAAATACCATAAACAATGGGCACAATCTCTGTAGTGCAACCACATTCTAAACCACAATGCATGCTGTATACTTGCTTACATTCGGTTGTACTTATAGAAAAAGTACCATCTACAAGTATAAACTGCAGAGCACAACATATGTAGATTCCCTTCTGTTGTTGTAATTACACTATTAGCAAATGTTTTGTTCACTGCAGTATGCTCAATTATGAATTCACCACTTTTAATAGGAAGCATATCAGCTTTCAAGTAACATAAACTCCTTATGTCAGCAAACATTTCTTTTTTCCTTTCATGTCTAATTCTAGTCATTGACTGTTTAAGTGCTGAGCAGGTTGGTAGACTATTAAGAACATGCAGATGTAATTGCTAAGACTTCTGAAACAATTTAACATGGATCTTCAGTGGAATGTTCAGCATGTCTTTTATCCTTTTCTCAGGCTTTTCTAGCCTCAACTTTCACTGGATCTGGTGCATGAAAGTGAGTGTATTCTCTTCTAACTTTTCACCCTCAGAAACTGCTGCAGTAGCACAACGTCCTTTACACCTGTCTTTTGCTTTCCTAACACAGCACCAATAATTCCTAATATTGTTGAACGTCTCCAAATAGTAGTGGTAACCATGAATGCACAGTATTTTTCTACCTTTTGTGAAGAGACTGTTTGATGCACACTGCCAATAACACCAGGAACGAATCCTGCACACCCAGAACTTATTTTTGATAAATAAAAACAGTTACACTGCTACACAAAATATCTATATTTTCCCAGTGTAATATCTTTTTAAATATTTTAGCATTCAGACTGCTAATCTCAATTTATCTCCATTCACTGCTTGTTTAACCTCATTCTACTTTATCGCCATGCCTTGTACATCGACATCATCGACTTCACAACAACGGATGGCACCTTTCGTTGGTTTATTTTGCTTTCAGTGAAAATGGATGCAACGTTTTAAAAAGTCATGTAAGTGCACTCGAAATTTTAAAAAGTAATTAACTGCATTTCATTTAAATGAATGCAAACTGTATTGCAGCAACAACTCGAAACACATGACTATGATCGTTTGTGCTTTTACTTTTATCCCATTCTAACACCAGAAGACGATACACAGAAAGTGTCTTTTCTTTTAGCTAGTGGGTAGGGAGGCAGGCTGTCTTCACAGATATGAGTTATGTATCATTTGACTTTTTGTTTATTGCGAATTGGTATTATGTCATCTTTAAGTATTAAGCCACCTTGAATAGACCTTAGTTCTTCCTTGAAAGAAAAAAAAAATAAGACTGAATTTCTTTCTTTCTTTATTCCAATTTTTGTTTGAGCCATCACTGGATAAAAAGACTGGAGGGGGGGGTAGCTATAAAATGCATATCAGAGCATATAGAACCCTCTGTTTTCTGGGACCAAGCAGCCCCCAATCCCCAGCTCAATGTAGTTATTAGAATATTGCCATGGTCAGTTAGGGTATTTTGAAAGGATTCATAAAAAAACAAAGTTGAAGAGTAACACTGACCTTTTTTACCTTAATTGTAATATTTTTAGGCCATCATTGGATGAAAAACTTGTTTACATATCTCTGAAATGCACCTTAGATCATCTAGAAGCCCCATGGCATCTGGAGACCTAACGGGTTTCAGACCCCCTGCTTAATTTGCTAATTTCTTCCAATTTCCTCCACAGTTATTGAAGTGTAGTCTTGGTCAGCTAGGGTGTGCTGAAAGGATGCAGGAAAAAGTAAAGTTGAAGCGAAAGACTACATTTCTTTTAATAAAGATTTTTCTTTGGGCCATCACTAGAGGAACAGATTGTTTAGAAATCTGCAACATGCACCTCATAGCATCTAGAAACTTATACTCCCATCTTAATGCAGTGTTGTCTTCACAATTATTAGAGTCCAGTCTTGCCTAGATAGGATATGTTGAATGAATATATATATATATATATATATATATATATATATATATATATATATATATATTCCAAGCTTGTTTTCTGCCTTTCCTGTAAGTAGTCTAATCCAGATACAGATTTGCTGTATCCAGGACTGTTTGTAAGCTTCTGTGCCCCAAGCCTTTCTGTTTTGGAGGGAAGCCTTCTAGCTTATTAGTGGGAGTGGTAAGCACTAGGTAGCCTATCTATCACAAGAGTGGTTTCTGGCTTAGAAATTGTAGTTTATTGGCCATTTGGGTAGTTTTTCCATCTCTTTTAACTTTCTGGTTTAAAAGCCTACATTTGCGCTTGCTTCCCACCTTCCCTGTAACTAGTTTAGATGAGATACAGATTTGCTGTATCCAGGACTGTTTGTAAGCTTCTGTGCCCCCAAGCCTTTCTGTGTTGGAGGGAAGCCTTCAGGCTTATCAGTGGGATACAGAGTCTTAGTTTTAGCACTTGAATTTGCTTATCCATGCTCAGCACTAGTTCAGAACTTGTTGTAAGCACTAAATAAACTACAAATTTCTACAGCACTCACCCTACCTCATTACCTAGAGGAAAACAGTTTTGGTACTTACTTTCCTCACTTGCTTAGAGAAAAACAGCTCTTGTACTCACTTTCTTCACTTGTCTAGAGGAAAATATTTTTTTTTATTCAGGCGTGTCCAAGGATCAGCTCCCAGTGTTCTCTCCTGTCTATCTGATGAATCTGGTCATCTTGGGGCAATGCAGCAATTGCCTCATGTACACAGACAACCCTCTCCTCCTACCACCCAGCACTACAACCTGTGAGAGATGCACTTATCTAGCCAAACTGGAGGTAAAGCTCTCTCCAACCAAGACTGAACTTGATAGTCAAGAGGAGAAGATAAACACTTGCACCACACCACACTCATCACATAGTCCCATTAAACCTACACCACCAAAATCCACACATACCAACAGAGACCTCCAAAGCAGAAATGCAAGCAACCTCCCACCACCAACACAACCCAAATGACACATAGCCCACAGACTCAGTGTGCCATTCAACCACAGCCCATAAGGCAAAACAACGTACCCAACACACTAGTCATAGGTGACTCTATATTCAGGCACACTGATGTCCCACTCACCAGGCTAAACAAGGAGAAGGTCACTGTCAGCTGCCTGTTGGGTGCCAGGATCCACCACATAACCCACACACTCAGGTCACTCCACAACAAGTACAAATATGACTCTGTGAATGTCAATGTTGGTGTGAACGACCTGAGACATACCTCCCTGGACTACATGAAAAGAGACATGGAAGAACTCTTCGATCTTGTAGCCCAGGCAGGTATGACCCTAGCCCTTAGTAACATCCTGCCATTGCCCAGAATGATACTGCAGTACAAGGACAAAATGATTGACTTTAACAATTGACTAAGCTTCTGGTGTCATTCTAAGGTGATCCAGTATCTGTCTGCCTGGGACGACATGGTCAACAGACCACGATGCTTAGCCAGAGATGGCCTGCACCTGTCACCCCTGGGATTCTGGATACTGGCAAAGGCTCTTGCCACCCCTATAGTGCCTTTTTTAGGCAAGGTTCAAATGACAATCTCACCATCATAACAGGAACAGGCAAGCAAAAGCTGAGGGTAATGCTACTCAATGCTAGAAGTCTAAGTCTCAAAATGCACTCACTCGAGGCACTCCTTAAAATGGAGAACATCAATGTCTGTGCAGTGACTGAGACCTGGTTCAAGGCTCCAGAGAGCACCCCTGCATTACCAGACTATAACTCATACCACACTTTTCAGCCGTCTAACCTGGACTGGAACACCAAAGACGGAGGTGTGTCCATATTCATTAAGGATATCCACACCTCCAGGCTAGCTGCTCAGCATAATGCAGCCAAGGTTATCCATGTGCAACTAACTCTGGGCGAAACTGCAATCCAAATTGTAGCTTGCTACAGATCCCCCATCATGTCCCAGGATTCCCACTCCTCTTTTCTTGATATACTGGAAAATATTAGGGTTCAAGCAAACACCCTAATATTGGGTGATTTCAACTACCCCCACCATTAACTGGGAAAACTACTCATGTACCAACTCCTTCACTCAGCGCTTTCTGGAATTCATAAATTCCAATGCCCTGGATCAACTTATCCACACCCCCACCAGGGGCAACAATATCCTAGACCTAGTCATTACCAACATGAGTGACCGGTGTTCCACACTCAACTCGGGTCTATATTATAACATCGAAGTCTTAAAACTTTGAATGTTATAATATCGACCCCTATTCAGCGAACGCTTGAAATAGCGAAGCTGCAGAACACCAAATATTTTCCTAGGGAAAGTATTCAGTGGGCCGTGTCTGCGGCTTTGCTATTTCCTCAACTGTGGTGTGAAGGTGATGGACCGGGTTAAGGTAAGTGTGCGAACGGACCGAGGTAAGGTGAGTGTGTGATAGTTAGAGACCTTAGGGATAGGGAGCGGGTAAGGTGAGTGTGCGATAGTTAGGGACCTTAGGGTTAGGGAGCGGGTAAGGTGAGTGTGCGTTAGTTAGGGACCTTAGGGTTAGGGTTGGGTTAAGGTAAGTGGATAGCTAGTAATGTATGTACGGTTTAGTGTAGGGTTCTGTGAAGTGTGTGTGGATTATGTATTTTGGTGTACTTGTGCTGTGTGTGTGTGTATTCTCGGAACAGCAAATTTTTTCCCTTGGAAAAAATTTGCTGTTCTGAGCATTCGAGTATATCACATTTCGAGATTCCAAGTTCGAGCTTATGGTGTTCGATCTTTTGGAATTTCGATAATGTGATATAGACCCAGTCAACTCCTCGTTGGTCCGATCTGACCATAAGCTAATCACTCTAGATATCCACATCCCGCCCCCACCCCCCATTAAGGAAACCACGGATGCACCTATCCGGGTTTGTTGTGGGTAATGCATGACTAGTGCAGACATCCAGCAATAATTCACCACTTGAATTCTGACCAGGTAAGTTGTTCTTCCCCTCCAGGTATCTCTATCCTTCTCCTCATAAACACTGAAGCCTGCTGGTAGAAGTACTCAGCCTGCAGGTGGGTGGGTTACTTATTATAGCTGTTATACCATGCACACTGTGAATCATAGTTTGAATGTTTTATTTCATGTTCCCTTTTCTGAGTCAAAGTAGCACTAAGCATATGCTGCCATGTTGAACTCAGCAATTAATTGACTTGCTACTAGCATAGAGCTTTGACTTCTGTTTTCAAATCAGAAAGGTGAAGGAGATTCACTTAGTGATAAAGGGGCAGAGGTATTTTCTATCTGTGTTTCTTCTCTTGTAGTGTAAATTTGAACTTGCATCTGCATGTTATTGTAAAGAGTTTGTATTTCTTTTCTCCTGGCTTTTTTAATATATTCTTTTCTGCAATTAATAAATGGAGACATTTAAAATTGATTTTCTGCCATTTCTGATGTTTTTTTTTAATCTTACCTTAGCACCATGGTATGTGCTGCAAAATCTGCCAAACAACACCTCTGACCATTAGGGAGCATTTTGTATTTCAATATGGAAGGGAAATACACTTTTAAACTTTAACCTTAGTGGTGCCAGTGTAGGAAAAACATGTTACACATCCACAGACTTTATTAGACACACACCACTTTGCATGCACAATGGTGCTCTGTTAAAGTGTATGGAAGCAATATACATTACAAGGATAACATCATTGTAGGAAATACTAAATTTATTTGGGCTGTGGTTTAATAAAAACTTTATGAAGCTTTTTATTAAAAAAATACATAAATACAGACAAGTGAAAAAATGCATCATGGCACTTGACTCATCAAATGTTGTGATGCATTTTCTAACACTGGAAAATCACTTTAAAGATAGCAGTCACTTCACAGCAAAAACACTATAATAGATATTATGACAATTATTATGATTTCTTAGTGCCTTTGAATTTTAAATGTCACTGGCTGTGTTTTTTACATACTTAAGTTTTCAAAATATTAGTTCATCTTTCTTGATTAAGATAGGAGTTATGCTGCATGTGAGCACATGCTGATCCTGGGATTGTGGAACCATAAACTCTATGATCAGTATTTCTCAAATTTATGAGTTTATGATTGGCTGAAACACATGGCAGATCTCCTATCATATTGTAATGTGCTAACAATAACCAGTCAAATATATATGAGACATGATTTACCCGTGATTGGCATAGTTATTTTATAGGGTGAAGTCTGAGTAGGTAAATTTTTTGTGTGGGAGTGGGTATGTTCTGCCCCATCCATAGTTGAACTGTGATTATTAATATTATACACAGGAATTATTAAAATAATTCTTGTTTTTTTTTTAAACAACTGCAGTACATGATGGATCTGAACTTTTAAATGATGAAGCTGAGATACCTGTGTCATGTACTCTGCATATGTTCATCCTTGCACATGCTGATGTATATGTAGTACATTGACAGAGTTTACATGGAGCCACTGAGCTCTGACTCCATTAAGTGTTGCAGCTATGCATTTTAATATAGTTTTCCTTAAATTTCTAAGGTGATTAGCAGTTGTTTCATTTTGATTTATTTACTTATTTATTTTTTACAGGCTTGCCACTTCTGTTGTAATTTGGACAAATTCAAATCTTTTCAATTCTAGGCTAAATGGAACTTTTTGTAGCAGCAATCTTAGTCTACCACCACTGAAAAGACTCCATTTGGCCAGTCAAATGGCCTATTTTTATTAGTATCTTAGAAACGGTATATAATAACAATAATGCACTGAAACTATTCAGTGCTTACCATTATGGTGTTTAAGAATGTTGCAAGACACGAATAATCACTGTTTAAACAGCCATTGAGGCAGGATTTCCCCAAGAGCACCACAGTTTAGCAACACTGGTGAAATCTGTATGAGTACATTTTTTCAGGAGTGTAAAACCTGCTTCATCCACAGCTGAATAATCAGTATTAGTATTATATGCCAGTTATTTTAAAAATAAATTGTTTACCTTTCTCAAATAACCCTGATGCATAATGAGTGGATCTCTTTCTCATAGCTGTCCCTGTGCTCTTAAATGAAGAAGCAATATCTATGTTATGTAATGGGTGTATGCCCATCCTTATACATGCCAACACATACATGTGCTTTCCTCGTATTTGGTAATACATACATGTGCCCATCCTTGTACATGCCAACATATACATGTGTTATCCTCGTACTTATTAAAACGTATATGTGCCCATCCTTGTACATGCTGATACATACGTGTGCCCATCATTGTACATACTGACACATACATCTGCCCATCATTGTACATACTGACACATACATCTGTTCATCCTTGTACATGCTGACACATACATCTGCTCATCATTGTACACACTGACACATACATCTGCTCATCATTGTACATGACACATACATCTGCTCATCCTTGTACATGCCAACACATACATGTGTTATCCTCGTACTTATTAAAATCTATATGTGCCCATCCTTGTACATGCTGCCACATATGTGTGCCCATCATTGTACATACTGACACATACATCTGCTCATCCTTGTACATGCTGACACATATGTGTTCCCATCATTGTACATACTGACACATACATCTGCCCATCATTGTACATACTGACACATATATCTGCTCATCCTTGTACATGCTGACATATACGTGTTCCCATCATTGTACATACTGACACATACATCTGCTCATCCTTGTACATACTGGCACATACATCTGTTCATCCTTGTACATGCTGACACATACGTGTGCCCATCATTGTACATACTGACACATACATCTGCTCATCTTAGTACATGCTGACACATATAGCTGCTCATCCTTGTACATGCCAACACATACATGTGTTATCCTCGTACTTAGTAAAATGTATTTGTGCCCATCCTTGTACATGCTGACACATATGTGTGTCCATCATTGTACATACTGACACATACATCTGCTCATCCTTGTACATGCTGACACATATGTGTTCCCATCACTGTACATACTGACACATACATCTGCCCATCATTGTACATACTGACACATATATCTGCTCATCCTTGTACATGCTGACATACACGTGTTCCCATCATTGTACATACTGACACATACATCTGCTCATCCTTGTACATACTGGCACATACATCTGTTCATCCTTGTACATGCTGACACATATGTGTGCCCATCATTGTATATACTGACACATACATCTGCTCTTCTTAGTACATGCTGACACATATATCTGCTCATCCTTGTACATGCCAACAAATACATGTGTTATCCTCGTACTTATCAAAATGTATATGTGCCCATCCTTGTACATGCTGACACATATGTGTGCCCATCATTGTACATACTGACACATACATCTGCTCATCCTTGTACATGCTGACACATATGTGTTCCCATCATTGTACATACTGACACATACATCTGCCCATCATTGTACATACTGACACATATATCTGCTCATCCTTGTACATGCTGACACATACGTGTTCCCATCATTGTACATACTGACACATACATCTGCTCATCCTTGTACATACTAACACATACATGTGCTCATCCTTGTACATGCTGACACATATGTGTACCCATCCTTGTACATGCTGTCACGCACATAGTATTTTGATTGTGTTTACCTGCTGCCACTGATCACTGAATTCATGTGTGGTGACAGCTGTACGTTTTAACGCAGTTTATCTTAACTTTCTGAGTCATCATGATACATTGTGAGATATAGTCTATTCTGTGATAATTTATTTTATTTTTATTCTTTATTGTTGTTAATGAAGTTGCTACTTGTTTTTTGATGGAAGCAGGCCCACACTTTGGTGAAATGCAGCCCATGTAAAGGACTCCATGGTGTCTCCCAATTCCTCATCAGCACTCAAACTGCTAGCTCTTTGGCACTCCCAAGGCACTTCCCTGGTGACCTTCCTAGCTGAACTAACCTATTTCCAATAGCCCCTGTTCAAATTCCTTACTGCACCCTATGCAAGAATGAAATACTGTGATATACATTCCTTTTACATAAATCACCAAATTACATTCATATACATATCAACACCTACAAAAGTAGTTATATTCGTACTTGAAAAGTTCTTCCATGGTGAAATCCCTCCAAGATTAACACATTCCAGCTAATCATCCAATTAATAATGGTATGTGGGACACACTCCACATACAGAGTAATGAATATAGTGCAATGACTGGTCACCTGTTGTCTTTGGAGAAGGTATGGCTCTGCACAGCAAACACTGACCATCTAATGTGCTGTCTTGTGTTGTGTCCATCCCAATCAGTCAATCAGCAGTACACACACACACACACACACACACACACACACACACACACACACACACACACACACACACACACACACATTCCTCAGATGATGAATACAGTAGCATTCACCTGAAAAAACAGAAATCTTCAAAGGCATATATTTTGCCTTTGCATTTACATCACACTAGAGATTTTTTTCATAAAGTTGTCAGTGTTTAGATGTGCAACTAGTTTAACAGAAAGATTCCTTATTTACCCATCATATAAGGAAATATTATACATATAAGGAAATGTCTGAGTCAATAAATACATGTGGATAGCAAGTAGTGACTTCTCTTTTTGGTGAGGTGCAGATATTTACTTGATAAAATGAATACAGATCTGACATATCATATCAAGATACTGAAATGGTCGTGCTGTTTTCTGTTACTAGCCATTAAAAGAAAATGCAGATGTATGTTTGCAGTCACTGTTGCCAGTATGTCAACATTTAGCATTACTGTAGTGTCACTGAAATACCATTGGACAAAGGCAACATCCACAAGCAGGGTTTGACGTCACTAGTTGTGTTAGCCAGCAGTGAGTATTCTTCAAACTTCAAAGCTGGCAGGTTAGTCCCTGTTTCTTAATGATATCTGTGCAGCTGTCTTTCCATCAACATGTATTTCATTTGAAAATGATTAGTTCTACTTCCTTGTGTTTGTATCAAAATATTTTAGGAACTTTGTGTGTGCTTATATACCTGCTCATTGAGCACTCCACAGATCATCTCAGCTTTGAATCACTTTCAGGTTCTAAATTCTTTTACACTGCTCCTAATACAAATCTTTGATCAAAGAACAGTCTGATACCTTTAAACTTAAATAGCTCTCATGTTTCATCTGTCCCTGATTTTCATGAATATCGCTGACTTTTTCATGAAAATTTTGGTTTCTCCTTTATAAAATTTGTGGTTTTGAAATACAACTGTGTGCATTTAAGTCATTAAAAAGTTACTGCCATTGAAGCTTCAGACTTCTTATGCTTCAGAAAATGTGCAGTACAACACACCTGCATCAATTAATATTATTTTAACATTGCCATTTTGTCACTGTCATTTGTGAAGGCTAAAGCTAGAAACAGAGGAGCTGTAGTGCTGTAGTCAAATGGAACAAAGTGTCAGGAGAAATGTCTGACACAAGAATGTCAAAGAAGCTGAAAAGTAAAGTGTACAAAACTATAATGTAATCAGTGCTGCTGTATATCACAGAAACCTGGGCAGTGAAGGCAGAGCAGCTGAGGAAGCTACGAATGAGTGATATGAAGTGCCTGAGACAGGTGGTGGGATGCGCTCTGTGGGACAGACAAAGAAATGAGGAAATCAGAGCAGAAGCCAAAGTAGCCCCCAGTTGCAGAGATTGTCAAGGAAAACAGATTAAAATGGTTTGGACTTTGGTCACATATGCAGGAAATCAGCAGATGGTTTGGTAAAGAAGATTTCAGAGAGTAAGGAGGAATGCAAGAGGTGAGAAGGATGTTCAGCCAAGAGGTGGATGGATTGCATGACAGAAGACCTGTAATAGCTGGGCATGACTATCAAAACAGAGGAGAGTGGTTCTGAACTGAAGGAAGTAATGACAGTTGACATGACAGCCTGACCCCCCCATTTAAAAATGGGAAAAAAAGGAGTTGATGATGCTGATGATGATGATGATGATGACGATTTGACACTTTTTAAATTAGCATGATATATTGCTTTTGAATGCTACAATCAGCAATGAAACTGCCATGTTGACTGATATGGTGTTTCAGCTGCAAACAAGATTATCTCAAAGGATTAGTGAACATTATATGATTCATGATATGCAGCAAGTGACTGGCTGTACATACTACAACAGCTGAAAGCAATGCACAATACCATGCAACATGAAATTATTTTTTTTTCTGCTGCTCACTGATGTTAATTACAGTAAGTAGTACAGAATATGTATTGCACTTTGGCATTACTGATTTTTAGCTCTCATAAGCAGCTTAGTTAACAAATGGAGTTACATTTAATATGGCGTGTTTATTTATTTACTTATTGTGGCTATACTCAGTAGTAAAATAAGAAAACTGTCACGATCATCAGTGCAAGCACAAGTGAAATTGTTGAAAGCACTGCATTATATGACTATGCAATGCTTTTTTTTATTCTTTTTTTTTCTTTTTCTGCTTTTGTAGTACAGAACACACGTGTAGCACCAAACATAATGTGTTATGCAATATTTATTGGTTTACAGCTGCACAAAGTAACACATTTTATAGCGCTGGGAAACAGAGTATAATGCACATGTAACACAGACATAGCAAGTGTCATGGCATCCGATGTATTGTTCTTTGTGGTTATATGTAATAATAAGACAATAAATCTTTTATATTTATTTAAGTAATCATTGCAACAGTTCTTGAAAATAGGGCATCTGAAAATAGTACCCAGAAAAAACAAAAACAAAGAATACATGAAATTGTGTGATTGCCATTTTAACTGTGTAAATAAAATACTTCACCTTATAGCAATGAGATACCCAATGCAATGCAATGCACGTTACTTTCTTAAGAAGTTGCACAAACTACACCATTGCATATTAGTGGAAAACACAATGCGAAGCAAAGTGCCATAATTATTTAATAATATTTTGTATATTTTTGATAGCTTTGTAAATGTCATCACCAGAAGGCTGTATGAAATATCATGAAATGTTACCGTTTAAGAAGTAGATGGATTAGTTTTCCAATACTGACATTGCTGTGCAGCATAAGGGGGTGCTGCATTCCTGAGTGAGCCACCTTTCAGATCGGGCGTTAAACTGAGGATCCATCTACTGGTAGCTTAGTCAGATGTAAAAGATCACAGGGCACTTATCAAAAAATAGCCAAGACTGTTCCCAGGTGTCTTAGCCAAATTTCCCCTAGTCAGTATGAATGCCACCTCAGGTTTTCTCTGAAAAGAGGTAATTTGTCTAGTAAGACTAACACAGTCAATAAAGTGTAAATAAATACATAAATAATAAATACTGTGGATAAAAACACACAATGTTCATGTAACGGTGTTACAAAAACATTTAGTACACTATGGAAATCACTTATTAATTGAAGCCTGCTCCTCATTTTTTTATTCATTTGTTAATGAAGTTTATAATCTAGGCCGAATACAGTTTTTCAGGGGTGATCTGGGAACACTGTCTACTTAAATCACTTGTGCAGAGTCACACAGCAGACAAATAGAGGTTAAAAGCATCAAACCCTAGCTTACAGGATGAAGTCATTAACATCTGAATCCTTACTCCTCTGCACTAAACTATCAGACTCACTGACGGTTAATAATATTATAATGCATACATCAAAACTATTTATTAAAGTGATTATAACTAATATTAATTTTAAATGTACATAGTAACAGTTATCACAGGATGTTGATAAGGTGTTACAAGTAAATTACAGTGCAGTATCATAATTGTTTATTAACTGTACTCTGCATGTCAGTATACACTATTAAGTATTAAAGTACCTACTCATCATCTTCTTTCGGCTGTTCCCGTTAGGGGTTGCCACAGCAGATCACCAGTTTCCATTTCTTCCTGTCCTGCATCTTGCTCTGTCACACCAACCACCTGCATGTCCTCTCTCACCACATCCATAAACCTTATCTTAGGCCTTCCTCTTTTCCTGATACCTGGTAGCTTCATCCTTAGAATTTTTTTCCCAATATACTCAGCATCCCTCCTCAACACATGTCCAAACCAACGTAATCGTGCCTCTCTGGCTTTGTCTCCAAACCTTCCAACCTGGGCTGACCCTCTAATATACTTATTCCTAATCCTGTCCACCCTCGTCACACCCAGTGCAAATCTTAACATCTTTAATTCTGCCACATCCAGCTCAAACTCCTGCCTTTTTGTCAGTGCCACTGTCTCCAACCCATATAACATAGCTGGACTCACTACCCTCTTGTAGATGTTCCCTTTCACTCTTACAGGTACTCGTCTGTCACAAATCACTCCTGACACTCTTATCCACCCACTCCATCCTGCCTGTACTCACTTCTTCACCTCTCTTCCACACTCACCGTTACTCTGAACTATTTAAACTCATCCACCTTCACCACCTCTACTCCTTGCATCCTCACCATTAATCTATCCTCCCTATCATTCACACACATATATTCTGACTTAGTCATGCTGACCTTCATTACTCTTATCTCTAGAGCATATCTCCATCTCTCCAGGGTCTCCTCCACCTGTTCCCTACTCTCACTACAGATCACGATGTCATCTGCAAACATCATAGTCCACGGGGACTCCTGTCTGATCTCGTCTGTCAACCTGTCCATCACCATTGCAAATAAGAAAGGGCTCAGAGCTGATCCTTGATGTAACCCCACCTCCACCTTAAAAGCATCTGTCACTCCCACCGCAGACCTCACTGCTGTCACACTACCCTTGTACATATCCTGTACCACTCTTACATACTTTTCTGACACTCCTGACTTCCTCATACAATACCACACTCCTCTCTAGGCACCCTATCATATGCTTTCTCTAAGTCTACAAAAACACAATGCAACTCCTTCTGACATTCTCTGTACTTCTCCATCAACACTCTCAGAGCAAAGATCGCATCTGTAGTGCTCTTTCCCGGCATGAAACCATACTGCTGATCACTAATCATCATGTCCCTTCTTAACCTTGCTTCCACTACTCTTTCCCATAACTTCATGCTGTGACTGATCAATTTAATCCCTCTGTAGTTACTACAGCTCTGCACATCACCCTTATTCTTACAAATCAGTACCAAAACACTTTTTCTCCATTCCTTAGGCATCCTCTCACTTTCCAAGATTTCATTAAACAATCTGGTTAAAAACTCCACTGCCATTTCACCTAAACACCTCCATGCTTCCACAGGTATGTCATCTGGGCCAACAGCCTTTCCATTCTTCATTAAAGTACCTACTAGTAACATTAATTCAGTATGTATGTGGAAAATACAGGGTGCACTGGCTATTATTTTTTCTCTGTGCATCATTACTGAATAGCATGTTACAAAGTGTTTTTAATCAATTATCAAATTAACCTTCTGAAATATTAATTCAATATTTTTGGACAGCCAACAAAACCTCTTGATCAACTGACCCATTTGTTCCCCTCAGGGCTACCAGCCCACTTATTCACTTAGACAAGCGCCATTCATCATCATCTCCCACTGTTTATTCCTGTTCTGCCCAAGGACTGATGTGCAATGAGTGGGCCAACAAGGCCATGTCATCCACTTCCATAGGTGATGTAACCCCTCAAGGCTACCCAGCCTCCCTTGATTCCAACATTTCCCCTGCATGATCTCTGTGTGCCATCATGGATTCGACCATGTAAATGAGCACCTTGATATGCCATGTCCCTCTAAAGAGGGACATATAGGCTAAAACATGCTATTTGTAAACACCTTTGTTAAATTATCTCTTACGATATACAGGCAACTAACCTAGTGGGACTAACCCAGTCAACAAAAGATAAATAAATAAATAAAATTAACTAAGAGAAAAAAAAGTAGTGTCTATATTACCTTGTCTCAAAGGCATTTTCATCTCATCTTTTTTTCGGACACAAATAAACAAACTCAAAAAAAAAAAACTCTGAATGGGGACAAAATTTTTTTTTTCCCAAGGGGAAAAAATCACTTGGCTAACCAAAAATCAAACAAACTGTGAGACCCTACGACGTGGGAGGCTTCACCCTCACACCCCCGATATGGGGGAGCTGTGCCCCACACACCCCCAACTAAATATACCAACTCTGAGATCGCACTACAGTGGAGAAAAAGGCAAATTCCCAAAGATGGCCACACTATTTTTTCCCCTGGGAAAAAATTTGCTGAAGTGGCCATTTGTGGTTTTGGGAGTTCACTGTTTATGTGTTGATGAAAAGGCGTTCGGTGGAAACACTTTTTGACAAGGTAATACAGACCCAAAAAGCAAACCATATTAACACTTTTTCTCATTTTCATATTTTATACATCACACATGCTTTCTTTCTTTATAACCATCATACCTCTCAACCTCTTAGAGCAAGAAATCTGGACAAAGCCATAAATAAAAGTGGAACAAAGGCCCAAAATAGGGACACTTTTTAAATATTGGTCTTACAAACTTAGAAAGTTGATAGAATAACAGGTTTTTCATTAGCATAACATTTTTGAAGGTTATGAAGTCTGAAACTGAAATATCTGTCATTATTTTCTAACTTCAGTCTTTAATCATCTCTCACTAATTTGTCAGAAAACCACAATTTTATGAAAAATAAACCAAAAATATGAGGCAAAAATCTGGACAGTTGAGAGGTACGATTATTATCATCAGTCCAACATGCTATTTGTCCCTTTCTCTATGTCAGCTCAATGGCTGCCAGGTCCACTATTTGAACTCAGGTCACCTAGGCTGGAGTCAGAGTTTTATCCTTCTCTGATGACATACCTGGCTTATTATTATTATTATTTTTTTATCCTTGACTGGGTTAATCCGCTTAAGGTAGTGGTCTCTTTTCACGGGCACCCCAAGGTGTAGTATTTATACCACTAAGGTTGACCAGGGAATCAAGGAACTTGCCTATCATTTTCAATAGGTGCCATGGGATCATGAAGATGGGACCTCTGTTGAGCATCACATCCAAAGGATGACACACTCAGGACTGCAACAGCATTCACTTATGCTGAACTGCAGCATCTTCAATACAATCACCTGGAGTGGGAATAGAACCCACAGCCTTTACGTCTTCTAGCACCAAAGGGAAGTGTGCTACTTGTTGCACTATTTACACCTCTAGTAGTTTTGTGCTATTAAATGCAATACATATATGAGAGCAATTATACTAAATTATATTTTATGCATTGTTACAGTTGTATAACAGTAATTTGACACTATTATGTACAGTACATGCAAATGACAAAGACATTAAATCAGTCACTTGCTGCAAAATGTAGTACTTTATTTTATAGTACAGTAGTTACCGTATCATTTTTGAGCATTGTTATAGCAATCATGTGAACATAGCTGTCCATTTAGTTAAATAATGTAACCAGTCATATAATATTTTTAAAGAATTGCAAGGCAAACATATCATGATAATAATAATACTGCAGTGAGAACACAACTTTTATTTAAGTAAAACAGATATCTAATTATATATCTCAGATAGACATGGCACTGAGGAAGAAAAGAAAGTAATATTAATATTAATTAATATGGTGGCAACCCTAATAAAACTAAACTTATCATCTTTCTTCCATCTAAACCTACTTACCTCCCAGCTAACTTTTATAGCACTGCCAGTAATAATACTAGGATTTTCCCAGATTCCCAAGCAAAACTATTAGGCGTCATAATCGACAACAGATTAAAATCTGACATACACATTTCTAACACAATCAAAAAGGTTTACAAGAAAATGGGAACAATGTATAGAAACAAAAAATTCTTAACTGACGCTGCAAGAATAGCCATAGCTAGAACACACCTTCTCTCCTCTCTCTTATATGCATCCCCCATACTTACCAACCTCAAAAAGTTAGAACTAAGTAAATTAGAATCATGTTATAATAAGATTGCCAAATTTGCAATAGATTCCACACATTCAACCCATCACTGTTAATGCCTAGAAAATCTTTCTTGGTTGGAACTGCCTCATATTATGAACTATAACCAGTTAATAATGGCTCACAAAATAATGCAGAATCTTAACAATGGCGGTACCTTCTCTAAAAAATCTTCTACAACCCTACTCTAACAGTCGTACTTTTCGATCATCTAACAAAGACTTACTCCAAGAAATCAAAGTATCCAATACAGCAGGAAACTCTCTTTACTTTAACTTTGTTGCTAAAAATTGGAATACCATTCCACATAGTATTAGACCCATTAGCAATCTTAATCATTTCAAAATATCTCTCAAAAGACACTTATTTGAATCCTGGTTTGCACATGTAACACCCAGATTATTAACTTAGCATTACTTATACAATTTGGCTGTACATACTAACTCTGTTAACATACCCTTCTAACAACACTACTCTATAAGTAGTTACATTCCTAGCTGCAACTCTCACTACGGAAGTATTACTAACTATGCACTACTTTGCCTAAGTGATTTTCCCTGCTTAATTTCCTAAATAATGTTACATTCCTCCACATATATATAAATTCAACCATATATTTGTCTATATTCACGTGTTTAAAGTCTTGTTTTATTTGATACTATGTATATACTTTTAACATTTTTTATCCTGTAAATGCATTGACACTCATTTTTTTGTCAGTTTTGTTTATAATTTCTATTAGTTGTGATAATTCATATGTAAGCTTAGACTGGAGTTTTTCTACCCGGGCCTCCACTGAAAATGGGCACTGTCCCATTCGGACCATCCCAGTAAACAAATGTAAAATAAATGATTAATAAGTATTACTGAAGATATCCCTAAAAATAAACTGAGGACAGACCAGTGCCAACTTATACAAAGTGCAGTAACCAGGAACCAATTAATGGCACTTGTGAAGAACCAGGCAAACCAGTACCAGGCACAATTGTCACTTTTATTCATAAACTTAAAAATGCATAAACGCTTAACTGATTCACTGCATTTTTGTCCCAACAAAACTTCATCTGATGAAACCAGCAGAGAAGGAGCATCTCATCACCTTTGTTTGGTGAGAGTGTGATGGATCAGCAGACTGGCAGCTGCACAACCACCCCTAGAAGAAAGTCACAGCACAGCACATGGCAGTACAGATGAAGTGCTGATATCTAGACCAGATGTATTGACCCTGAAGAACATACTATGACAATGTGGGGACAAAATTCAGATGTGATGCATTCAGTATAAAATTAGCCTGTGATAGTCACTGAATGGTTGAACTACACTATGCATCACATATTCCCACATTTATCACAAAAGGAGGATGGGGGAGTGAGTCACACATGGTGGCTAGGGACACAATGACACATTTGTATTTACATTCACTGAGTGTGTGGTATATTAATGTATCTGAAATAGTGGTCTTGAGGCGATGAGTTTTCCGTGTCATAAATAATTTTTTCCTATAATGTGGTTAGGATCCCACTATGTGACCACGTCCTGATGTGGAGGCAGGAGACATGAGGTTATGCGTAGTCTGTGTTATAGACAATTTCCTCCTGTGAGGTGTTTGGGTTGCCACTACATGGCAGTGATCTACATGGCAGTGATCTGCAGCTGCTTTTCTGGCTTGTTGCACTAGGACTTGTAGTATCTTCCCTGACAGGGATGTTTTTTGCAGGATTGCCACCTGGATGAGGTCCACTCATGAGGTATCCTTACAATGAGGGGCGTCAAGTGTTGTGGCCACAAAATACATGAGCTAGCAGAGTGTGGTACACCTCTAGATACAAATGAGAACTTTGTATCATGTGATGGCCCCCCATATGACCACTTCTACTTCATACCTTCAACCAACCATGGTCAGGACTGCCAGTAAGTAGAGAGAGGGTCATAGTCCTCTGCATGGACATGGACATAGCAGTGGCCTTTGTCGCCATAGGCCACATCAGACCAATTATTATTGGGTCCTTAGCCTCTGTCTTCACGAATCCCATGCAACACAGCAATTAGATCCATGCTGGCCTAGTTTGCAGTGGATTGTGTCTGTAAGATACTGCAGCACATCTACTGATTTATCCCAAATTCTGCCCATATGACAGGGTTATCTGGGATAAGTGACTGTATGGAGCATCCCTTTGTGGCAAGCCATGGGGAAATCCCTGCTCCACTGGAGATGATGAGTGCTTATGTTTTACAACCTCACTGTTCTTGTTTGGGTAAGGCCCTACTTATAGACAGTATTGTGTGTGAATGCTCATCTCAGATGCCGCTGTGTCATCAGATTATGGCTCAGATATCTGTGTCTCATCATCATCATCCTGAACACAGATGCCAACATTAACCTGTTGTGCCCCAGCTCCGACATGGGTCACCAGTAACAATGCTCTGCCCTGTGAATGCACAATAAAAGGTCCATTGGTGTGATCAAGAGTACATTTGCCAAAAATCATGCCACTGCTAAGGATTTCCATGCAAGATATACCGTGCAAACCTCAACTACCTATTTTGCCACCCTGACATGACTAGATGTCTAATGTACATAAAACAATACATGGCCAGCAGTTGCCATAGTGCATTTACAGTAATTATGTGCAGTGCAACTGTACAGAAGTCTGGTCCAAGTGGTACTAATCTAGTTACATCATCCTTTAGATGTGAAAGGAACCAACCTGATGTCAGAGTCCACTTCTCTATGGACCCCAGAATCAAATCACCCTACAGAGACATTGAAAACTTCTCTGGCTCTGAGATCCAGACACCCACATCTTTATAACATATTGATTAGCTATCTGACTCACAGATAGGACCCAAGAGATTAGGATTGGTGAGGCCACCTCCACAATAGGCTGGTCATCAGTGGAGTCTCTCATGGCTCTGCACTGGACCCATTACTCTTTGGCATCTACTTCTCAGAGGTCAAAGCTAATGTTAAACGCCTCCATCTGACCAAGTTTGCAGATAACTTCAAACTGGAAGCAGCCATTAAATCCCTCCTAAGATGAGAACAATAACACTGACAATCGTTAGGTGCCAAAGCCATGACTTAAAACTGAACACCAAAAAATGCATTACAGTACTTTTTGGGTTGTTGGCCACCCTGGGTAACTACATCATTAACAAATCACCCCAAAAGCTGAAGCATTAGTCAGGGATTTAAGATCTCATGTAGATAGTAACCTAGCCTTCAACCAAATTGTGTCCAAAGGGGTAAGGAAATCCTTCTATGTTGCTCACCTTATAAGTAAGGGCCTAACATCTAGGTCCAGAGAGGGCATCATATCACTGTAAGTGGCCCTCATCAGGCTTATCATAGAGTATAATGCCTCCTTTGATATATTCCTGATCAGACACATACAGTAACTGGAACGTCCACAAAGGTTCCTTACAAAAGAATATATAGAGTAAACACAATGCCTATGCTGATCACCTCAAAGCCCTGTCACTTTACTCGATATCATACAAAGAGGTGATCTTCACCTGGCATACAAGGCATGTCTGGACTCTGTTTTGATGAACCTTTTGCACATCTGCAAAACAATCAACATCAGAACTACTCGATTAAAAGACCTACATTTTGCTTGTGACATAAATAAACATGTTGAAGAAATAGACATTTTTCTCAGACAATTCCCATTCTCTGGAACAGGCTCCACATCCATGCGAAGCAGAGTTGCTCCCTTATCCTATTTAAGTGCATGCAACTTGGACCAGTGGATGGGTAATTGGAAATCCACCCCTGGTCTGGCATCTATGTCTCTGATGGACAAAGGCAGTCAATTAATCAACCCTTATGAAAATCAAAATTGTGGGTCACGTTTGGATTGCATGGTTAGGTTTATAGGGGTCTGTATTTGGAGTGATTGGAATTAATTTGTTTTTAGAAGTTTATTTATATACATTTTGTTGTTGATTTTTAAATGTATATAAATTTGATTGAAATAGGTTTTTATTTACCTACGCTTACATCTGATTTGTTTTTGCCTGCATTTGAATTAGTTAGAATATGGCTTGTATGATTGGGTGAAGCTAAATTGATTGATTGACTAATTTACTCGTTAATATACTATATATATATATATATTGCATCTGTTAGTCAGTGTAATGACTCTGATGAAGCCAAGTAAATGTAATGGAGAAAGCGCTTAGTCGAAGTTGTTTTTATTAAAGTTGGGTTATGGTTTATCGTACTTGGTGACTTGTATTTTTTATTTTTAATTGTTCTCAGTCAACTGGCCTATTTGGCAGATTTTTTGGTTGTTTTTTTCAGTTTTTTCGAGTCCCAAGGCAGTTTTACCAATACCCATTGTTTGAGGGAATTATGGAAGTGTTATTGGCCGAGCTTACTCAGCCTATACAAAGACTGACAGCCGTGGTGATGGAAGAAAGTGCAACTGATATGGCAACAAATACTTTGACCATCACTAGGCAGAACTTTTCACATTACATACTCCATTGGCCCTTGGAGTTAGTCAGGCAATCTCAGTAACCAGTCAAGATGCCTCATCAAGACTGGATCTCAGTGAGTGGTTTGGATCCTTGGAAGTTAGTTTTTTGAGTGGGAATGACAACCCTAATCAGGGAATGTCCCTCAAAATGCAGCTTGCTACTTTTGAGAAGCTGTGTGAAAAGTATAGGATGCTGCAATTGGACAACGCATTCCTCACCCAATCTTTGGCATTAAAACAAGTTCCAAAGGGACTTAGGGTATGGAAGCAATCATTGGGGATAGAGGTTGGGTCCTCGGCGTATCGTGAACTATTAGGCCTATTTGACAGTACATGCTTTGAGTTAATGGACATTATCTTTAAAAACAATCAAAGTAAGTTAGTCTTACTACAAAATTAAATTTCTGCACTAAACCAAAGCATTGTTACTGACTTGCTCTTTGAACAGTATAAAGCAAATTATAACAACGTTTTAATTGACATTGAAAGTTTTGTGAGAGATAATATGAACAGGAAACAACGTAAACTTGACAGGGACAGGCATGATTATTTAAATAACAAGGTTTATCTGTTTACTATACAATCTCAACAGAATGAGAGTTGTGGTATAAACAATGGTTCTTTAAATAATAAAAATGTTCACAGCAACAAACTCTCAGATGAGGAAAGATGGGAGGACAATGTTAATGGCAACAATGGTGCAGGCTGGAGAAGTTGTTTGACCGCAACTGAGCTACAAAATAAGTATTTTTTGATTAAGTATTTTTTGATTATTTTAACAGATTACTGTTTTTATAATTTAATATATATAAAGCACTTTGTCTATTCAGAATCTTCAGAAATCTTTTTCTGTTTAAAAACTTTCATAGCTTGTTGTCTTAGGCTATTTTGTCCCACCCTCCCTCCCTGTTGGTGTCTTGCTCTTATACTTGGTGGCTTTGCAGTTGCCCGCCCCTACTGTGACACACCTCCCAGTCTAGTGTCATTAGCTCATTCTTCTTAATACAGAGAGAACATTTGATAAGGCCTTCTGTTCCTCCTTTTTACCTTTTCAAAAAGTAAAACAAAACTTTTTTTTTCTTCTTCGCCTGAACCTTCTTGTGTTCTGACAGTCCTTCTCAAACATATTGGAAATATACAGTATATTAAAGAGCATTTGTTATAACTGTATTTGCTATAACTGATTTAAGTATTTTTTTCTGGCTTTTTGAATATTTACTGCTTAGCGACTGCATCTTAGCCTGTTTATACAGCTCTGCATTCTATTTAAACTGTTTTTGTGTTGATTAACTGTTTTGCACTCTTAAAAAGTTATTTGTTGCTTAATTTTACCTGTAGGCTAACACACTCAAGTGTGCTAGCCACTTAAAAGCATTTATAGCATTTACTGTCTGTTTTTTTTCCTTGTCTCTGTAAAAAAAAAAAAAAAAAAAAAAAAAAAAATCTCTTGTTTTCCCACCTTACTGAACTAGAGTAGTCCAGTTTCAGAGTTGCTGATCCCTGGGCTTTGTTTTTAGTTCCTGTTACTGATCCATTGCCTTATTAGGAAGGAGGGAAGTTTCTTTGCTTACCAGTGGGAGTGGGAAGCACTGAGCAGCCTTTTTGTCCGAATTGGTGAAGTTTCAGCCAGAAACTAGTAGTCTATTGGTCGTTTTGGGCCAATTCCTAGCTCCTTTCAGCCCCCTGCTATAAAACACGCTAAACACGTGTTTTCCAGCTTGTACCAACTCTGCACAGATCCTCGTGGTGGCCTGCAGAGTGATCCAAGCAGCAGAGAGTTAAAAGAGTGACTTTCTACCAGATATAAGTATTTTTTGTGGCTTTCCCACTGTTATTAAGCTAGCGACTGCATTTCGCCTGTTTTACTGCTACTTTAAGTGATTTCTGCATTTTACACTGTTTATTGCACTTTAAGTTACTAATTGTTGCAAATTGTTTCTGTAGGCTACACACTAAAGTGCGCTAGCCGATTTACAGCATTTATAGCATTTACTGTCTGTTTTTTCCTTGTCTCTGTAATAAAACAAAAAATCTCTTGTTTTCCCACTTTACTGAACTAGAGTAGTCCAGTTTCAGAGTTGCTGATCCCTGGGCTTTGTTTTTAGTTCCTGTTACTGATCCATTGCCTTATTAGGAAGGAGGAAGTTTCTTTGCTTACCAGTGGGAGTGGGAAGCACTGAGCGCCTTTTTGTCCGATTTGGTGAAGTTTCAGCCAGAAACTAGTAGTCCATTGGTCGCTTTGGGCCAATTCCTAGCTCCCTTCAGCCCCTGCTATAAAAACACGCTAAACTGTACTGCTGATCTAACCAGCATATCCTATAACTGAAAAGTTCATCTCTACTTGATTCCCAAGTAGACTATTCTCTATCTGTAAAGCCTAAACGTATCATCTTTCATCCATCTAAACCTACTTACCTCCCAGCTAACTTTTATAGCACTGCCAGTAATAATACTAGGATTTTCCCAGATTCCCAAGCAAAACTATTAGGCGTCATAATCGACAACAGATTAAAATCTGACATACACATTTCTAACACAATCAAAAAGGTTCACAAGAAAATGGGAACAATGTATAGAAACAAAAAATTCTTAACTGACGCTGCAAGAATAGCCATAGCTAGAACACACCTTCTCTCCTCTCTCTTATATGCATCCCCCATACTTACCAACCTCAAAAAGTTAGAACTAAGTAAATTAGAATCATGTTATAATAAGATTGCCAAATTTGCAACAGATTCCACACATTCAACCCATCACTGTTAATGCCTAGAAAATCTTTCTTGGTTGGAACTGCCTCATATTATGAACTATAACCAGTTAATAATGGCTCACAAAATAATGCACAATCTTAACAATGGCGGTACCTTCCCTAAAAAATCTTCTACAACCCTACTCTAACAGTCGTACTTTTCGATCATCTAACAAAGACTTACTCCAAGAAACCAAAGTATCCAATGCAGCAGGCAACTCTCTTTACTTTAACTTTGTTGCTAAAAATTGGAATACCCTTCCACATAGTATTAGATCCATTAGCAATCTTAATCATTTCAAAATATCTCTCAAAAGACACTTATTTGAATCCTGGTTTGCACATGTAACACCCAGATTAATTATTAACTTAGCATTACTTATACAATTTGGCTGTACGTACTAACTCTGTTAACATATCCCTTCTAACAACACTACTCTATAAGTAGTTACATTCCTAGCTGCAACTCTCACTACGGAAGTATTACTAACTATGCACTACTTTGCCTAAGTGATTTTCCCTGCTTAATTTCCTAATTAATGTTATGTTCCTCCACATATATATAAATTCAACCATATATTTGTCTGTATTCACGTGTTTAAAGTCTTGTTTTATTTGATACTATGTATATACTTTTAACATTTTTTATCCTGTAAATGCATTAACACTCATTTTTTTGTCAGTTTTGTTTATAATTTCTATTAGTTGTTGTGATAATTCATATGTAAGCTTAGACTGGAGCTTTTCTCCCTGGGCCTCCACTGAAAATGGGCACTGTCCCATTCGGACCATCCCGGTAAACAAATGTAAAATAAATAATTAATAAATATTACTGAAGACATCTCTAAAAATAAACTGAGGACAGACCAGTGCCAACTTACACAAAGTGCAGTAACCAGGAACCGATTAATGGCACTTGTGAAGAACCAGGCAAACCAGTACCAGGCACAATTGTCACTTTTATTCATAAACTTAAAAATGCATAAACGCTTAACTGATTCACTGCATTTTTGTCCCAACAAAACTTCATCTGATGAAACCAGCAGAGAAGGAGCATTTCATCACCTTTGTTTGGTGAGAGTGTGATGGATCAGCAGACTGGCAGCTGCACAACCACCCCTAGAAGAAAGTCACAGCACAGCACATGGCAGTGCAGATGAAGTGCTGATATCTAGACCAGATGTATTGGCCCTGAAGAACATACTGTGACAATGTGGGGACAAAATTCAGATGTGATGCATTCAGTATAAAATCAGCCTGTGATAGTCACTGAATGGTTGAACTACACTATGCATCACATATTCCCACATTTATCACAAAAGGAGGATGGGGGAGTGAGTCACACATGGTGGCTAGGGACACAATGACACATTTGTATTTACATTCACTGAGTGAGTGGTATATTAATGTATCTGAACTAGTGGTCTTGAGGTGATGAGTTTTCCGTGTCATAAATAATTTTTTCCTATAATGTGGTTAGGATCCCACTATGTGACCACGTCCTGATGTGGAGGCAGGAGACATGAGGTTATGCGTAGTCTGTGTTATAGACAATTTCCTCCTATGAGGTGTTTGGGTTGCCACTACATGGCAGTGATCTACATGGCAGTGATCTGCAGCTGCTTTTCTGGCTTGTTGCACTAAGACTTGTAGTATCTCCCCTGACAGGGATGTTTTTTGCAGGATTGCCACCTGGATGAGGTCCACTCATGAGGTATCCTTATAATGAGAGGCGTCAAGTGTTGTGGCCACAAAATACATGAGCTAGCAGAGTGTGGTACACCCCCAGATACAAATGAGAACTTTGTATCATGTGATGGCCCCCCATATGATCGCTTCTACTTCATACCTTCACCCAACCATAGTCAGGACTGCCAGTAAGTAGAGAGAGGGTCATAGTCCTCTGCATGGACATGGACATAGCAGTGGCCTTTGTCTCCATAGGCCACATCAGACCAATTATTATTGGGTCCTTAGCCTCTGTCTTCATGAATCCCATGCAACACAGCAATGAGATCCATGCTGGCCTAGTTTGCAGTGGATTGTGTCTGTAAGATACTGCAGCATGTCTACTGATTTATCCCAAATTCTGCCCATATGACTGAGTTATCTGGGATAAGTGACTGTATGGAGCATCCCTTTGTGGCAAGCCATGGGGAAATCCCTGCTCCACTGGAGATGATGAGTGCTTATGTTTTACAACCTCACTGTTCTTGTTTGGGTAAGGCCCTACTTATAGACAGTATTGTGTGTGAATGCTCATCTCAGATGCCACTGTGTCATCAGATTATGGCTCAGATATCTGTGTCTCATCATCATCATCCTGAACACAGATGCCAACATTAACCTGTTGTGCCCCAGCTCCGACATGGGTCACCAGTAACAATGCTCTGCCCTGTGAATGCACAATAAAATGTCCATTGGTGAGATCAAGAGTACATGTGCCAAAAATCATGCCACTGCTAAGGATTTCCATGCAAGACATACCGTGCAAACCTCAACTACCTATTTTGCCACCTTGACATGACTAGATGTCTAATGTACGTAAAACAATACATGGCCAGCAGTTGCCATAGTGCATTTACAGTAATTATGTGCAGTGCAACTGTACAGAAGTCTGGTCCAAGTGGTACTAATCTAGTTGCATCATCCTTTAGTTGTGGAAGGAACCAACCTGATGTCAGAGTCCACTTCTCTATGGACCCCAGAATCAAATCACCCTACAGAGATATTGAAAACTTCTCTGGCTCTGAGATCCAGACACCCACATCTTTATAACATATTGATTAGCTATCTGACTCACAGATAGGACCCAAGAGATTTGGATTGGTGAGGCCACCTCCACAATAGGCTGGTCATCAGTGGAGTCTCTCATGGCTCTGCACTGGACCCACTACTCTTTGGCATCTGCTTCTCAGAGGTCAAAGCTAATGTTAAAGGCCTCCATCTGACCAAGTTTGCAGATGATTTCAAACTGGAAGCAGTCATTAAATCCCTCCTAAGATGAGAACAATAACACTGACAATCGTTAGGTGCCAAAGGCATGACTTAAAACTGAACACCAAAAAATGCATTACAGTACTTTTTGGGTTGTTGGCCACCATGGGTAACTGCATCATTAACAAATCATCCCAAAAGCTGAAGCATTAGTCAGGGATTTAAGATCTCATGTAGATAGTAACCTAGCCTTCAACCAAATTGTATCCAAAGGGGTAAGGAAATCCTTCTATGTTGCTCACCTTATAAGTAAGGGCCTAACATCTAGGTCCAGAGAGGGTATCATATCACTGTAAGTGGCCCTCATCAGGCTTATCATAGAGTATAATGCCTCCTTTGATATATTCCTGATCAGACACATACAGTAACTGGAACGTCCACAAAGGTTCCTTACAAAAGAATATATAGAGTAAACGCAATGTCCTATGCTGATCACCTCAAAGCCCTGTCTCTTTACTCGGTATCATACAAAGAGGTGATCTTCACCTGGCATACAGGGCATGTCTGGACTCTGTTTTGATGAACCTTTTGCACATCTGCAAAACAATCAGCATCAGAACTACTCGATTAAAAGACCTAAATTTTGCTTGTGACATAAATAAACATGTTGAAGAAATAGATATTTTTCTCAGACAATTCCCGTTCTCTGGAACAGGCTCCAAGCAGAGTTGCTCCCTTATCCTATTTAAGTGCATGCAACTTGGACCAGTGGATGGGTAATTGGAAATCCACCCCTGGTCTGGCATCTATGTCTCTGATGGACAAAGGCAGTCAATTAATCAACCCCTATGAAAATCAAAATTGTGGGTCACGTTTGGATTGCATGGTTAGGTTTATAGGGGCCTGTATTTGGAGTGATTGGAATTAATTTGTTTTTAGAAGTTTATTTATATACATTTTGTTGTTGATTTTTAAATGTATATAAATTTGATTGACATAGGCTTTTATTTACCTATGCTTACATCTGATTTGTTTTTGCCTGCGTTTGAATTAGTTAGAATATGGCTTGTATGATTGGGTGAAGCTAAATTGATTGATTGACTAATTTACTCATTAATATACTATATATATATATATATATATATATATATATATATATATATATATATATATATATTGCATCTGTTAGTCAGTGTAATGACTCTGATGAAGCCAAGTAAATGTAATGGAGAAAGCGCTTAATCAAAGTTGTTTTTATTAAAGTTGGGTTATGGTTTATCGTAATTGGTGACTTGTATTTTTTATTTTTAATTGTTCTCAGTCAACTGGCCTATTTGGCAAATTTTTTGATTGTTTTTTTTCATTTTTTTTGCGTCCCAAGGCAGTTTTACCAATACCCATTGTTTGAGGGAATTATGGAAGTGTTATTGACCGAGCTTACTCAGCCTATACAAAGACTGACAGCCATGGTGATGGAAGAAAGTGCAACTGATATGGCAACAAATACTTTGACCAGCACTAGGCAGAACTTTTCACATTACATACTCCATTGGCCCTTGGAGTTAGTCAGGCAATCTCAGCAACCAGTCAGGATGCCTCAACAAGACTGGATCTCAGTGAGTGGTTTAGATCCTTGGAAGTTAGTTTTTCGAGTGGGAATGACAGCCCTAATCAGGGAATGTCCCTCAAAACGCAGCTTGCTACATTTGAGAAGCTGTGTGAAAAGTATAGGATGCTGCAATTGGACAACACATTCCTCACCCAGTCTTTGGCATTAAAACAAGTTCCAAAGGGACTTAGGGTATGGAAGCAATTGTTGGGGATAGAGGTTAGGTCCTCTGCGTATCGTGAACTATTAGGCCTATTTGACAGTATATGCTTTGAGCTAATGGACATTATCTTTAAAAACAATCAAAGTAAGTTAGTCTTACTACAAAATTAAATTTCTGCACTAAACCAAAGCATTGTTACTGACTTGCTCTTTGAACAGTATAAAGCAAATTATAACAACATTTTAATTGACATTGAAAGTTTTGTGAGAGATAATATGAACAGGAAACAACGTAAACTTGATAGGGACAGGCATGATTATTTAAATAACAAGGTTTATCCGTTTCCTATACAATCTCAACAGAATGAGAGTTGTGGTATAAACAATGGTTCTTTAAATAATGAAAATGTTCACAGCAACAAACTCTCAGATGAGGAAAGATGGGAGGACAGTGTTAATGGCAACAAGTGCTTTTTGCAGCAGGGACAACGATTAAGGAGATTGGAAAGATTGAGAAATCAAGGGAGAGTGACACCGAGGGGGTGGCAGAACCACAAGAACAGGAACAACAATTTTTTCAACAGGGGGCAACAAGGGGGCTAGAAAAGAGGCTATTACTGACTGAAGTGTTCATACCAGATGACCATAGTGATGTTGGAATTCGTCAGGACTTTGATAGTTTTGAGTTAAATGACATGTCATGTAATATACTAGAAAGTGATGGTTTTATATTTACAATTTTAGTGATTTAAATGTATGTGATGCACATTTTGAGTTGTGTAAGAAGGGGATTTCTTTTGGTGCTGATTATAAAACAGACATTGCAAATGTTCTTATTGGTTTGAAATTATATACAAGGCAACTGAATTAAAGTTTTTTTTTTTTAAAATCGAATTAATAAAGCCAATAGGAACCAAGGTTTGCAATGTAAGAGTTTATTTATTCCCCCCAGCCATCCAGCAATAACCACTTTAAAGAGGATATGTGAACATGAACTTAGAAATATAGTGAGGGAGACAAAAAGTAAATATAACAATTTAACACACGAGGAAGTGAGGATTTTGAAGGAATTGGTTGGTAGCAAAAATTACAGGACTATGGGGCTGGATAAGGGAGGGGGAATTGTTATAATGACACAAATGGATTATGTCTCAAAATGTATGACATCTTGAATGATTCAATAACTTATGGTGGGGCTTCGAAAAATGAAGTGAACAGAGCCTATGCCAAAATAGATAGTTTTTTATTTGACACCTTGTTCCAGAATTGTACTGATCTAAGTGATTTAAAAAATTTAACAGTAGAGGCACCTATTACTCCAGTTTTATTTTGGATACCTAAGACCCAAAAAATGTACACAACCCCCCCCCTTTCAGACCCATTGTGGCATAGAGAGGGTCAAAGACAGAACCCATAGCAGCATATATTGATAGCTGGGCTAGTAAAGTGGTAAGTGAAGCAACACATATTTTGAAAGATTCATGGCACTGCCTCAAATTATTAAGACAAGTTTATTTAGGAAATAAAGATTATTCTTTCCTGACTGGATGTGGTTAATCTATTCCTGGTGATACCCCACAAGGAGAGATTGGAGTTTTTCCATGAAAGTTTGTTGAGTAGTAATGCAATGGACAAGACTAAGATACATTTATTGGTTGAATGTATGGAGGTGGTTTTGTCCAATAATTTTATGATGTTCAAAGGTGAATTTTTTTCATCAGGAAGCTGACATAGCTATGGGGGCCAAATGTGCACCAGCATTTGCGAATTTGGTACTCCTTGAGTGGGAGAAAAACTATGGTGTTTTCCCCTGCCTTTATGGCCAATATTGTGTTATAGGTTAGATTTTTGGATGACATCCTGATTTTATGGCAAGGGGAGGAAAATGTGGTGACAAGCTTCATTGATTATCTCAATGGTACAACCACCGTCCTTAAATTCACCTACAAGTGGCATTCAAATGAGATGGACTTTTTAGACATTCATTGGTAAAGGATGAAATCAGCAGGACATTGGTTAGTACCATCCACAGGATGGAAACATATTCCAACATGTTGCTTCACTACAATAGTTGTCATCTGGAGCATCAAAGAAGAAGCATCATCAAGGGGAAGATGGTTAGACTATCTCGCCTCATTAGTAATGGTAAATTATTTTGTAAAGAGATATACACCTTAATTGGTATGTTTAAGCGTAGGGGTTACCCTATGAAGTTACTCCTTAAAGTTAAGAAGGAGATTATGGCAAAAAGAGGAACAACATTTAAGTCCATGTTAAAAGCTGCTAGCTCGGACCACATGAGTACAGGAGTGAATTCTAACATACATTAGTTTTACAATATAGTCAGGAAACACCAAGGTTGGTAGCCTGTATTAATAAACTATGGGATTTGCACTTTGCTGATGAAATGAAAGAGAAATTGGGGTTGAAGCCCAGAGTGGTAAATAGTAGGGGTAGGAATATCAAAAACGTTTTGGAGAGTGGATTTAAGTCGAACAAAACACGCAGATCATTAATGTATAAATGTGGGACCGGCAAGGTCTGCAAGAACATTAATGATGGTACCAGTGTGGCAGTTGGGGGTTATGATCGTCCTATAGGATGCCCAGGTAGGTGAAATTGCAATACAAGCATGGTAGTATAGTTGGCTACTTGTTTATCATGCTCAAGCTTCTATGTTGGAAAAACTATTCGGAAATCGCGAGACTGTATTACTGAGCACCTCAGGGACATTAAGAATAAAAATACTCACAATGCCCTGTTTATGCACACTTTGGAATGCCCCACCTATAAAAGGTTTATATTTTTTATGATTGACAGAATATATACCAGTGAGAGAGTTGGGGATGTTAAGTTGGAGTTAGAAGTAAGAGAGGCTAAATGGGAGTTGAGACTTAATGCTGGCTTCTAACCTGGGTTAAATGATGTTATTTACATGGCCGCTATTTTAAAACAAACGGCCATGGTTGTGTGAGTTCTTTTCATTTTCATTTTTAATTTTACTATTTTTCACACCATATTATTTTTTCATTTTGTTTTATTTTTTACACCATATTTTTCACACCATGTATTTCATATTTTATTATATTATTATATTTTTTTCATTCATGGTGTTTGTATTTTTAAACTTTTTTATATTTCTTACATTTTTACAAGCATCACATAAAAAGGTTTATTTCAATATATAAGGTTACAAATTTAAATATTTATTATTATTTTTCACATGTATTTGGAGTGATTGGAATTAATTTGTTTTTAGAAGTTTTTTTAATACACATTTTGTTGTTGATTTTTAAATGTATATAAATTTGATTGGAATAGGTTTTTATTTACCTACACATGCATCTGATTTGTTTTTGCCTGCATTTGAATTAGTTAGAATATGGCTTGTATGACTGGGTGAAGCTAAATTGATCGCGTGACTAATTTATTCATTAATATACTATATATATATATATATATATATATATATATATATATATATATTGCATCTGTTAGTCAGTGTAATGACTCTGATGAAGCCAAGTAAATGTAATGGCGAAAGCACTTAGCTGTAGTTATTTTTATTAAAGTTGGGTTACGGTTTATAGTACTTGGTGACTCGTATTTTTTATTTTTATATTTGTTATCATAGAGTATAATGCCTCCTTTGATATATTCCTGATCATACACATACAGTAACTGGAACTTCCACAAAGGTTCCTTACAAAAGAATATATAGAGTAAACACAATGTCCTATGCTGATCACCTCAAAGTCCTGTCTCTTTACTTGGTATAATACAGACTACTAAGAGGTGATCTTTACCTGGCATACAAGGCATGTCTGGACTCTGTTTTGATGAACTTTTTGCACATCTGTAAAACAAACAGCATCAGAGCTACTAGATTAAAAGACCTAAATTTTGCCTGTGACATAAATAAACATGTTGAAGAGATAGATATTTTTCTCAGACAATTCCCATTATCTGGAACAGGCTTCACATCCATGTGAAGCAGAGTTCCTCCCTAATCCTATTTAAGTGTGTGCAACTTGGACCAGTGGATGGGTAATCGGAAATCCACCCCTGGTCTGGCATCTATGTCTCTAATTGACAAAGGCTGTCAATATATCAACCGCTATGAAAATCAAAATTGTGGGTCATGTTTGGGTTGCATGGCTAGGTTTATAGGGGCCTTAGTGGTTGTTAGCCTAGTATACACCTATGAACCTATGCTGTGCTTCAGCTCCTACATGTGTCACCAGTAACAGTGCTCTGCCCTGTGAATACATTATAAAGACATACTGGCATGATCATCAATACCTGTTCCAATCAACGTCCCCGTGGCATGAATGCTTAAGATGTCCATGTAAGCTGTACAATACTAACATGTATTGCCACCTTGATATTGCTGGATGCCTGATGTACCTAAAACAATACGCGGTTAACAGTTGTTGTGGTTTACCTGTAGTATCTATGTGCATTGCAACTGTACAGAAATCTGGTGTAAGAGGTACAAACTTGGCTAAGACATCCTTGAGACATGTGGGGGAACCATCCTGATATCAGTGTCCACTTCTCAATGGATGCCAGAATCAATGGTTCCCTACAGAGACACTGAAAACTCCTCTGGCTCCCAAGTGGCCCACCTTTCAGTTGCTATGCAATGTGCATTTACTTTGGCATGGTGTAGCATTCCGTAGTATGGTTATGACACTGCTGTAAGGTGATATTAGGTTCTCTGTGGCATTTATGTCATGGACTACTGTCTACCACTTCTCATCATGTAAAGGCTGGGCATTACTCCCACTTAGCTGGTCTTCCTGAAATGCGATAAAAATTATGTCAGGATGAGTGAATGTCTTGAAGTGCTATGTTTTTCTGCCATGCACATACTGCAAGTTCATGCTGAAGATCTGAGTGGGTATGTGCATCCTTTTACTTCACTGGTAACTGTGCTGCAACAATCATATTGTAGACATGATTCAAAGGTTATCATTTTGATACTTGTGAAAGTGGCATTATTTTCAAAGGAAATTCAGGAAAATGCCAGCTATTGTTCAGAGATGTAGCAAAGCCAGGACAAGAAAGTAAAAAAGGTAAAGTTTTTGAGAATATATTTTTTTTGCTTATAGAGGAATATTTGGTCCTCAACTCTGGAAAACTTTTTTTCCTTTGGTCTTCAACTCTGGAGGATTTCTTTACTTCATTTCTCAACACTGGAGACCATGCATTTTTTTGATCCACACCTCAAATTGAACAGGGGGGAGGGGGCACCAAATGCTCCAGGCACCAGCTGACCTAGTTAAAGTACTGAGTGTAGGTACTAAATGGTTCTTATCTATCCTGACAATAGCTGCCTACAGTAGCATTGCCTGTAGTGACAAAACATTTAGGAAGCCATGTATAAGTAGTTTAGTCCTTGGCTTGAGTTGAATACATGTTTTTGGTTTACACTTGATCACTTGAGTTGTAGTTCTTTTTGGGGGTATTCAGCTATGGCCATAAGGCATGCCAAATAAGGTCACTGGCCAGGAGCTGAACATCTTAGCTATGGTTCTACTTCTGGTAATGCCCATGAAGGAGAGGGAGAGCAGGATTTATGATGATGCATTTAAAATAGATGCATGATATGATGTGACCTCAAGTCATGGGCATTACCTGGGTGGGAGCACAGTGCAGGCCTTACTTTGATAATCTGCTGTGAGAAATCAGTGGTTAGGCAATAATACCCCAAATGGTATAGTAAATATTTCTTTATATTTTCTCTTTTATCCTGATTTAGGTTTGGGATTGTTGTTACTATTGGCAAGCATTTGTCAAGGTCATCTTATAATTTAGTCCTAGGACTGTCGGGATCTTCCATGTCAGGTGGTTCTGATGACGGTGCAGAATTTGACATACCTACTACATTGTGTGGGTTTATGCCAGGCCCTGATATGGGGTGGGGTTATGCTGCAGCATCTCAAGGTGACTGTACATCATCTGATGCATCTCCATGTATAAATGTGCTATGTTCTATTTACATATCATAACATATGTGCAGGGGACACACACTTGACTGCTGACTGTCATAAAGCTAATTGTTGTTCTAGCATATTATCTTACAGTTATCCTTTCTTTTTATATGCCCTTTCTCTTATAGCATGAGCAGGAAATGATGCAAATCATGTCATTTTCTAAAGGAGAGGCTTGGGTCTGACATGCCTGTAAAATATATTCAGTCTAATGTCAGTGAGACCTCTTATGACTCGTTCCCATTAGGTCTCCTCACTGCAATTCTTGATGATAGATTTGCCCTGTAAGAGCCTCTATGACATCCCATCCCTGCTGATGCTGTGGTTGATGTGCATGAGGGTGATGAGGCTGGGAGTGCCTTACTGGAGTGGGATTCTAACCTCTCACTGGCAAGTAGCTCATCTTTATTGCCTGAGGTGGTAGTGATGCTGGAATGAGCAGTGGAGAGAAACATGATCAGGATGCACAGCCTCCTTTAGTGGATTGCAGATTCACCAGGCTGGCTGTCCCTACCATTAGACCATCATGGGGGGGTGTGGCCCTTACCAACAGCCACCTACTTGATCCATCACTCAGCTGAAATGTCTGTTTGGGTTGGTATGGGACATCACACATGTGCTGCTTGTACCCCAGTATATCTCCAGTCATGTGTGCTCCCTTTCTCTTGTGCTACACACCATACCCTGTGCATTGTCCACCCCTTCACATAACCTTCTGCTTGTCTCTGTTCTCATTTCTGCCCATCCTAGAGTGTATGCTATTACCCCTGTTTGTATGTGCTTTTCTGTACTTGGTTGTCTGCCCAGCACACCATCCCAACTCCCTTTCCTGCCTTGCTTTATCTTTTACCCTTCCCACTCTCCTCCTTTTTCATTGTAAAGAAAAAATGAAATCCTATCCCCACCAAAAAACAAAACAAAAAAAAAACAGTTCTCTTCATTCTGCACACTCCTATACATTATTCTTTTGTGTAATCCCCCTGGTAACTCTTCCTCTCTTTCCTAATTCCCTGTATACCCCATTTTCTTTACTCTTTACTCTTTATGCATCCAACAGGTGTCCACAAGATGGATACCTTAACCATGTAGCTGCAAATAATATATGGCTACTTATTCTTGTGTGGTACTTGTGCTGCCCTGTCAAGAGACGCAGTAACACAAGTATTCCATCTGTTACAAGCACTGCTTTATAGTGTGATATATAAGCATGAGTTCACATTTTTTGTTCTTGTGAGGTTACGTAATTTAGCTCACTGCTGCTCTATTTACCTGTCATGAACTTCTGTGTATGTATTTCTATACACTTGCGTGTTTTACCATTTCACTGCATACCTGCTGTGTGGCTCATTTACATTCCTTGAAGCACAATAGCCAATTGTAATTGTTGCATGTTTCATTTGAATATTCACTGTCTCCCTCTGTTTCTGTTGGTATATACTGCTGCTCAGCTACAGAAGGGTTGTGAAAATACAACATATTTTAAGAATGCTGGCCAGAGTCTTTGTTATGGTATAAACTACAATCAACACTGCAAAAGGATCTATTTAGAATGGAAACACATCAGAACTTGGTGCCATTACAACAAAACAAGCAGTTTGTTCAACATCTGAGCCGATGGCTGGCTGTGATCTACTCTGCTAAAATCAACTGGGCACACAAGCTGATTTAAGTATACTCTCTGCATTTTATTGTTTAAGATTACTATTTATTTGTTTCATTGAATATTACTTGAATATTGTGGTCTCTGTCTTTCTGCAATTAGTTTGCTGAAGTGTGAAAAATGTAGCTTTATTATTTAAGATCAGTACTGCATTTTATTATTTGTTTCATTCATAACTCTCAATCTTCCATCTCCAAAATGAGGAACATTCCCTCTAATAATGTGGAACAAATGGGCAAAATGTGGAACACTTACTAACAACTACAACTTCAAATAGGAAGCTCACAGATGCTTAAAGTGTGCTACTTTATACTTATAAAAAGTTCTTTTGATGCATTGATATGATTAGTACTATTTACTATGGATGTCCGCTAAAAAAAATTACTAACGCTAAATAAGTGACAGACCATTTCAATGTGGAACTTTTAGGAACATGGTCTTTTAAGACTGGTCTGGCATCTATGTCTCCTGATGGACAAAGGCAGTCAATTAATCAACCCTATGAAAATCAAAATTGTGGGTCTTGGATTGCATGGTTAGGTTTATAGGGGCCTGTATTTGGAGTGATTGGAATTAATTTGTTTTTAGAAGTTTATTTATATACATTTTGTTGTTGATTTTTAAATGTATATAAATTTGATTGACATAGGCTTTTATTTACCTATGCTTACATCTGATTTGTTTTTGCCTGCGTTTGAATTAGTTAGAATATGGCTTGTATGATTGGGTGAAGCTAAATTGATTGTTTGACTAATTTACTCATTAATATACTATATATATATATATATATATATATATATATATATATATATATATTGCATCTGTTGTCAGTGTAATGACTCTGATGAAGCCAAGTAAATGTAATGGAGGCTTAATCAAAGTTGTTTTTATTAAAGTTGGGTTATGGTTTATCGTAATTGGTGACTTGTATTTTTTATTTTTAATTGTTCTCAGTCAACTGGCCTATTTGGCAAATTTTTTGATTGTTTTTTTTCATTTTTTTTGCGTCCCAAGGCAGTTTTACCAATACCCATTGTTTGAGGGAATTATGGAAGTGTTATTGACCGAGCTTACTCAGCCTATACAAAGACTGACAGCCATGGTGATGGAAGAAAGTGCAACTGATATGGCAACAAATACTTTGACCAGCACTAGGCAGAACTTTTCACATTACATACTCCATTGGCCCTTGGAGTTAGTCAGGCAATCTCAGCAACCAGTCAGGATGCCTCAACAAGACTGGATCTCAGTGAGTGGTTTAGATCCTTGGAAGTTAGTTTTTCGAGTGGGAATGGCAGCCCTAATCAGGGAATGTCCCTCAAAACGCAGCTTGCTACATTTGAGAAGCTGTGTGAAAGTATAGGATGCTGCAATTGGACAACACATTCCTCACCAGTCTTTGGCATTAAAAACAAGTTCCAAAGGGACTTAGGTATGGAAGCAATTGTTAGATAGAGGTTAGGTCCTCTGCGTATCGTGAACTATTAGGCCTATTTGACAGTATATGCTTTGAGCTAATGGACATTATAGTGAAAAACAATCAAAGTAAGTTGGCCTTATTACAAAATTAAATTTCTATTTTAAATCAAAGTATTGTCACTGACTTACTCTTTGAACAGTATAAAGTAAATTATAACAACATTTTAATTGACATTGAAGTTTTGTGAGAGATAATATGAACAGGAAACAACGTAAACTTGATAGGGACAGGCATGATTATTTAAATAACAAGGTTTATCCGTTTCCTATACAATCTCAACAGAATGAGAGTTGTGGTATAAACAATGGTTCTTTAAATAATGAAAATGTTCACAGCAACAAACTCTCAGATGAGGAAAGATGGGAGGACAGTGTTAATGGCAACAAGTGCTTTTTGCTGCAGGGACAACGATTAAGGAGATTGGAAAGATTGAGAAATCAATGGAGAGTGACACCGAGGGGTTGGCAGAACCACAAGAACAGGAACAACAATTTTTTCAACAGGGGGCAACAAGGGGGCTAGAAAAGAGGCTATTACTGACTGAAGTGTTCATACCAGATGACCATAGTGATGTTGGAATTCGTCAGGACTTTGATAGTTTTGAGTTAATTGACACATCATGTAATATACTAGAAAGTGATGGTTTTATATTTACAATTTTAGTGATTTAAATGTATGTGATGCACATTTTGAGTTGTGTAAGAAGGGGATTTCTTTTGTCCCTGATTATAAAACAGACATTGCAAATGTTCTTATTGGTTTGAAATTATATACAAGGCAACTGAATTAAAGTTTGTTTTTTTAAAAATCGAATTAATGAAGCCAATAGGAACCAAGGTTTGCAATGTAAGAGTTTATTTATTCCCCCCCCAGCCATCCAGCAATAACCACTTTAAAGAGGATATGTGAACATGAACTTAGAAATATAGTGAGGGAGACAAATAGTAAATATAACAATTTAACACACGAGGAAGTGAGGATATTGAAGGAATTGGTTGGTAGCAAAAATTACAGGACTATGGAGCTGGATAAGGGAGGGGGAATTGTTATAATGACACAAATGGATTATGTCTCAAAATGTATGACATCTTGAATGATTCAATAACTTATGGTGGGGCTTCGAAAAATGAAGTGAACAGAGCCTATGCCAAAATAGATAGTTTTTTATTTGACACCTTGTTCCAGAATTGTACTGATCTAAGTGATTTAAAAATTTTAACAGTAGAGGCACCTATTACTCCAGTTTTATTTTGGATACCTAAGACCCAAAAAATGTACACAACCCCCCCCCCCTTTTCAGACCCATTGTGGCATAGAGACGGTCAAAGACAGAATCCATAGCAGCATATATTGATAGCTGGGCTAGTAAAGTGGTAAGTGAAGCAACACATATTTTGAAAGATTCATGGCACTGCCTCAAATTATTAAGACAAGTTTATTTAGGAAATAAAGATTATTCTTTCCTGACTGGATGTGGTTAATCTTTTCCTGGTGATACCCTACAAGGAGAGATTGGAGTTTTTCCATGAAAGTTTGTTGAGTAGTAATGCAATGGACAAGACTAAGATACATTTATTGGTTGAATTTATGGAGGTGGTTTTGTCCAATAATTTTATGATGTTCAAAGGTGAATTTTTTTCATCAGGAAGCTGACATAGCTATGGGGGCCAAATGTGCACCAGCATTTGCGAATTTGGTACTCCTTGAGTGGGAGAAAAGATATGGTGTTTTCCCCTGCCTTTATGGCCAATATTGTGTTATAGGTTAGATTTTTGGATAACATCCTGATTTTATGGCAAGGGGAGGAAAACGTGGTGACAAGCTTCATTGATTATCTCAATGGTACAACCACCTTCCTTAAATTCACCTACAAGTGGCATTCAAATGAGATGGACTTTTTAGACACTCATTGGTAAAGGATGAAATCAGCAGGACATTGGTTAGTACCATCCACAGGATGGAAACATATTCCAACATGTTGCTTCACTACAATAGTTGTCATCTGGAGCATCAAAGAAGAAGCATCATCAAGGGGCAGATGGTTAGACTATCTCGCCTCATTAGTAATGGTGAATTATTTTGTAAAGAGATATACACCTTAATTGGTATGTTTAAGCGTAGGGGTTACCCTATGAAGTTACTCCTTAAAGTTAAGAAGGAGATTATGGCAAAAAGAGGAACAACATTTAAGTCCATGTTAAAAGCTGCTAGCTCGGACCACATGAGTACAGGAATGAATTCTAACCGGTATACATTAGTTTTACAATATAGTCAGGAAACACCAAGGTTGGTAGCCTGTATTAATAAACTATGGGATTTGCACTTTGCTGATGAAATGAAAGAGAAATTGGGGTTGAAGCCCAGAGTGGTAAATAGTAGGGGTAGGAATATCAAAAACGTTTTGGAGAGTGGATTTAAGTCGAACAAAACACACAGATCATTAATGTATAAATGTGGGACCGGTAAGGTCTGCAAGAACATTAATGATGGTACCAGTGTGGCAGTTGGGGGTTATGATCATCCTATAGGATGCCCAGGTAGGTGAAATTGCAATACAAGCATGGTAGTATAGTTGGCTACTTGTTTATCATGCTCAAGCTTCTATATTGGAAAAACTATTCGGAAATCGCGCAACTGTATTACTGAGCACCTCAGGGACATTAAGAATAAAAATACTCACAATGCCCTGTTTATGCACACTTTGGAATGCCCCACCTATAAAAGGTTTATATTTTTTATGATTGACAGAATATATACCAGTGAGAGAGTTGGGGATGTTAAGTTGGAGTTAGAAGTAAGAGAGGCTAAATGGGAGTTGAGACTTAATGCTGGCTGCAAACCTGGGTTAAATGATGTTATTTACATGGCCGCTATTTTAAAACAAACGGCCATGGTTGTGTGAGTTCTTTTCATTTTCATTTTTAATTTTACTGTTTTTCACACCATATTATTTTTTCATTTTGTTTTATTTTTTACACCATATTTTTCACACCATGTATTTCATATTTTATTATATTATTATATTTTTTTCATTCATGGCGTTTGTATTTTTAAACTTTTTTATATTTCTTACATTTTTACAAGCATCACATAAAAAGGTTTATTTCAATATATAAGGTTACAAATTTAAATATTTATTATTATTTTTCACATGTATTTGGAGTGATTGGAATTAATTTGTTTTTAGAAGTTTTTTAATACACATTTTGTTGTTGATTTTTAAATGTATATACATTTGATTGGAATAGGTTTTTATTTACCTACACATGCATCTGATTTGTTTTTGCCTGCATTTGAATTAGTTAGAATATGGCTTGTATGACTGGGTGAAGTTAAATTGATTGAGTGACTAATTTATTCATTAATATACTATATATATATATATATATATATATATATATATATATATATATATGTATATATATATATATATATATATATTGCATCTGTTAGTGTAATGACTCTGATGAAGCCAAGTAAATGTAATGGCGAAAGCACTTAGCTGTAGTTATTTTTATTAAAGTTGGGTTACGGTTTATAGTACTTGGTGACTCGTATGTTTTATTTTTATATTTGTTATCATAGAGTATAATGCCTCCTTTGATATATTCCTGATCATACACATACAGTAACTGGAACTTCCACAAAGGTTCCTTACAAAAGAATATATAGAGCAAACACAATGTCCTATGCTGATCACCTCAAAGTCCTGTCTCTTTACTTGGTATCATACAGACTACTAAGAGGTGATCTTTACCTGGCATACAAGGCATGTCTGGACTCTGTTTTGATGAACCTTTTGCACATCTGTAAAACAAACAGCATCAGAGCTACTAGATTAAAAGACCTAAATTTTGCCTGTGACATAAATAAACATGTTGAAGAGATAGATATTTTTCTCAGACAATTCCCGTTCTCTGGAACAGGCTTCACATCCATGTGAAGCAGAGTTCCTCCCTAATCCTATTTCAGTGTGTGCAACTTGGACCAGTGGATGGGTAATCGGAAATCCACCCCTGGTCTGGCATCTATGTCTCTAATTGACAAAGGCTGTCAATATATCAACCGCTATGAAAATCAAAATTGTGGGTCATGTTTGGGTTGCATGGCTAGGTTTATAGGGGCCTTAGTGGTTGTTAGCCTAGTATACACCTATGAACCTATGCTGTGCTTCAGCTCCTACATGTGTCACCAGTAACAGTGCTCTGCCCTGTGAATACATTATAAAGACATACTGGCATGATCATCAATACCTGTTCCAATCAACGTCCCCGTGGCATGAATGCTTAAGATGTCCATGTAAGCTGTACAATACTAACATGTATTGCCACCTTGATATTGCTGGATGCCTGATGTACCTAAAACAATACGCGGTTAACAGTTGTTGTGGTTTACCTGTAGTATCTATGTGCATTGCAACTGTACAGAAATCTGGTGTAAGAGGTACAAACTTGGCTAAGACATCCTTGAGACATGTGGGGGAACCATCCTGATATCAGTGTCCACTTCTCAATGGATGCCAGAATCAATGGTTCCCTACAGAGACACTGAAAACTCCTCTGGCTCCCAAGTGGCCCACCTTTCAGTTGCTATGCAATGTGCATTTACTTTGGCATGGTGTAGCATTCCGTAGTATGGTTATGACACTGCTGTAAGGTGATATTAGGTTCTCTGTGGCATTTATGTCATGGACTACTGTCTACCACTTCTCATCATGTAAAGGCTGGGCATTACTCCCACTTAGCTGGTCTTCCTGAAATGCGATAAAAATTATGTCAGGATGAGTGAATGTCTTGAAGTGCTATGTTTTTCTGCCATGCACATACTGCAAGTTCATGCTGAAGATCTGAGTGGGTATGTGCATCCTTTTACTTCACTGGTAACTGTGCTGCAACAATCATATTGTAGACATGATTCAAAGGTTATCATTTTGATACTTGTGAAAGTGGCATTATTTTCAAAGGAAATTCAGGAAAATGCCAGCTATTGTTCAGAGATGTAGCAAAGCCAGGACAAGAAAGTCAAAAAGGTAAACTTTTTGAGAATATATTTTTTTGCTTATAGAGGAATATTTGGTCCTCAACTCTGGAAAACTTTTTTTCCTTTGGTCTTCAACTCTGGAGGATTTCTTTACTTCATTTCTCAACACTGGAGACCATGCATTTTTTTGATCCACACCTCAAATTGAACAGGGGGGAGGGGGCACCAAATGCTCCAGGCACCAGCTGACCTAGTTAAAGTACTGAGTGTAGGTACTAAATGGTTCTTATCTATCCTGACAATAGCTGCCTACAGTAGCATTGCCTGTAGTGACAAAACATTTAGGAAGCCATGTATAAGTAGTTTAGTCCTTGGCTTGAGTTGAATACATGTTTTTTTGGTTTTACACTTGATCACTTGAGTTGTAGTTCTTTTTTTTTGGGGGGGGGTATTCAGCTATGGCCATAAGGCATGCCAAATAAGGTCACTGGCCAGGGAGCTGAACATCTTAGCTATGGTTCTACTTCTGGTAATGCCCATGAAGGAGAGGGAGAGCAGGATTTATGATGATGCATTTAAAAATAGATGCATGATATGATGTGACCTCAAGTCATGGGCATTACCTGGGTGGGAGCACAGTGCAGGCCTTACTTTGATAATCTGCTGTGAGAAATCAGTGGTTAGGCAATAATACCCCAAATGGTATAGTAAATATTTCTTTATATTTTCTCTTTTATCCTGATTTAGGTTTGGGATTGTTGTTACTATTGGCAAGCATTTGTCAAGGTCATCTTATAATTTAGTCCTAGGACTGTCGGGATCTTCCATGTCAGGTGGTTCTGATGACGGTGCAGAATTTGACATACCTACTACATTGTGTGGGTTTATGCCAGGCCCTGATATGGGGTGGGGTTATGCTGCAGCATCTCAAGGTGACTGTACATCATTTGATGCATCTCCATGTATAAATGTGCTATGTTCTATTTACATATCATAACATATGTGCAGGGGACACACACTTGACTGCTGACTGTCATAAAGCTAATTGTTGTTCTAGCATATTATCTTACAGTTATCCTTTCTTTTTATATGCCCTTTCTCTTATAGCATGAGCAGGAAATGATGCAAATCATGTCATTTTCTAAAGGAGAGGTTTGGGTCTGACATGCCTGTAAAATATATTCAGTCTAATGTCAGGCTAGACCCTCTTATGACTACGTTCCCATTAGGTCTCCTCACTGCAATTCTTGATGATAGATTTGCCCTGTAAAAGCCTCTATGACATCCCATCCCTGCTGATGCTGTGGTTGATGTGCATGAGGGTGATGAGGCTGGGAGTGCCTTACTGGAGTGGGATTCTAACCTCTCACTGGCAAGTAGCTCATCTTTATTGCCTGAGGTGGTAGTGATGCTGGAATGAGCAGTGGAGAGAAACATGATCAGGATGCACAGCCTCCTTTAGTGGATTGCAGATTCACCAGGCTGGCTGTCCCTACCATTAGACCATCATGGGGGGGTGTGGCCCTTACCAACAGCCACCTACTTGATCCATCACTCAGCTGAAATGTCTGTTTGGGTTGGTATGGGACATCACACATGTGCTGCTTGTACCCCAATATATCTCCAGTCATGTGTGCTCCCTTTCTCTTGTGCTACACACCATACCCTATGCATTGTCCACCCCTTCACATAACCTTCTGCTTGTCTCTGTTCTCATTTCTGCCCATCCTAGAGTGTATGCTATTACCCCTGTTTGTATGTGCTTTTCTGTACTTGGTTGTCTGCCCAGCACACCATCCTAACTCCCTTTCCTGCCTTGCTTTATCTTTTACCCTTCCCACTCTCCTCCTTTTTCATTGTAAAGAAAAAATGAAATCCTATCCCCACCAAAAAACAAAACAAAAAAAAAACAGTTCTCTTCATTCTGCACACTCCTATACATTATTCTTTTGTGTAATCCCCCTGGTAACTCTTCCTCTCTTTCCTAATTCCCTGTATACCCCATTTTCTTTACTCTTTACTCTTTATGCATCCAACAGGTGTCCACAAGATGGATACCTTAACCATGTAGCTGCAAATAATATATGGCTACTTATTCTTGTGTGGTACTTGTGCTGCCCTGTCAAGAGACGCAGTAACACAAGTATTCCATCTGTTACAAGCACTGCTTTATAGTGTGATATATAAGCATGAGTTCACATTTTTTGTTCTTGTGAGGTTACGTAATTTAGCTCACTGCTGCTCTATTTACTGTGTCATGAACTTCTGTGTATGTATTTCTATACACTTGCGTGTTTACTTGGCACCATTTCACTGCATACCTGCTGTGTGGCTCATTTACATTCCTTGAAGCACAGCTAGCCAATTGTAATTGTTGCATGTTTTCATTTGAATATTCACTGTCTCCCTCTGTTTCTGTTGGTATATACTGCTGCTCAGCTACAGAAGGGTTGTACAGAAAATACAGCATATTTTTAAGAATGCTGGCCAGAGTCTTTGTTATGGTATAAACTACAATCAACACTGCAAAAGGATCTATTTAGAATGGAAACACATCAGAACTTGGTGCCATTACAACAAAACAAGCAAGTTTGTTCAACATCTGAGCCGATGGCTGGCTGTGATCTACCTGCTAAAATCAACTGGGCACACAAGCTGATTTAAGTATACTCTCTGCATTTTATTGTTTAAGATTACTATTTATTTGTTTCATTGAATATTACTTGAATATTGTGGTCTCTGTCTTTCTGCAATTAGTTTGCTAGAAGTGTGAAAAATGTAGCTTTATTATTTAAGATCAGTACTGCATTTTATTATTTGTTTCATTCATAACTCTCAATCTTCCATCTCCAAAATGAGGAACATTCCCTCTAATAATGTGGAACAAATGGGCAAAATGTGGAACACTTACTAACAGCTTTCCAACAACTTCAAATAGGAAGCTCACAGATGCTTAAAGTGTGCTACTTTATACTTATAAAAAGTTCTTTTGATGCATTGATATGATTAGTACTATTTACTATGGATGTCCGCTAAAAAAAATTACTAACGCTAAATAAGTGACAGACCATTTCAATGTGGAACTTTTAGGAACATGGTCTTTTTAAGACGCAAAATTAGGAATGTTCCTCATAATGAGGTGCACTTGAGAGGTATGGTTTCATTGAATATTACTTGAATATTGTGGTCTCTGTCTTTCTGCAGTTAGTTTGCTAGAAGTGTAAAAAGTGCAGCCATGTGGTGGCTTTGGAATTGCCCGCGTGCTGTAAATTTGTTTTTGGACACTCCTCCTGGGCCCATCTCATTTGCTCATTCAACTGAGTACAGTGAGATAATATTTTGAGTTCAGACACTCCTATCAGTCCCATCTCTTCTGCTGTGTACAGAGAGAGCACTTGGGAAGGACAACCCCTATAGTGTCTTAATCTGCTCTGTTTCCTCCCTTTCCACTGGAAAAAAAATTATACTTTATTCAGCTGCTCTTACTTAAGTGTCTTCCACCTTATTACCTAAGTTTGCTGTTCTCTGTGTTCTTAAGTCTACAGATGTTCTTATTCTGCACTTATTACTGCTTGTTAGTAGCCTGATTAATATTTTAAGCATCTAAGTTTTGGTGGTAGCACTTGTACTTCAGGCCATTTATTTTACATTTGGGGTTTTTGCAGACAAACTCTTATCAAACCCTGTTCTCTGTAAGTCCGCCAAGTACTCAGAGCACTATGTCTGGACAATTCCCAGCAGTTTCTCCTGCCAGCCTGGTCGACATGGGCATACTGAGACAGTGTAGCAACTGCCTTATGTTCATGGACAGTCCCCTTCTCCTAGCACATAATTCTTTTACTCGTGAGAGATGCATCTACATCAGTAAGCTGGAATCCATGCTCTCTCACACCACAGTCAGTACTCCTGACATAGAGGAGATTGCCAGTACAAGCACCACACCACTCACACCCACCTATGCAGGTGTCCTCAAAAAAAACTTACCTAAACAATAGAGACCCCTAAAACACACTCACAAACATTCCACACACAACACCAGTCACATCACACACAGCAGTCAATGCACCAGTGTCTCACAAACACAGCTCATTAGGTAATACAATAAACCAATACAGCCCATAAGGCATAGCAATAAATAAAACATACTAGTCATTGGTGACTCGATAGTGAGACACAGTGATGTCCCCCTCACCAGGCTCAACAAGGAGAAGGTCATGGTCAGCTGTTTGTCAGGCGCTAGAATCCATATTACACACGCACTCAAGTCTCTCCACAACAGGTACAAGTATGACTATGTCATTGTCCATGTTGGTGTGAATGACTTGAGATGTATCTCCCTGGACTATATGAAGAGAGACATGAGTGAGCTGTCAGAGTATGTGCTCCAGGCAGATATGACCCTAGCTCTAAGCAGCATCCTACCTTCACCAAGAATGATACCACAATACCAACAAAAATGTTTGGCTTCAACAATTGGCTTAGTTTCTAGTGTGTTTCTAAGGGGATCCAGTATCTGTCTGCCTGGGATGACATGGTTGGCAGACCATGATGCTTTGCCAGAGATAGCCTCCACCTATCACCCCTAGGGTTCTGTATCTTGGCCAATGCTCTTGTCTCCCCCAATGTGCCTTTTTTTAGGCCATGTCCCAAAGACAAATCTTCCAACATAAAAGATCTGTCAAAAAGCAAATTGAAGGTCATGCTGCTCAATGCTAGGAGCCTTAATCTGAAAATGCACTCACTTGAGGCTCTCCTCACACTGGAAGATGTGTTTCTGTGTTTGCCCATACCTTACTTGGATAGAAGGAAGTTTCTCTGTTTACCTGTGAGAGAGGGGAGCTTTGAGCAGCCTATCTATCCCTGGAGGAATGGTTTGATCCCAGAAATTAGTAGTTTATTGGCCATTTTGGAGTAATTTCTATCTCTTTCATTTCCCTGCTATAAAACTCCCATTTGCGAGGTTTTTGCACTTGTATACAGCTCAGCAAGCTCCTGCCTGGTGCCCTGCAGAGTTCTACAGCAGCGGAGAGACAAAAGAGAGACTTTGGAGTGATTAAGTATAATTTTTCTGCATTTTCTTGCTACCTTTAGCTAATTCCACCTAAAACGCCAATGTTTTTGAGTTTCTGTGATTTAAAAAGCTTGTTTCAGCTATATACTGTACTTATTTTACTGCCTGCACTTTAACAAAGTCATTTTTGTGTTTAAATTACATGTTTAACTGTTGTAGGCTACACACTCAAGTGTGATAGCCATTTATGTGCATTTAAAGTGTTTTTAATTGTATCTGCTTTATTTTTGAAAAAAAAACTTGTTTTCCCACCTTTCTAAACTAGTATAGTCCAGTTTTCATGTTAGTGCCAAATTCAGGGCTGTGTTACAAGTTTCTGTGTTTGCCCATACCTTACTTGGATAGAAGGAGGTTCCTCTGTTCACCTGTGAGAGAGGAGAGCTTTGAGCAGCCTATCTGTCCCTGGGGGAGTGGTTTGATCCCAGAAATTAGTAGTTTATTGGCCATTTTGGGCTAATTTCTCTCTCTTTCATTTCCCTGCTATAAAACCTGCATTTGTGCGGTTTTGCGCGCCAGCTAGCTGGGGTATAACTATTCCCGGCTCCACAAAGTCTACTTTTCAATTTTCCCCTTGGAACTAGACAAACTTTCAACTTAAGCACTCAAACCATTCATTTCTCAGTCCGGCACTTGCTCAAAACTCGTAGCAAGCACTAATAAACCTTAGTACTAGACCCTCTATACTGAAGAGAAGGACAAGGCTCTCTATTCGACCTTACCAGCCAATCAGTAAAACAGTTCACTGTACCTATCCAGGCATGTCCAAAGGGCAGTTTCAGGTGTACTCTCTGGTACAACTGGTGAATCTGGGCATTTTGAGGCAATGTTACAACTGCCTCATGTACACAGACAACCCTCTCCTCCTACCACCAAACACTAATACATGCGAGAGATGCAATTATGCAGCCAAACTGGAGGCTAAGCACTCTCAACCCAAGACTGGACCAGGAAGTCAAGAGGAGGAGGGAATTACTTGTATCACACCACCAGTCTAACATAGACGTATGAAACCAGTAGCAGCAAAAAACACACATAAATACATGAAAACATACTCGGAGGCTCTAAATAAAAATCTGCAAAAGCAACAGAGACCTCCAAATCAGACATCCAAGCAACCTCCACCCCCCAACACAAGCCGGGTCTATGTGATAAGCACGAAAGATGAATTTGGCGAACGCTAGAAGATCGACAAATAAACGTTGATCTTTGAAAAGAGTGAAGGACGGAAACACTGAAAGACACAACACTGAACAGATACCTGGAAGCAACAGCGCCATACTGGTAAGTAAAACCAAAGTAAACAAACACGATGAAAACACTTTTATAAATGTTTTTGCAGGGGGGCAAGCCCATCTGCACCCCCACACCCCCCCTACTTATAGATACCAACTCTGATACCGTTCTACAGTGGGGAAAAGGATATATTTCCTCATCCCCACAATCACCCTGCTGGCCAGGGAAATCCATTTGGCGTTGTCTTTCGGTATTTTTGTCCTTCGCTCTTTTCGTAGATTGATGTTTATGTGTCAGTCTTCTAACTTTCGCCGAATTCATCTTTCGTTGTTCTGATATAGACCCCATAAACCATGAAACACATACTTCACAAAACCAGTGTGCCATGCAATCACAGCCCTTAAGGCAAAATAACATACCCAATACACTAGTAATAGGTAACTCTATAGTCAGGCACACTGATGTCCCACTCACTAGGCTGAACAAGCAGAAGGTTACTGTTAGCTGCCTGTCGGGTGCCAGGATCTGCCACATAACACAAGCACTCAGGTCACTCTAGAACAAGTCCAAATATGACTCTGTCATTGTCCATGGTGTGAATGACCTTAGCTGTACCTCCCTGGACTACATGAAAAGAGACATGGAGGAGCTCTCCGATCATGTAGCCCAGGCTGGTATGACCCTGACCCTGAGTAGCATTCTGTCCTCACCATGAATGATACCACGGTGTAAAGAAAAAATTATCAATTTCAACAACTGGCTAAGCTTCTGGTGTCATTCAAAGACGATCCAGTGTCTGTCAGCCTGGGATGACATGCTTGACAAGCCACATTGCTTCACTAGAAATGGCTTGTACCTGTCACCCTTAGGCTTTTGAATACTGGCCAAGGTTCTTGCCACCCCCATAGTGCCTTTTTTTAGGCAAGGCTCAATAGACAAACCCACCGCCGTAAATAGCACAAGTAACAAAAAACTGAGGGTAATGCTACTTAGTGCCAGAAGTCTAAACCTCAAAATGCATGCACTCGAGGCACTCCTCAGTATGGAGAAAATCAATATATGTGTAGTAACAGAAACCTGGTTTCAGGCTGCAGAGCACAACCCAGCACTACCAGGCTACAACTCATACCATACATTTCGGCCACAAACCTGGACCCAAATACAAAAGGCGGGGCGTATCCATATTCATCAAGGATACCCACACCTCCAGGTTAGTGGCACAGCACGATGCTTCAGAGATCATCCACATGCAACTAACAACTGGAAAAACTGCAATCCAAATTGTAGCTTGCTACAGATCACCCACCATGTCCCAGGACCCTCATTCCGCATTTCTGGAGACACTGGGAAACATAAAGGTCCTACCAAACATCTTGATATTGGGTGATTTCAATTACCCAACATTAACTGGGAGAACTACTCAAGTACTAACTCCCTTGCCCAACATTTCCTATAATTTATAAACTCTAACACCCTGGATCAACTGGTCAACACCCCCACCAGAGGTGACAACATATTGGACCTGGTCATCACCAACACAGCCGACCGGTGTTCCATACCGGAGGTCAACCCCTCGCTGGTTAGATCTGACCATAAACTAATTACTCTGGGTATCCACACAGCACCCCCACCATTGGTCAATGAAACCACCGTGAAAAACGTTTCAAAAGCAAACTTCACATTACTTAAGATCGAGGTGGAAAGTTTCAAAGCCCCCATGCTAAAGGATAATGCTGTCCAAGCTGCAAAATCCTTTATAAATGCACTCTATGGGCAGCTACAAGAATGCATGGATTGTGCTATCCCAAGCAAAACCAAGACTCACTCCTCCAAGAAAAGGAAACAGTCTGGTGGACCCCTGCCATAAACAAGCTATACAATAGAAGGAGGAAACTAGTACAGAAAAGAGTAAAATCCCAAGAAGGGAAGACATCCCTGATCAGTATCAGCAAGAAACTATGATCCCTCATAAAATCATCCAAGGCTAGCTTCAAAAGAAAAATTGCCAAAGACCCCAAAGATAACCACAAGACATTCTTTAGCTATGTTAAGAATCTAAGTGGCAGTTCTCAGATCTGCTCAGAGTTAGTGCAGAATGGCACAAAATACACTGAACCGACCAATATCTCCAACATCCTAGCAGACAGGTTTAGTGCAAACTTCACCCCCCTTTCACCCCCGAAAGGGCCCATAACCATACCAGAAGAATGTAGTGCCCCTGAAATCACAGACACTCAGGTTAAAACAGCCCTCTCCAAAGCCAAAAACAGCATCAATGGGACCGGGCAGTGTCCCAGGCTGCATCCTACATGAGCTCAAAGATGAACTAACTCCTCACCTAAACACACTGTTCAAACTCAGCCTCTCCACAGGCTACATGCCCATAGAGTGGCACACAACAATTATTCCACTCCACAAAGGTGGAGCCACAACAGACCCCAGGAACTATCACCCTGTAAGCCTGACTAGCTTGGTCTGCAAGGCTATGGAGCACATCATCATGGATATCATTAACAGAGACATTGGGAATCTCCAAACACTGGACCCTACCCAGTTCGGCTTTGTTAAGAGCAGATCATACCTCCTAAACCTGGTGGACTTTTTTGAGACAGTTACCAAGGCTATAGATGAGGGAAAGGTGGTTCACGCAGCCTACCTAGACCTTGCAAAGGCCTTTGACACCATTCTCCATTCAGGTATTATAGACAAGCACACCAGCCTGAACATAAACCCCTACGTCACAAGATGGGTTGCCAACTGGCTCACGGACAGAACCCACATGATAAGAGTTGCAGGAGCTAGGTCTGACTCTAAACCAGTTACAAGTGGCATTCCTCGGGGCTCAGTCCTGGGACCCCTCCTGTCGGCATATACTTCCTGGAGGTACAGGTATGCACAGGAGGACTATGGCTGATCAAGTTCGCAGATGACTGCAAACTAGGGGCTATAATTAACTCTCTGGCTGACACAGACATCCTGTGAAAGGGTCTCACTGAGACAGATACCTGGTGTCAAAACCAGACCTCACGCTAAATGCCAAAAAGTGCATAGTCATCCACTTTGGAAAAAAACATAGTGCTCACAAACTACGACATAGGTGGTAGCCCTTAAATACGGAAGATGTAATAAGGGATCTGGGGACCCAAGTAGATAGTAACCTCTCCTTTGATAATCACATAGCCAAAGTGGTTAGAAAATCCTTCTATGTGGCCCACCTAATCACAAAAGGGTTTGCATCCAGATCAAAGGAGGACATTGTGCTCCTCTCCGCATCACTCATCAGACCCATCATAGAATATAATGCCCCATTTGGGATGTACCTTACAAGACACCTGCAACAGCTAGAAAGACCACAGAAGTACCTCACCAAGAGGATCACTGGCCTCATACAGATGCCCTATGCAGCTAGACTGAAGAAACTCCAGCTGTACTCGGTTGCATACCGCCTACTCACAGGTGATCTCTGCCTGACATACAAGGCCACATCCAACCCAGAATTGATGGACATGCTCCACCTAAAGAAAACCATATCCTCTCAAGCCACATGCTCTAGGATCTAAACCTCACAACAACAATAAATAGGACATGCTGGAGAGATAGATTCCTGTCCCAGAGACTCCCCATACTCTGGAACAGGATTCCAATATAGATTAGGCAGAGCTCCTCGCTAACCGTCTTCAGGAGAAACCTTGACGAGTGGATGGGAAACAGAAAGTATACCCCGGGGATCACTTCAATGGCTCTGCTGGACAGATGCACAGAGAACTAATCTAAGGGGGCGGCGAAAGCCAACACTTTCCGGCTAGGCTTATAAATGCCTTCGGGCAGATAGCTTGGTACCTACCTATGAACCTATGAACCTATGTACCCCTATGCACCCCTGCCTTACCAGGCAATACATCATTCCACACTTTCCAACCCGAAAAAATGAGGTCAAAAAGACTAAGGGTGGTGGAGACTCTATCTTCATTAAGGACAGGCACACCTCCAGACTGGTTTAACAACATGATGCACTGAAATTACTCCAGGTGCAACTGACAGTTGGCAAGACACCCATTCAAGTTATAACTGGCTATAGTGCCCCCTCCATGTCTCAGGACACCCACACCTCCTACCTGGACCGACTTGAGTCCATCAAGGTATCCCCTAACACCCTGATCCTTGGTGACTTCAACTACCCCACCATAGACTGGGTAAAGTATTCCTGCACTAAAGCAGTCACCCAATGATTCCTTGACTTCATCAGTTCTAATGCATCAGATCAGCTGGTCTTATCCACACAAGGGGAGATAACGTACTGGACTTGGTTCTCACCAACATGGATGACCGCTGCACCACTCCCATAGTATGTTCTTCCTTGGTGAGGTCAGATCATCAGTCTGTCTCAGTCAAAGTTTCTATACCACCCATCCCCTCCCCAGCCATAACCAGGCTAAAAAACTACTCAAAAGCTGACTACAACCTCCTAAGGGAGGGTATCAGCAGCTTCACACACACCCTCAGAAGATGCAGACAACTATGCTGAACAGTACGCCAGTGCAGTATACAAGCACCTGTACAACTGTATGGACTCAGCCATACCCAACAGAACTAAAAATCTGCTCTTCAAGGAAACACAAACCTGTCCGGTGGGCATCCTCTATCAACAGGCTTTACAAAAAAAGGAAGAAACTGTTGTCCAAGAGTAAAAAGAAACAAATTTCAGATCAGAAAAATTCCCTCCTCTGCCTCAACAAACAAATTAGATCACTAGTGTAAGCCTCCAAAGCCAATTATGAATTGAAACTAGCCTCCAAAACAAAGGGAAACCACATGTCTTTCTTCAGTTACATTAGGAACCTCCATGGCAAAACCCAGGTTTGTTCTGAACTAGTACTTAATGGTACCACTTACACTGATCCTGGTGACTTAGCCAACCTGCTGGCTGATAGGTTCAGTGCAAACTTCACCCTCTTATTGACCCCAAAGGCCCAGTTGACATCCCCAATACTCATCACATACCTCACATCTCTGTAGATCAAGTGTTAAAGGCCCTATCCAAGACAAAGAACACAGCTTCCATGGGACCTGATAGTATCCCAGTCTGTATTCTGCACCATCTCCAGCAAGAACTAGCTTTGAAATTGAGCACCCTATTCAACCACAGCCTAACTACAGGCTTCATTCCAGCAGAGTGGAGAAATGCCATTGTCATCCCTTTGCACAAAGGTGGTGCCACTACTGTCCCAGGAAACTATCTGTAAAGTCATGGACATAGGCAATCTCCAAGCACTCGACCCCACCCAATTTAGATTTGTCAGGGGAAGATCTTGCCTATTGAACCTAGTTGACTTCTTTGAGACTGTCACATTGGCCCTGGATGAGGGCATATCAGTACATACAGCTTGCCTTGACCTGGCCAAGGCCTTTGACATAATCCCCCACTCGGGCATCATCGAAAAGCTAACACAACTTGGTGTTAATCCCTAACTTGTCAGATGGGTGGCCAACTGGCTCACAAATAGCCCCCACGAGGTCAAAATAGTTGTTACCATCTCCAACAGCAGACCTGTCACTAGTGGTGTTTCCCAGGGATCTGTCCTGAGACCCCTACTGTTTGGGATATACTTCTCAGAGGTCCAGGCAAAGGCAAAGGGCCTGTGGCTGGCCAAGTTTGCAGATGACTGTAAGTTGGGTGCTGTCATTGACTCCCTAATTGATGTTAACATACTGCAAGAAGGTCTCACAACTACAAATAAGCGGTGTCAAAGTCATGGCTTTAAGTTAAACACAAAAAATGCAATATCGTACCATTCGGCAAAAACATGGCCCCTAATTATTACCACATCAATGGCAACCCCCTAAGCACACACCTGTGGTGAGAGACCTGGGTACTCAGGTTGACAACAATCTCACATTCGACCAGCATGTGGCAGCTGTGGTCAGAAAAGCCTTTTACTTGGTTCATCTTATACGTAAAGGGATTGCATCTAGAAAAAAGAAGGTTATTACCTCTCTGTACTCCTCCCTTATTAGACTTATGGTATGTACCTCTCCAAACACCTACACCAACTGGAAAGGCCACAGAAATACCTCACAAAGAGAATCCATGGCCTCCAACACCTATCCTATGTGGACAGGCTTAAATCACTATCACTCTACTCTGTATCATACAGATTGCTCAGAGGTGATCTGTGTCTTGCCTAGAAGGCAATATTGGACCCTGCCCTACTAGAGATGCTATATATCCGTAAGTTTAACTCCTCGCGCATTACCCACTCATTAGGCCTAAATCAATATGCGACATCAACAAAACCTGTTGGAGAGACAGGTTTGTCTCCCAGAGGCTGCCCCATCTCTGGAATAGTCTTCCCATGCATGTCAAACAGAGTACCTCACTGACCCTCTTCAAATGCTGTCTTGATGAGTAGATGGCAAACCATAAATTTGTCACAGGGGTTCCACTTTTGTCCCTCATTGACAGGGGCGGCAGGTGCTGACTGAGGTTTCTTTTTTGGGGATAAACTCTTGTCTAAGCTTATAAGTGCCCCAGGGCCATTAGCCTAGTAACCTCCTATGATCCTATGGTCCTACAGTAAATAAAATGGATATTTATTTTACATTTGTTGACCGGGTTTGTCCAACTGAGCTAAGTAGACCTTTTTCAGTGGCGGCTCGGGGAGAAACGCTCCACATGTTCTACATATTATCATTTACAAAAATAAGTAAACAATCAACAACTGGTTTACAGAAAATATTCTAAGCAATATATACATGAAAAACAAGAATTTACTCCAGTAAACTAATCATTGTCTGTCAGATTTAGAATCCTACATCATTCAGAAGGACTAACAATAGTTTTGTCACCAGTCGTAAAATCTTACATTATGCAGATAAGAATGTTTGTAAAGTGCTTAGGATAGTTAATGTCAGACAAGGTCTAGAAAGTTAGAGAAAGTTACATAAGTTGGGAGCAGATAGAGGTGTGCAGTTAGGGTTGATAAGCTGTTTAAGGAGTTGATAAGCTGTTTTAGTAATGAGTCAGCAGTTTAAGGTAAACAACATTAACACTACAACTGCGAACCTACATGAAATAAATGCTTAGTACCAGCACATAAACTGTCAAAGTACAGTACATGTATCAGCATGTACAAGGATGGATGCATGCACAGTGCATGACACTGTTCCACCTTTGGTTAGGTGTAGAAAGACAATGATGAAAAAGCAGCAAGTCATTATATAATGAAGTTATTTAAAAAGATAAGAAATTTCTTTTTTAAAATGACTCACAAGGTATAATACTAATAATCAAGATGTGACTGTGGGTGAGGCAGGATGTACCCAGTTCCAGCAAAATTTCTCATTTGGGCTTCACCCACATGGCCAGGCTGTTCCATTCATAGATAATCCTGCCACACCTGCAGTTGAGTAGTGATTGTTGATATAGAATGCCCTTATTGTTATGAGTTCCTCTTTATAATTCCTTCCTTTGGTACAAACCTGGTGTTGTTCACATAACCAATGTCTTTATACTTTACATTTTATGGCACACTTTCATTTCATTGGTTCAAGTCAATGATTCTTATATTTCATGCAGAAGAGCACCTGAGTGTGTAAATAACGTTAATTCTGCCTTTTCTTTAATGCTGTTTATAGTATAACCTTTACACTGTCAACCTGTGATTTTATAAATGACTAACAAGGAGGATTTTTAAGAGAATTGGAGTAATACAAAAAACAGTCAGGGTAATTGTAGCTGAATTAATGACACATACCACTACATGGCATAGGTGCACCAAACTAAAACTGGGATAATGCTTCATTTTTTTGGTCACAGGGGAAAAAAAGTATTGAGATGTAATGGCATAGTGGTTAGGGTTGCTCGATTGTCCATTATAGTTTGTGAGTGCATTCTGTGTAGAATCCACATCTTCCGTATGCTCACATGAGATTTTACCAGGTACTCTGGCTTACTACTATATCACAATAAAATTGCCCCTAGATGTCTTGTATGAATCAGTGCTCTTGTACGCATGTGTGCGCATGCGCGCATCCTGCAGTAGAGAAGCATGTTATCCAGAAAGTGCCGAGAAAGTATCCACTCCCCCTGCTCCTGAATGAATTGGATAAAACTGATACAGGAGAATGAGTGAATATTGTCATTATTTCATTAACAATGGACCCAAGATGTCATGTTTTTTTACTCACACTAAGCTGTGTTTATCAACTGTCATCAAAGTCTAACCCCCTCACAGCAAATTAGTGAATATCAACAAAACACATAAGTGACAAAAGTTTGGGAGACATACCCCATTAAAGTATTTTAACAGAGGGTCTCAACTCCCTATGTGGGGGGACTAAAAAATCCTGATAAATACGAAAGATGTCTCAAGACTACTGCAATGTCACAGTACAGTTAGTGCATATACATCCATTCTGGGAGTTGCTTTGGGATATTTGGGATTGGGGAGATTACATTCAGTGAGTTGCCATTCACAATGAATGCTAGTTCTCTCCATGTTAATCTAGATAGTCTTCAGTCTTGCATGGCAAACATGACCCCTTGGCAAATATTAAAATATGGCTTTCTTCCTGCAACAGTGTTATAATAATTTCTTGAGGCGTCTAAGCTGCTGGTACTAGATATTACCTATGAAGTGATTGCATACAATTATGTTGAAGTGTAACACTCTCCCTACCCCCATTATACACACACACACACACACACACACACACACACACACACACACACACACACACACACACACACACACACACACACACACACACGCCACATACTGCTACATAATTAAAACTACTGCAGTTGAAACATTCACAACTTGTGATTTGCTTAGAGCATGAAATGTTTTATTCTAGACAATCACTTCTTCACTGAAAGTCAATGACCACAAGATGGCAGACCTGTACTGTGTTTCTGTCTAACTCTTGCGCAGTCAATCTCATGTCTCATTTTGAACATGTAGCATGTTAAGTTTTCTGAACACTTTATTGTATACAGGTGCACTAAATAATTTCTGAGGTTGTTACATGACTAATGATATGGGATATGCTTTAAATGGAATTTATAATATGCATAAGAAGAACTAAGATAATTATTTCTTAATTAAGATTCTTAAAAATTAGGCAAGCTATCTACATTCATGATTTTCATAATATAAGTCACATGAACAATCCTTCAAGAGTGCCTGACAGCTTCAGGTAACACACCTTTATGAATGACTTAAAAAATGCTTTCACAACATTTTACGCACCTCTTGAATGTCCAGTTTTTCTCAGACTGTTCAGATTTTTGCCTCATATTTTTGGTTTGTTCCTCATAAAATTTGTGATTTTCTGGCAAATCACTGGGGTGATAAGAGGACTGAACTCACTAAATAATGGTCTACATTTGAGTTTCAGAAAAATGCATGATAAGACAAATCCTGTTATTTTAGCAACTTTCTAAATTTATAAGGACAATATTCAAAATCTGAACATAAATTTGGGTCTTTGTCCCCCTATTATGTCAGGCTTTGTCCAGATTTTTTGTGCTAAGAGGTTGAGAGGTATGCTTATAGTGACAGAGAAATAGCTGGTGTCACTAACAATACTGAAACTACTGTGAAACTGGCAAATAACCTGTGTGTTTGTTGCTGCTAGTTTTAAATCGCAGCTCTTGCTGAAATGTTTATGTTCTTAGGTGTATACTAGGTTAATGTCCAGTCAACCACTAGGTCCCATATAAGTCTAGCCATGCAACCCAAACGTGACCCACATATTTGATTTATATAGAGGGTGATTTTACTGACTGCCTTTGTCTAACAGAGACATAGGCACCAGACCAGGGCAGTTTTTACTTTGTTTTTCATAAATGTGATTGCAGACATGTATGTTTTTTTCCGAAATGTTAAAATAATTTCCCTTCTGAGAAGCCTATGATTTTCATGCTGTGTCTCAAACTATTTACTGCTCTGTCTATTGTATTTGTAAAGTACAGAAAGCTTTGAACTCCACTCTTATTCAACCTGTTACTTTAAAAAGTGCTGGTATTAATGATATATTCCCCAAGCCTGTGGATCAATATGTTAAGAGGTCTATACCTTACACAATATCTATATCCAAGGTATCAGTGACTTGATGAGTAATAATACATCCTGAATCTGGAGACTTCCGTATAATGTGTGCATAACATCACAAGAAGTCATTCACTTTTATGAAGAAGCAGCAATTCAGCTGCACTTATTTGATCCTGCTTTATGAATGCATGACTCTGAGTTATTTTTATACAAATCTGTATACTTTTGTAGTGGAAAAATACATGAATTGGGGGGACAACAGCTTAATTCACACAATTACTTTGTTATTTCCCATAGCAATTGTGAACACAGAGTTAGAATTATTAAACTAGCTTGTGTGGAGGCAGAGGCCCCACATAAGGGGTGCAGGGGCTCATAAAAAAAACTTAAGAAGCTGTTAATTTGTGTTGCATCTCAAATGAACATGTCCTTATCCGATTCATCTGCACTACTTTACTTTCTGATGAGAGGTTCAGTCCATTATAACAACAACTGTGCCTTAAAGAACACAGAGTAATGGCTATATTGAAATGCTTTCTGTAAGTTCAAAGAAATAGTCAAAGAGTGTTTAAGTGGAAAGACCTGAGGCAATATAGCGTCACACGTACTCAACTGCAAATCTTAAGATGAGGTTTACCATATTTATTTATTTTTTTATTCCAGTTTCGTGACTGGGGAGGTCCACTGGGCTCGAGAGCCCATTTTCAGTGGAGGCCCGGGGAGAAAAGCTCCACAATACAAAGTTACATTACATAGAGAGTTACAAGAAAAATATTTGCATTGCAATCAACAGGTAGTATAACAATCAACAGGTAGTATAACAACCAACAGGTAGTATAACAATCAACAGGTAGTATTACAGTCAAAACAGGTATCATTCAGTAAAGACAGCAAAACTATTAAAAAATTTTCAAGAGAAAGACAGGCATACAGCATAATGGCTGGATGTGACTGTTTAATTACATTTATAATCTAAGTATATGAGAGAAATTAGGAAGGTATGAAGGTTAGCTAGGAGAGGAGGAGGAGCAGAGCTTAGGAGGTATGAGGTGAAGAGTGCAGTTACATTTCCTGTGAAGAAACAGGTAAGAATGAAGTTGTGTTTTGAAGGTGTGTGTATTGTCACAGGTCCTCAGAGTAGAGGGCAGGACATTCCATTTTTTGGCTAGGGAAAAGGAGAGTAGAAGCTGACCAGCTGGGCGCTTGGGTTTTTGGACGATTATAAGGTTTTGGTGAGTAGATTTAAGGGGTCTAAGGGGGGTATATGGTTGTAGGATATTAGATAATGCAGGGCAGCTAGTAGGTTGGAATAACAATTTGTGGGCTCTGACGATTTGGAGGAAGTCAAGTTTATTAGGGAGTTCAAGCCAATTTAAAGAGTGTAGGGAGGTGCAGTGATGGGAGGAGGATTTTGCCTTGGTTGCGAATCTGGAGATTTTGTTGTACCATACTTCCAGTTTGGAGGTGAGGGTGGAAGATAGATTGGTAAGCAGAGGAGCGCCATACAAAAGAGAGGGGAGGAGATAGGTAGTGGCCAAAGTTTGGTGGAAGGAGTGAGGAAGTGGTTGTTTCTGTACAGTAGGCCGAGTTTTATGTGGGTTTTCTTGATGTTAAGTTGGATGTGAGTATTGAATTTTAAGTGTTCGTCAATGGTGACTCCCAGGAGTTTGGCAGAGGGAACAACTTCGATAATGGAATTGTTAAGGCTGGCAATCTGAAGTGAGGTTTTATCAATAGAAGTGGATTTTGAGGGAGTGAATAGAAGAATCTTAGTTGTGTTAGCATTTAGTGAGAGGTGGTTTTGGTGCATCCAGTTTTCAGTAGTTGAGAAGGCAGTTTGAGCTAGAGACTGAAGATCAGATAGGTTAGAGGCGCAGCAGATCAAAGTGGAATCGTCTGCATATTGGACAATTTTGGTATTGGGTATGGCTTTGTAGAAATCGTTAATAAAGATGTTAAATAACAAAGGGCCTAGTATGGAACCTTGGGGTACTCCTGTAGGTGTGGGGAGGAAAATGGAGGAGGCCTGGCCCCATTAGACAGCTTGGGACCTGTCAGAAAGATAGCTGGAGAACCAGGAAAGAGTTTTTTGGGAGATGTAGAGATTCAATAGATGATTTAATAAATGGATGTGGGAGATGGTATTGAAAGTTTTAGATAATTCTAGTAGAACAGCTGAAACTATGTTACCAGAGTCTCGAGCTAGATTGACAGAATGTAAGAAGGATAGAAGGGTTATGTTGGTATGGTGTCCAGGGCAGAAGCTGTGTTGGGTAGGAGAGAGTAGCTGGTGTTCAGTAAGGAATGGCATGAGCTGCAGGTGTATGCATTTTTCAAGAAGTTTAGAGATTGGTGAGAGGACAGCTATAGGGTGGAAATTGGAAACATTACAGTTATTATCACCCTTGTAGAGTGGTAGAATAAATGCAGAATGCCATAGTATGGGTACATAGGACTCAAGTAGTGATCTATTTATCAGGATGCTGATAGGGAGAGCAATATCATAGGAGGCAATTTTTAAGAAGGAGGAAGGAATGTTGTCGGGGGCATTGGTGCAAGGTTTAAGTTTGGAGAGAAGCTTTTTTATAAGGTAGGTGGATACAGGTTTAAGTTTAAAAGTAGGGGGTGTAGGAGAGGAGGAGGAGGAAGCTTGAGCAGAGGGAGGTGGAGGATTATTGTTGGGGAAGGTCTTGATTAGATCAACAGTAGAATAGGTAAAGAAGGTGTTGAATAGTTCGGTGATTACTTGTTCAGATTTACTAGTATCAGGACGTGGGTTGTTTTTTGTACCAGGCTTGAGGAAGGAATTAATAGAGCTCCTGAATTGTTTGGGGTTTTTTGCATGATTTATTTGGAGTTTGATGTAGCAAGATTTTTCTATCTTTAATGACTTGTTTTTTAGCTTGGTTTTGCAGCTGTTTGTATTTAAGTAACAATACAGACTGTTTATGTAGGAGATAGCTTTTCCAGGTTTTGTCTCTTTGTAGCATCATTTTTTTGGTTTCCTTGGTAAGCCATGGGGCGGTTTTAGCTTTAACTCTTTTTGTTCTTATTAGAGCTAGGGAGTTTAGGACAGTTAAGTATGCAGAGTTGAAATAGTCAACGGCATCGTCTAAAGGTAGGGTTTTAGTGGGAACCAGTTAGTGAACGTAAGGGAGTCAGAAAAGGTAGAAGGGTTAAAGTTAGTGAGGTTGCGAGTATGTAAGAGTTGGTGGGAATGTGAGAAAGAGGGTGTAGCTCTGTGGGTGAAGGCAGGGAGGTGGTCTAATGCATCAGGAGTGACACCAGATTTTGTTATTTTGTTAGGGTGAGATACCAGGATCCAGTCTAGGATGGAGCCTGGGGGGTGGGTTTTGTTGGGCCTAGTAATGGAGTTAGTGAGTTGAGTGAAATTGAAGAGATTGATTGAAATGGTAAGATTAGGGTCAATTATTTTTTGCCAGTCAATATTTACATCACCCATAATATAGGTTTCAAGTTTAATATTAGAGGAGGTCCAGGACAGGATGTCTTCCAGGGTATTGGTGTTGTTACCAGGAGGAATATAGAGGGAGATGATGCAGATATTTTTATGGTCGTTTAATTTTAGAAGGCCAGTTACAAGTTTAGCATTATTAAAGGAAGGGATAGGGTTAGGGTAGGGAGTAATGGACAAATGATTGGAGTAGATTATAGCTACATCACCACCACCTCTTTTACTTAGGCGGTTGGATCGGAGAGATTGATAGCCGTGGGGAAGGAATTTGGAGTCGGTTATGTGTGGTTTTAGCCAGGTTTCAGAGATGGCTACAATGTCAGGTATATTATGATTGAGCCAGGCATGAAAGAGGGTAAGCTTATTTGCTAAGCTTTGGGCATCGATGGTGAGGAATTTAAGGTATTTACTGGTGGATTTGTTGTGACATTCATACGCTGTATGGTTGCTGCCACTTCTTAAGGGTCCAATCTACATTCCCCATTTTTGCAAAATTAACTATGCCTGTGCAGTTGTTAATTCTTTGAGGGGTAGTTTTACTGTTATAAAGATTATAAATTCTAATGACTATACACTAGCATGCCCATAGCTTGATATAAAGAATCCAATTAAATTGAAACTTTACATAAAACAGTTATACTGTTCAGCCTTTCATTTAACTTCAAGTGATTTTGAACTTTAAACAAATGTGTATGGTCACTATAACACTGCACTCTTTGAAATGATCTTTCAGACTGGACAAATATACAGCTCCCTTATGCAGATGTACTCCCAACTACACCTCATTGTTTTTTTTTGTGCAACTGCATCACTAACTCAGTTATGACATTAGAACTGAGAATCTGTTCATGATAATTATCATCATTATTCTTTGAGCTTTGATACAATCTTCTCAATACAGCCTCAGGTAAGTGTTTAACAGCAGACCCTTCAGATTCATTGCCAATATTCAGATTCATTGTTCTCTGAAAGAGTGGTGTACTCATCAGACTCCTGTGGTTGTCTTTTGTCTCGACATTTCAAATTCATTATTAATAGTTTTACACAGATGCATGATATATACCTGCAAATCAGAAAATTGCATAAAAATGATCTGTTTCAGCGTATCTCCAGCAACAACTATTCTGTTTTACCTTTAAGCACATTTCGATACCTTCATTTTCATGTTGTTTCCCCTCAGACTAGAAAACTGTTTGACATCTTGTCATAGTAATACTTCTGACTGCTTTGATTTCTTTTCAGTAATTATATGGCAGTGATTCTTTTCTCTAGTACTGACAAATAGCTATAAGTAATTTACCTCTGAGACTTCTACTCATTGCAATTGTACTGACAGCAGTTCTTTTCCTTGATGTGGCAGATTTCTGTTCTTTACGGTGGGTATACAACAGTCTTACTTTTCAGTACTATTGCATTTCGTCATGAGGATCTTGGCAGTTTAAGTCATCTTTATTTGACCATTGCTCTAAGGATACCTTGGATTGAAGTAACCTGCTGAAACTCCTGTTCTCTTTCTAACTTTTTTAACTCATGACTAGCAATCTGTAGTGCATTGTCAAAGATTAGTTTTGGGGATACTATGTCCAGAGAACATTGTTTCATTTCACTACTTCTGCACATATACAGTGAACATGCCTCACAGATCAGACAATGGTTGCCTCTGAAATGAAAGCTTACAATCTTATTCTATGGCAGTTCGTATATATTTATTTTATTTATTTATTTATTTAACATTTGTTGACTGGGAAAGTCCAACTAGGACAGAGCCTATTTTCAGTGAAGGCCATGGGAAAAATGCTCCACACGCATGTCTAATATCACTTATTATGTGATAGCAGTTCTTTCTTAGAGTTTAGAATACGACACACATTACAGACTTCAAAGCTTTGCAGATGTCTTTCTATCTGCTCTGAAATTTATGGCCAGTACAGAATATCATGAACTCTATCTCTTTCATTCCCTTGCACTTCACTATTCCCTAATATGATGTGTAGTATATTTACAGCACAGATTCTCTTAACTGATTAGACAGAAATACTCATTCTGACCTCAGCAGGACAGCTTGAAATAGAGTCAATCACTTCACTTTAAGGGTAATATATTCTTGTATTTTTGTACAGAGCCAGATCCAGCACTAGATGACTTAGGCAGTTACCTATTGCCCAATGGCCTGGGAGGTGGGGCACACTAGCCAGGGAGGGGGGGCCACTGGCCAGGGGACTGTCACAAAAGCTTACATTTCTTGGTGGGGGCAGAGCCAAGATGGCCAAGTGAAAACAACAAATTATTAGAGCTCTGCAGAACTATACTTAAATACATGAAAATATATATATATATTTTTAATTATTATAACTTTCTAATAATAGTCTTGACCTCATTACTTCTAATTTCGGTGCAAATGTACAAACATTTTCCTGTCATTTTTAACTGGAGACTATTTCATCAAATGAGGATGAACTCCTCTAAGCTTTCTCACACTGACACATCCGTGAGAAAAGATTTACAACCAGTGACATCCACTCTTCAGGAATTATCTCTGAAAATGGACGGTTTCCAAGACAATCTAGAAAATCTTAGAGACAACTGCCTTAAACAAACAGATGTCTTTGAAGAATTGCTTCAGCAACAACAAATTAAAATCTCTGACATGGAAACTGCTTTGAATTACATGGATGGAAAACTAAAAGAAGAATCTCAAACTGAATTTCTTCTTAAACAGAATATGTGGCTCCTTAATAAAACTGATCATTTGGAAAACAAAGAAAGAAGATGTAACATCAGAATTTTGGTCTTCCAGGAAAAAAAAAATGAAAATAATGGTATAATTTATTTTCTAAACAATTGGATACCTGAAATTTTAATTTTATAAGAGGGGTTTTCTTATGGTATCAAAAGATTCCACAGAGCTATAGGCAAACCTGTATCACCATCTTCTTCTTCTCCACCGAGATCCACTGTAATAAAATTCTTATCATATATTGACAAAGAACTAGTACTTAAAATTGCTTGGAGAAAAGCCTCTTTGAAGTATAAATAGAACTTAATCAGATTTGACAATGATTACTCAACTATGGTAAGGGACATGAAGACAAAAAGATGGATTCTTGCTAAGTCTCTCAAACAAAATAATATTAAAGTTCAAATAATCTACCCAGCTAAAATTAAAATCCACTTCTCAAATGAAACCAGAATATTCAATAGCCTAGGAGAAGCTTCCTTATTTATCAAAAACAACAACATTATTCCTATTTCAGAAGACATGGGATCTAAGACATGGGATTGATGCAAATGACCCTTACTTATATCAGGTGTTTATATGACAAGTCTGATTGCCCATGACTTTTACATTTGAAATAATTTTAATGGACAATTTCAGGCCAATAAAGACAAACCACACTAACTATCAATATGCATATTTCAGCCTTGTTATGACCTGATCAGAATAGCAGACTGTTTCACTAAGCATAAGAAACACAGGGTTGTTATACCCAGCTGATGTCCATTATCATTAGGGTGACTGCAAAATATCCCAACTAACAAATTAATACAAAGAGTGAGAAGGTCACATGAAAAAACAATCAGTAAAAACTAAATGAAAACTCCAGCCAAGCTGGATCTTCCAATCAGTGACCTCCCAAACCTCCTGTGACAGAGGCACATGGGATATATGCAAATGACCCTTATAAACATCAGGTGCTTCAGCTATATGACAATTCTGATTGCCCATGACTTTTACGTTTGAAGTTGTTTTAATGGACAATTTCAGGCCAATGAAGCCAAACCCCACTAGCTATGGATATGCATATTTCGGCCCTGTCTCAGAGGTCATAACAAGACCAAAATATGCATATCCATAGCTAGTGGGGTTTGGCTTTATTGGCCTGAAATTGTCCATTAAAACGACTTCAAACGTAAAAGTGCTCTATCCGAGCTTTTCTGTGCATTTTTGTCTCAGCTCCTTGATCTGTTTAAAACTTTCATTTAGTGGCTACAGCTAGGAACTGTAATTTTTCACACCCTCCCTAGTGTTGTGTGTTCTTATACTTGGTGGCTTTGCAGTTGCCCGCCCATACTGTATATTTGATCTGTGACACTCCTCCCAGTCTAGTGTCATTAGTTCACTCAATCTAATAGAGAACATTTGTGAAGGCCAACCCACTCAGAATCTTAACGTTGAATTAACTTCTGTTTCAGCTTTCTCCATTTCCACTTTACTGAAAAAAAATTCTAAGCTTGCTTCCCCCCTTTCTTGTGGCAGGTCAGATATGGATTTGCTGTGTCCAGGACTGTTTGTGAGCTCCCCCCCCCCCACTTAACTGGGGCTAAACTATTCCTGGCGCCATAAAGTCTGTTCTTCAAAATTTCCCTTGCAACTAGCCAGCTTTTTAGTTTTAACACTCATCTGTTTCTTTGATCTCAGCACTTGTTCAGAACTCATTGTAAGCACTAAATAAGTTACAGATTACTACAGCACTCAACTTTCCTCACTTGTCTAGAGGAAAACAGTTTTTAGTACTTAATAAATAAGCACCTATTCAGGCATGTCTAAAGGTAAGCTCCCAGTGCTTTCTCCTGTCTACCTGATGAATCTGGGCATCTTGGGACAATGCAGCAATTGCCTCATGTACACAGACAACCCTCTCCTCCTACCACCCAACACTACAACCTGTGAGAGATGCACTTATATAGCCAAACTGGAAGCAAAGCTCTCTTAACCAAAGACTGGCCTAGACAGTCAAGAGGAGAAGGTAAACACTTGCACCGCACCACACTCATCACATAGTCCCTCAAAACCTACACCACCAAAACACACACACAGAAACACAAAACACACACCTACATTTGCATTGGCTCTCAGTACAAATCTGCCCAAACAACAGAGACCTCCAAAGCAGAAATGCAAGCAACCTCCACCCCCCAACACAACCCAAGTGACACATAGCCCACATACTCAGTGTGCCACTCAACTACAGCCCATAAGGCATAATGTACCCAACACTCTAGTCATAGGTGACTCTATAGTCAGGCACACTGATGTTCCACTCACCAGGCTAAACAAGGAAAAAGTTACTGTCAGCTCACTCCACAACAAGTACAAATATGACTCTGTCATTGTCCATGTTGGTGTGAATGACTTGAGATGTACCTTCCTGGACTACATGAAAAGAGACATGGAGGAGCTCTCCGATCTTGTAGCCCAGGCCGGTATGACCCTAGCCCTGAGTAGCATCCTGCCATCACCCAAAATGACACCACAGTACAAGGACAAAATGATTGACTTTAACAATTGGCTAAGCTTCTGGTGTCATTCTAAGGGAATCCAGTATCTGTCTGCCTGGGATGACATGATCGACAAACCACACTGCTTTGCCAGAGATGGCCTGCACCTGTTGCCCTTGGGATTCCAGATACTGGCAAAGGCTCTTGCCACCCCTATAGTGCCTTTTTTAGGCAAGGTTCAAATTACAAATTCACCACCGTAACAGGTACAAGCAAGCAAAATCTGAGGGTAATGCTACTCAATGCTAGAAGTCTAAACCTCAAAATGCACTCACTCGAGGCACTCCTTAAAATGGAGAACATTGACATCTGTGCAGTGTCAGAGACTTGGTTCAAAGCTCCAGGGTGCACCCCTGCATTACCAGGTTATAATTCATACCACACCTTTCGGCCACCAAACCCAGACCGAAACACTAAAGGTAGAGGCGTGTTCATATTCATTAAAGATATCCACACCTTCAAGCTAGTTGCTCAGCATAATGCATCTGAGATTATCCAAGTTCAACTAACTCTGGGCAAAACCACAATCCAGATTGTAGCTTGCTACAGACCCCCCCCACCATGCCCCAGGATTCCCACTCCTCTTTTCTTGATACACTGGAAAATATTAAGGTACAACCCAACACTCTAATAATGGGTGATTTCAACTACCCTATCATTAACTGGGAAAACTACTCATGTACCAACTCTTTTGCACAACGTTTTCTGGAAATCATCAATTCCAACGCCTTGGATCAACTTATCCACACCCCACCAGGGGCAGCAATATCCTAGACATGGTCATCACCAACATGGGTGACCGGTGTTTCACACCAGAGGTCAGCTCCTCGTTGGTCAGATCCGACCACAAGCTAATCACCCTAGACAGCTACATCCAGCTCCCATCCCCCATTAGGAAAACAGCCATAAAAAATTTCTCCAAAGCCAACTTCACACTTCTTAAGACAGAAGTGGCAAATGTCACGACACCCACGCAGATGGACAATAGAGGTATGACTGCTGAATCCTACACAAATGCACTTTATAAGCACTTACACGAGTGCATGGATCGTGTTATCCCTAACAGAATCAAGATGCTATCCTCCAAAAAAGGAAGCCAATCTGGTGGTCTTCTGCCATAAACAAACTCTACAACAGAAGAAAGAAACTGTTGCAAAAAAGAGTAAAATCCCACGATTGGAGGAACTCCCTGGTCAGCCTCAGTAAGAAGCTGAAATCCCTCATAAAATCCTCTAAAGCTAGTTATGAAAACAAAATTGCCACTGATTCTAAAGACAACCACAAAGCATTCTATAGCTATGTCAAAAATCTCAATGGCAACACTCAGATCTGTTCTGAGTTACAGCACAATGACACTAAATCTACAGAACCAACTGATATTGCCAACATCCTGGCAGATAGGTTCAGTGCTAGCTTTACCCCCCTCTCACCCCCTAAAGAGCCCATCATTATACCGGAAGAATGCAAAGTTCCTGTAATCACGGCTGCACAAGTAAAAACCTCACTCTCCAAAGCCAAGAACACAGCATCCATGGGATCTGACAACATCCCAGGCTGCCTTCTATATGAACTACAGAATGAACTGGCTCCCCACCTAAGTACCATGTTCAATCATAGCCTCACCTCAGGTTTTGTGCCCATTGAATGGTTCACCGTGACAGTTATCCCACTCCACAAAGGGGGGGGGGGGCCACAACAGACCCCAGGAACTACTGCCCCATTAGCCTGACGAGCCTTGTCTGCAAGGCCATGGAACGTATCATCATGGAACTCATAAACAAAGACATTGGAGATCTCCAAACTCTGGACCACACACAGTCTGGGTTTGTAAAAGGCAGATCATGTCTCCTAAACCTGATAGACCTATTTGAAGTAGTCACCAAAGCCATAGATGAGGGTAAGGTGGTTCACACAGCCTATCTAGATCTCGCCAAGGCATTCAACACCATCCACCACTCTGGAATTATAAATAAACTTGGACGGAACCACAAAAGGAGGGGGAGTATCAATATTCATCAAAGATACCCACACCTCCAGGTTGGTGGCACAGCACGAAGCATCAGAGACTATCCATGTGCAACTAACAGTGGGTAAAACTGCCTTCCAGTTTATAGCCTGCTACAGACCACCCTCCCAAACCCAGGAGCCCCACTCGGCCTTCCTGAGAACACTGGAAAATATGAAAGTCTCTCCAAACACCATTATATTGGATGACTTCAACTACCCTAACATAGACTGGGAGCATTACTCTAGCTCCAACACCCTAGCCCGAAGGTTCCTAGAATTTATAAACTCAAATGCTATGGAACAACTTGTTGCCACTCCCACAAGAGGGGAAAACATACTGGACCTGATCATCACCAACATGGGGACTCTATGCTCCAGACCAGAAGTGTATCCCTCACTGGAAAGATCAGACCATAAACTAATCTCACTAGATATTCACATCCCAACCCCAGCCCCTGCCCAGAAAACCACAGTGAAAAACTTCTCTAAAGCAAATTTCACACTCCTCAAAACTGAGGTGGAATCCTTCAAAGCTCCCGGGCCTGTGGAAAATACGGCCCAGACTGCAGAATCCTTTATAAATGCATTCTATGAACACCTTCAGGAATGCATGGATCATGCAATCCCAAATAAAACCAAGACCCAATCCTCCAAAGTTAGGTGACCTGTCTGGTGGACCACAGCCATAAACAAACTATACAATAGAAGGAGGAAGCTACTACATGATGGAGCAAAATCCCAAAAAGGGAAGGCATCTCTGATCAGTATTAGCAAAAAACTACGGGCACTCATAAAATCGTCTAAGGCCAGCTTCGAGAGAAAAATTGCACAGGACACTAAGGATAATCATAAGCCTTTCTTTAGTTATGTTAGGAACCTGGGTGGGAATTCCCAGATATGCTCAGAATTAGTCCAAAATGACAAAAAATACACCGAGCCCACAGACATTGCCAACATCCTAGCTGACAGGTTCAGCGCAAACTTCTACCCCCATTCCCCACCAAAAAGGCAAATATCTATCCCAGCACAGTGCTGCTCCCCCTGACATCTCAGATGCTCAGGTAAGAGCTGCCCTCTCCAAAGCAAAAAACACAGCATCAATGGGACCAGACGGTGTCCCGGGCTGCATCCTACATGAACTCCAAGAAGAACTAAACCCAAGCATAAAACTACTGTTCAATCTCAGCCTTATTACAGGATATGTACCCAAAGAGTGGTGTACAGCAACAGTGGTCCCTCTCCACAAAGGTGGTGCCTCAACGGATCCTGGAAACTATCGCCCCATAAGCCTGACTAGCTTGGTCTGCAAAGCTATGGAAAGGATCATCATGGACCTCATAAATAAAGATATTGGGGACCTACAGACACTGAATCCTACCCAGTTTGGCTTTGTTAAGGGCAGATCCTGCCTCTTAAACCTGGTTGATTTCTTTGAAACAGTCACCAAGGCCATTGACAAGGGGAAGGTGGTCCACACAGCCTACCTGGACCTTGCAAAAGCCTTCGATACAATACCCCACTCAGGCATTATAGATAAGCTCACCAGCTTAAATATAAACCCCATGTCACTAGATGGGTTGCAAACTGGCTCAAGGACAGAACCCACATGGTTAGAATTGCTGCAGCCATGTCAGACTCCAAACCAGTTACAAATGGCATCCCACAAGGCTCAGTCCTGGGACCTCTCTTGTTCGGTATATATTTCTCAGAGGTACAGGCTAACACGGAAGGACTGTGGCTGACCAAGTTCGCAGATGACTGCAAACTGGGCACCATAATCGACTCTCCAGCCGACACAAGCATCCTACAAAAGGGCCTCATAGAAACAGACAACTGGTGCCAGAGCCATGGCATCAAGCTAAACGCCAAAAAGTGTATAGTCATCCCCTTTGGCAAAAACAAAGTGCCCACAAATTACCACATAGGTGGTAACCCATTAAGTACGGAAGAAGTAATTAGGGACCTGGGGACCCAAGTTGATAGCAATCTCTCATTTGACAACCTTGTGGCCAAAGTGGTTAGAAAAACATTTTATATAGCCCCTAATCATGAAGAGATTCACATCTAGATCAGGGGAGGTCATCGTGCCTCTTTACTCATCCCTCATCAGGCCCATAATTGAGTACAATGCCCCTTTTGGGATGTACCTTACCAGACACCTGCAGCAACTGGAAAGACCCCAAAAGTACCTCACCAAGAGGATCAAAGGGCTCAAACAGATGCCATATGCTGCCCGGTTAAAGAAACTCCAGCTCTACTCAGTGGCATACTGCCTGCTCAGAGGCGATCTGTGCCTGACGTATAAAGCCATGTCCAACCCAGAATTAATGAACATGCTGCACCTCAGAAAATCCAAATCCCATTGAGCTACGTGCTTGAGAGACTTGAACCTCAGCACTGAAATAAATAGGACATGCTGGAGGGACAGATTCATAACCCAGAGGCTCCCTTCACTCTGGAATAAAATCCCAGTCCAGGTTAGGCAGAGTCCCTCATTGACTCTCTTCAAGAGGAATCTTGATGAGTGGATGGGAGATAGTAGGTTTACCCCGGGTATCACTTCTGTGTCACTGTTAGACAGAGGCACAGTATACTAACCTCGAAAAAGGGCATAGCAAAATTAATTTAAAATGGGTGGCGAAAGCCAAACACACTCTGGCTAGGCTTATATATGCCCTAGGGAGATAGCTTAGTATGAACCTATGAACCTATAAACTAGGTATAAATCCCTATGTCACAAGATGGGTTGCCAACTGGCTTACTGACAGAACCCACACCGTGAAAGTAGCAGACTCCAAATCAGACTTCAGACCAGTGACAAGTGGAGTACCACAGGGTTCAGTACTGGGTCCTCTCCTGTTTGGTATCTACTTCTCTGAAGTACAGGCTTACACAGAAGGTCTTTGGCTAACTAAATTCGCAGATGACTGTAAACTAGGAGCCATAATCGAAACTCCTAATGATGTGGACATCCTACAAAAGGGCCTCACTGAGACAGATGCCTGGTGTCAAAGATATGGTCTCAAGCTCAATGCCAAAAAGTGCATTGTCATCCCCTTTGGTAAAAACTCTGTACCCATTAACTACCACATAGGCAGTAGTCTACTTAACACTGAAAGTGTGATAAGAGACCTTGGGACACAGGTGGACAGTAGTCTCTCCTTTCATAATCACATCACCACAGTGGTCAGGAAATCCTTCTATGTGGCACACCTCATCACAAAAGGTTTCTCATCCAGAAAAAAAGAGGTCATTGTTCCCCTCTACTCATCATTCATTAGACCCATTATAGAGTACTATGCCCCTTTTGGTATGTACCTCGCAAGACATCTACAACAACTGGAAAGGCCACAAAAATGCCTCACAAAGAGGATTACTGGCCTCAAACAGATGCCTTACGAAGACCGTCTAAAAAAACTACAGCTTTACTCTGTCGCATATTGCCTACTCAGAGGCGATCTCTGCCTAACATACAAAGCTATGTCAAACCCAGAGCTGTTGGACATGCTCCACTTAAAGAAATCCCAATCCCTCCGAGCTACACACTCTAGGGACCTAAACCTTGTCACCACAATAAACAGAACATGCTGGAGGGATAGATTCCTGTCCCAGAAACTTGCCATACTCTGGAACAGACTACCTATCTATGTCAAACAGAGCTCCTCATTAACACTCTTCAAGAAAAATCTTGATGATTGGATGGGTAATAGGAAATTCACCCAGGGATCACTTCTGTGGTTCTGCTTGACAGGGGCACAGGAAAATAATTTTCTTGGGTGGCGAAAGCTAGGGTACCTTTTTGGCTAGGCTTGTATAGGCCCTAGTGCCAATAGCCTAGTACCTACCTATGAACCTATAAGTCATGGGCAATCAGAATTGCCATATAGCTGAAACACCTGATGTTCATAAGGGTCATTTGCATATATCCCATGTGCCTCTGTCACAGGAGGTTTGGGAGGTCTGTGATTGGAAGTTCTAGCTTGGCTGGAGTTTTCGTTTAGTTTTCGGTTTTTCAGTGTGACCTTCTCATTCTTTGTTTTAATTTGTTATTTGAGATATTTTGAAGTCACCCTAATGATAATGGACATCAGCTGGGTATAACAACCCTGTGTTTCTTATGCTTAGTCAAGCACTCTGTTTGTCAGGTAATAACCAGCTGGAAATATGCATATCCATAGCTAGTGAGGTTTGGTTTTATTGGCCTGAAATTGTCCATTAAAATTACTTTAAATGTAAAAGTCATGGGCAATCAGAATTGCAATATAGCTGAAACACCTGATGTTCATAAGGGTTATTTGCATATAGCCTATCTGCTTCTGTCACAGGAGGTTTGGAGGTCACTGATTGGAAGTTCTAGTTTTTCTGGAGTTTTCAATTAGTTTTTATTCCAGAATACATGGATTGCTCATCTTCTTCTTTGAAAAGAACTTCGGAAAAAAAAAAAAAACTCCTGGACTGATTTGAAAAAAGAAACAAAAGACAAAATCTACTCCTATGAATACAAGTAAAGCTGTCAAACCATCAACCTCTAAATGACTTTTACTTAAACAAATTTTCTTTATAGTAATAATAATCCTTATATGAGCTTACAATATCAACCACTAAAACCAAACTTGGTAAGAACTAAAGAAACAACAAATATATTTCTTCAGTTTACTGACTTCAGGAAATGATTCATTAGTTTGTTTCACTTTTAAAAACAGCAGACATATCTCTACTTTCGCTACATTCTTAAATTCCCACAGGTAACTTATTTCTTAATTTATAGCTTAAATAATTATTTACAGTTTTTTTAAAGAATGATTTGTGTTTAACTGCTTTATTTGCTCTTGTTAATGTAATGGTTATTATAGATTTATAAAGTAGAGAATTTTTATTTGTGTGGATTATCTTTGTCGGATTATGTGGTGACTTGCTCTATCTGACTGGGCTGGTAGAATTATATGGTAGATACATGCATCTGTATTATTATTGGTGTATTTTTCATTTTCTTTCTCTACTTATTCATTGATTTGCTGCCTTAAAGCAAGAAAAAATGAGAAAAAAATGCTCGCTTCACCTCAACCATTACATTTATAAGAAATTGCAATTATGAGTCTCTTCACTTACATTGAGATGCTATGCACGCCAGTCCTGAATTCTGAATGCTTGATCCGCAGTTGTTAATTGTACTAGACTTTCTCACTTGTGATGTTCTCAATGGGAAGCTATTAGAGCATCCATTACAGTGCTCTTCCTGTGTCAAATGGAGCAGGATTACTTCCTTGCCCCCTTCAAATGAGCACTTATCAATTTCTTTATAAGAATTCTACCTGCTTTATTGGAAAGGGAGAATTAATATAAGATTGCTATAGTAAAGCTTGTTATGTTATATTTCTATTCGGTGGCTCCTGTTCTCACTGAATAGTTACAGAAGCCAAATATAAGTAGTCTGTTTCGTAGTGTTTGGAGCTAATCTGCTGAGAATGAGTTGCATTTGCAATGTGGTGAACACTGATGTTTTTTTCTTGATGATTTGAAGGTGCTTGGGTGGGCATTTCTCCATTGGGGTACAATCGTGATGCGGATGTGTGTGTTTCTTTTTTTTTTCTTCTACGTTTTATTTTATTTACTTTTAATTCATTCACCAGGTGGTGGTGGTGGTGGTCGGGGGGGGGCTTGTCCAAAAGACCTTCCAACTACAATCCTTGCACAAGGTACCCTGTTTTAACATTATATTCATGCTATGAAATCCCAGATATATGCATAAAGTAGAGGTAGAAAAAAACTTATAGAAATGTATAGAAGGAAAAGTAAACAGTGAAGTGCAAATGAATAGTACAAAGATTAATAATAAGGAAAAGTCATAGTGGGTGAGATGAATTAACATGATTCCGATACCGAATATATACAGTCCCAGGATACAGTAGAGTAATAGAGTGTCAGTGAGATTATATACTTAATCACACAGAAACTGGGCATTTATCAGACTATTTAGATACAGTGTTTCCATAATGTTACTAATTAATTACTGGTAACTTCTAGTGGCACATCGTTAATAATTAGTGATTAATAGATATCAGAGTAATATTGAGCAAGAGCTCTTTAGAGCTCTTGTCCGTAAATTGCAATTATATACATAATGTGAAATTCAAAATACTGTGATAAGACACACGCACACACACACACACACACACACACACACACACACACACACACACACACACACACACACACACACACACACACACACACACACACACATATGCATGTACTCACACACACAAACACCCACATGCATTCACATGCTGACCAAGAAATCTCTCTCATCCACATAAACATGCATACAGAGAGCTTCCCAGTACTTATGTGTTTCAAGTGCTAGCAGCCCCAGTAATGCCATAGACAGAAGTGGGGAATACAGTAAAATATGCTATACATTCACAACTTTTTTGTAGTAAATAGCATTGTAGTTATTGTCTTTGAATCATTGTATTTTATTATTTCATTCACCTTGTACAAGTCTGGGGTAGCACATATGACTAACATTCTTTAGTCACATTTCTGTCCTGCTACTTTCATTGCTACAGCATCTTGCAAGGTCACTGTATCTCTATTTGTCAGTTCATTCAGTCTCATTAGTACTTCAGTTTGAGATCTTTTGGCTGCTATCTCATAAGCCTCTGACAAATACAAAAATGATTGTTCAGTGTGTTATAAGTTTCTGATTACACCCATTAGAGCTGTACTATGATTAAATCATTTGTGAATAGGTATTTTTATATTTCTAACAGTAGTAAAATACTTCACAATATCAATATAATAATAATAAAGTATTATAAAATGCTTACAGTAAGAAGGTGCAAGGACAAAATATTTATATCAGTAGATCACACACACACACACACACACACACACACACACACACACACACACACACACACACACACACACACACACACACAGCATAATACTGTTCTGTAAATATTATTTAACATTACTGTATATTAGCAATACGGAGGGGAGGAGAAAGAGAAAGACAAACGAGAAAAAAGGTCTGCATTTTGTATGCAAAGTATTTATTTAGAATTTCTTGAATTTGAAGTAGTCATAAGAAATCCACTCATTTATGAAATTTTATAAATATAATACTTTCACAAACTTACATATTTCATCATTAACAAAGTAAGAAGGAAGTGGGGGGGGGGGAGGAAAAGAGAAATGTAATAGTAAGAATGTTAAATCTTACTAGTAATGTAATTATTTTCTAATGAATTAATTCTTAATTAAAAGTAAGTACTTATGATTTATTTAAGTAAAATTATCAGATAATTACTCTTGAGGTATGTCTTTAAGTGATGTATTTTAGGAATATGGTATTTATCTGTTTAAATGGTATTAGTTTCCAATATTAATTATTTCATAGTTATATTTATATGTTATTGTCAATTTCTTCTCTAGTTCGATTAAGCAGCATCATCCTATAATTGCTTCAAGTATTTAATGTAGTCTCTAATAGTTATTTCTTATCTGCAGAGCTCAATCTGACTTAGTTTGTTAGTTATGTTGGTTAATCTGATAGATCTTTGGTGTACTGGACTTGGAATTTTGATAATTTCATGTTAGATGTTAACATTTTATATTTATATTGTAATAATGTTACATTTATTATTTCTGTCATTTTGTTCTTATTAGGCCTGAATTATTATTTCTTAGTTTCCTAGTTATTAATAGTTTCAACTTATTTATAATAACTTATTATTTGTGCTTTACCATACTTGGTGGTGGGGAGAGTTATTGTCAGTTAGTAATAATTATTAATACTGATAAATATTACCTATAGATTTATGTATTTAACTGTATTATCTTTAAACATTAATGGTTTAAATAATCCAAGGAAAATATAAAACTTGTTAAGATATTTAAATAATGATAAAACAGAAGTGGTCTTTCTTCTACAAACTCACTTTAAAACAACCAAAAATGACATTTGGAATCCTGGTAAATTTATAACTATTGCTCACTGTTCTTACAAGACTAAGAGAAGAGAAGAGGAGTTATGACACTTGGGAAGAAAAATACCATTATTCTCCAAATAATATATAAATATGAAGCTGAATATGGTTTCTTAACCCTTGTTATTTTAAAGTTTAATAAGAGAATATGGACCTTAGTTAACATCTATTGGTTTCCCGGTATGGGAAAAATATATTCCTAAAAAACATCTAGACCTCATTAACACTTATAAAGGGGAAGATTTTAACTGTATTCTGGAGAATTCTTTCACTACTAATAAAAGAATATTAAGACGTTCTCTCACTGCAAAAATCTTTAAAAATGGATTGATTCTCTTAATTTACTTGATACATTTAATATGAAAGACACTAAATCCTTACTCTTTTCTCATCAGGACTATCAATATAGCACTCAAACTAGAACAGATAGAGTTTTGGTTTCCCAGGATTGAATTCTAAAATGTCACATTTTATTATAACTCCATGTCCTATGTATGATCATGATGCACTTATCTTTAAGTTTCAAACAGATTTTAAAAGATTATTCTTTTCAACTAAAATCACAGCTTACATAACTAAAATCAAAGATTTCAAACCATGGTCAATCTCAAAATTATTTTTTTCTTGAAGCAAATACAACATCAGCTGTCAGTATAGTTATGATTTGTGACTCCTTAAAAGCTTACTTGGTAAAAGAATAAAACTAAAGAATGGAACTCATAACTACAAAATATCCAATCTCAAATTCTAACAGCTAAATCCAAATTTTCCAAAATTAATAATTCTAATATATAAAAAAGAAGAACTAAACAGGCAATATCTTGACATTTTATCTCATAAATTAAACTTGGCAATGAAACATTTAAAATGAACTCTTATTCTTTATCACCTAAACATATGCATAATTTATCAATGAGAATTAAAATGCATTCAGAACTAACAATATAGTTAAAATAAGACATGAAGGAAAAAAGAAATATTGGAGGCATACTTGATGCCTTTAAATATCATGATACTATTTATAATAAAGTTATAAACCCAGATGTTAGCTCTTCAAAATTAAATCTAGAATCCCTTAATATTAAGAAAATTCTAGCAGAATTAAAAACTAAACTTCATACACAAATCTTATATAAAGAAATTACAGATAAATTTAACAAATTAAAACCCAACAAAGCTCCAGGAATAGATGATATAATAAAAATCTATAAACTTTTTTCTTCTTCTATCATACCATTCTTTCATAAAACTTTGATTGAAATTCAATCATCAGGAAAGATTCATTCTTTCTGGAGATATTCATTAATCACCTCTATCCTAAAAAAATAATAAAACCCCTCAACTTTGTGGCTCCTACAGAGCCATCTCTCTTCTAAATAATGATTATGTGATTTTCATATCTATTATTACCTGATAAAATAAAACAACTCTTAACGTATATAATGAGTCATGATCAAACAGGATTTATACATAATAGACATACTCATTGATAATGTTAGAAGAATATTAACCCTTATTGATTTTTAAATAAGGAAAATGAAAAAGCTTTGATAATTGGTTTAGATACTAAAAAGGCATTTGAGTCCTTAAACTGGAATTATTTACTTAAAGTTCTAAATTTATTTGATTTTCCCTCATCATTTACAGTATTTTTCTTTAAAGGCATATCTATAATAACTTTGCTTATGTTAATCTAGGTCCTTTTACTTCAGAATCAATTCCTCTAACCAAAGGTACTAACAAGGTTGTTCATTATATCCAATCTTATTTGCTCTTGCTATTGAAATCTTTGCTATTCTAATTTGAAATAACTCAAAGATTAATGATATTGATGTATATAATCAATATTCTTCCAAAATTATGCTATTTGAAGATGATGGTTTGCTAACATTACCTAATTTAAGAGTAAATCTCTCAGAATTGTAATCTTCAATAAATGTGTTTCAATCTCTGGTCTTCAGTTTAATCAATCAAAATCTAAATACTTGGTATTAAACAAAAAGAAGAAAATACAAATTTGTAAAAATCACAGTATTGGGAAAACACACAAATTCTCTTGACTATCTGGGTATAACACTACTTAGTTTTATAGAATAGACAATAACAGCTAATTATAATAATATTATAAAAATAATAAAAATATTATTGATAAATGGAATAAACTTTTCATCTCCTTTGAAGATAGACTTTATTTAATAAAAAATATATATTTTTCTACCCACAATATTATATATAGCTCAAGCCCTATTTGTCCAGAAAAAAACATCTTATTGCTGACAAAAATAAGCTCTTATTAAAATGCCTATGGATTCCTAATTGAAACAGAATAGCTTTTCTTCATCACATCAGACCATGGGATCAGGGAGGGATTAATTTCCCAGATATTGAAACCTATATCAAGGCTTCAGTAGTCAAAATCATCTTGAACTGGGTAGATCCCAATTATATTTCTAACTGGAAATCTTTACATTTGATAATTTTACAAAATAATAATCTTTCAGCAACTTCTCCTGAAAATATCAGACTAAGAAATACAGGCGCTTTTTTGTTATATTACACAATATATTTATATATCTACAACATTTAATTTCATAAACTCTATACTTAATAATTTCAAAAAAAAAATATTCTTGCTAATGTCAGCACTAAAATCTGGTCTGAAACTTTAATTCCCTTTAGTATCACCAAACATTTTTGATAAAGTTCATAATAACATATTTATTTCTTGAAAAACTAAACATTTAATTTGTTGGCAACACTGCCTTAAAAGACTCAGATTTAAAGAAATTCACCAACATATATATTTTTTATTTGGATTCTCATGATTGGTACTGTTATAAAGTATGATATTTCATTCCCATGACCTTTGTAAAATCCTTAGTAACTCATTTTTAAATGAAACCCCTACATTAATAAGTTATTTATATGAAATTATCTACAATAAATCAAAAATTGAAACTCTGTCTTCAAAATTATATAAAATCTTAATAAATTATAAGACAAAACTAGAAAATAAATATTGGAATCATATTACTATGGGTCATGTTTCTTCTTTGTCTCATGAGAACAAATCTCAAATTTTATTATCTGTCAAATTTGCATCTTGGTCACAATATTGCCACTTATTTACCTTTGAAATTTTTGCATGCAGCATTTCTAACCCCAAATAAACTAGCTACATTTGATAAAAACAAGAATATCTCTTGGAGATGCATGCAAGAATGTAAAGCTGATTATTTCCATATTTTTTATACCTGTCCTCTGTTAAAACAATTTTGGTATGACCTGCATAAGTTTTTAAAAGCCTTGTTTTCTGGCTCCTTTTCATTATCAAAATTTTTAATTTTATTTAATGTTAATGATCTTGCTTTGAATAAGGTCAATCTTTCTCTGCTTTGGACTATTCTTTTGGTCACAAGGAAAAGCACAGGAAATACACTGATGTACCACTTTTTGAAGAGTTTTTATTTTTTCTAAAAGAAACAGCTCATAAGAAAACCAAAGTTCAAGAACATAGGATCCATCCAAAACCATTCATCAACAATCCTTGGAAGAAAGTGATATCTCTGATTGACATTTTTCAGCTAGATTCTAACTCTCTTCAGTGAGAAAACAAAGTTGTTTATATATTTTTATTTATTTATCTAGGAGTATGATATTTTAACTCTATTTCAGGCCTTTGTACATATTGTTTATAGTTTACTGTTTTGGTTAATAATTTAATTTATACTATTCATTATATTATTATAATGTATTAACTCATTACCTTGTTAACAGGAAAGATAGACATTTCTTTGAGGGAAAAAAGCTTACATTTTTTCTTTAAGGACACATGCAGTTAGTAGCATCTGTAGTATAATGCACACACCTTTAAGCTGAAACAGAGCACACAGTTTAAATGACCATGGATTTGGATTCTGTTGTGATTCCAGATAGATGCAGATGACCCATTTGTGAAATAGTAGGTTAGTGTGGGTCCAATACCCCAGTTATTTATGGCAGGTTGGCTAATTGATTCAGGCTGAAACCCTGTACCTTCAATACAGGACCTTAGAGCCTGAATCCTCTACACCTACTGCTGAGCTTTCATCAGCAAGTGCATTTCAAGAACTGTTGTATTTCAGTGCATTTTCAAATAATGTTGAGTTTCTATTCATTTACAACTAATGTTTAGGTCCAGTGAATTATCAGACAGTGCCACATTTCTACTCATTTTCAAAGACTGTTGAGCTTTTGAGCTTCTGTGCATTTTCAATGAATTTTGGATTTCTGCGCATTTTCAAGGAATGTTGCATTTCAAAGGAAGAGAAGTTTACTGCTGTTCATGCGAAGTCTCTTTTCAATGTGTAACTGTTTTGTTTAGCAAATGGCCATCATCCATGTTTGTGTGGCAAATTTTAAAAGTGGTGTTAGTAGCAGAACAGGTAACATACTTGCCTTTAATGCAGAAGGCTGTGGGTTCTACTCCCACACCATTTTTATGGAGTACTGATATTGCAGTGCCACTTTTAAGGGGTGATGGGGGTGCTGCACTCCTGAGTGTGTCTTATGGACCTTTGACTGAGGTACCTAACAACTATGAAAGGATTTGCCAGCATATTTATGCCAGGTAAAAGGCACATAGCATCAATGCCTTGTACAGACATTACATTAAAGGCACAGACTTTAAGAAGTTTGGATTTTCTGTGCATGAGAAGGTTCCAGTGCCTACTAGAGGTGGGGATTGGGAACTGCATCTACAACAACATGAACTGTTTTGGCAGCTGCTTTTGAATGCAGGGATATTCCCTGGATTGAATGACTTTGTTTCCATAAAACCCATTTTAAGAATTAAGGCAGCTATTATTTAACAAGATTCTTGGCATTTTATTAAATGTAAATAAGGTTTCCCAAAGTATTAGGCTTTATGCCAGCTAAGGTTGCTTTATCTTTTTCTGCTATTTAGTTTTAAGGAGGGCTCTACACAGGTTGGTGTTCTGAGTTGATTACATTGATTACACTTGAAGCATCTAACATTTTAAATTTTACTCTTTAGACATGAGTATGTTATATATAATAATATTAATGTCTCTCATTTATTGGGCTTTCTTTTTACTTGTTTTCTTAGCATTATTTCTTTATTTTACAACAACAGTTTATGTGTGTTTAATTTTTGTAATGTTTGGTGCCATTAAGGCATTTTAAGGAATGCAGGAAGCTGCTACATTGTTTTGGAGGAAGTTCCTTCCTTACTGGAACAAAAACACTCAAACTATTAAACTCTCTGTGTGCTGTGATTTTTCTGGTCAGCATTTTTTGCTATATAACAAAAGAAAAAAAGTCATGTCCAAAATCTGCAAGAGCAGCTCTCAGAGGGACAAGAGCTCTCTGATTTAACTAAACCAGAAATTAAGAGGTCTAATAAAGTTGAACAAGGCCAATTATGAGGTCAGGATAGTCTCCCAGGCTAAGGACAATCATAGCACCTTCTTCACCTATGTCAGGTATCTTAAAGGTAATCCTCAGTGCAATATGGGTGACCAGTGTTCCACACCTGAGGTCAGCTCCTTGTTGGTCAGATCCGACCACAAGCTAATCACCCTAAACATACAAAATCCGCTCCCACCCACCATTAGGAAAACAACTGTAAAATATTTCTCCAAAGCCAACTTCACACTTCTAAAATACAAAAGTGGCAAACTTCGCGACACCCATGCAGATGGACAATGGAGGTACGACTGCTGAATCCTACACAAATGCACTTTATAAGCACTTACACGAGTGCATGGATCATGCTATCCCTAACAGAACCAAGATGCTATCCTTCAAAAAAGGAAGCCAATCTGGTGGCCTTCTGGCATAAACAAACTCTACAACAGAAGAAAGAAACTGTTGCAAAAAAGAGTAAAATCCTACGATTGAAGGAACTCCCTGGTCAGCCTCAGTAAGAAGCTGAGAACCCTCATAAAATCCTCCAAAGCTAGTTATGAAATCAAAATCACCACTGATTCTAAAGACAACCACAAAGCATTCTATAGCTATGTCAAGAATCTCAATGGCAACACTCAAATCTGCTCCGAGTTACAGCACAATGACACTAAATATACAGAACCAACTGTTGTTGCCAACATCCTGGCAGATAGGTTCAGTGCTAACTTTACCCCCCTCTCACCCCCTAAAGGGCCCATCTTTATACCAGAAGAATGCAAAGTTCCTGTAAACATGGCTGCACAGGTAAAAACCTCACTCTCCAAAGCCAAGAACACAGCATCCATGGGACCTGACAACATCCCAGTCTGCCTTCTACATGAACTACAGAATGACCTGACACCCCACCTAAGTACCATGTTCAATCACAGCCTCACCTCAGGCTTTGTACCCATTGAATGGCACACCGCGACAGTTATCCCACTCCACAAAGGTGGGGGCCACAATAGACCCTGGGAACTACCGCCCCATTAGCCTGACGAGCCTGGTCTGCAAGGCCATGGAATGTATCATCATGGAACTCATAAACAAAGACACTGGAGATCTCCAAACTCTGGACCCCACACTGTTTGGGTTTGTAAAAGGCAGATCATGTCTCCTAAACCTGACAGACTTCTTTGAAGCAGTCACCAAAGCCACAGATGAGGGTAAGGTGGTTCACACAGCCTATCTAGATCTCGCCAAGGCATTCAACACCATCCCTCACTCTGGAATTATAGATAAAGTCACTAAGCTAGGTATAAATCCCTATGTCATAAGATGGGTTGCCAACTGGCTTACTGACAGAACCCACACTGTGAAAGTAGCAGACTCCAAATCAAACTTCAGACCAGTGACAAGTGGAGTACCACAGGGTTCAGTCCTGGGTCCTCTCCTGTTTGATATCTACTTCTCTGAAGTACAGGCTAACACAGAAGGTCTTTGGCTAACTAAATTCACAGATGACTGCAAACTAGGAGCCATAATCAAAACTCCTAACAATGTGGACAACCTACAAAAGGGCCTCACTGAGACAGATGCCTGGTGTCAAAGCCATGGTCTCAAGCTCAATGCCAAAAAGTGCATTGTCATCCCCTTTGGTAAAAACTCTGTACCCATGAATTACCACATAGGTGGTAGTCTACTTAACACTGAAAGTGTGATAAGAGACCTTGGGACACAGGTGGACAGTAGTCTCTCCTTTGATAATAACATCACCACAGTGGTCAGGAAATCCTTCTACATAGCACACCTCATCACAAAAGGTTTCTCATCCAGAAAAAAAGAGGTCATTGTTCCTTTCTACTCATCACTCATTAGACCGATTATAGAGTATAATGCCCCTTTTGGTATATACCTCACAAGACATCTACAACAACTGGAAAGGTCGCAGAAATACCTCACAAAGAGGATTACTGGCCTCAAACAGATGCCCTATGCAGACCGACTCAAAAAACTCCAGCTTTACTCCATCGCATATCACCTACTCAGAGACGATCTCTGCCTAACATACAAAGTTATGTCAAACCCAGAGCTGTTGGACATGCTCCACTTAAAGAAATCCCAATCCCTCTGAGCTACATGCTCTAGGGACCTAAACCTTGTCACCACAATAAACAGAACATGCTGGAGGGATAGATTCCTGTCCCAGAGACTTCCCATACTCTGGAACAGACTACATATCTATGTCAAACATAGCTCCTCATTAGCACTCTTCAAGAACAATCTTGATGATTGGATGGGTAATAAGAAATTCACCCCGGGGATCACTTCTGTGGTTCTGCTTGACAGGGGCACAGGAAAATAATTTTCTTGGGTGGTGAAAGCCAGGGTACCTTTTTGGCTAGGCTTGTATAGGCCATACAGCCAATAGCCTAGTACCTACCTATGAACCTATGAACCTTTGCTGACCAAGGTGGCATAACAAATCTACTGGCTAATAAATTTAGCTCTAACTTCAGCCCCCACTAACCCATGTGAAATAACGTCTAGCATATCCCCCCAGCTATCAACAGTAGGCAGGTGCTGGAGGTGCTCATTAAGGTCAAAAATACTGCTTCAGTGAGCCCTGACAATAATCCTAGTCATTTCCTAAAATGCCTAAAATTTGACCTAGCAGGACCACTTGAAGCACTCTTCAACTGTAGCTTCAAAATAGGTTATGTGCCAGGTGAATGGAGAGCCACAATGGTATCCCTCTTTATAAGGGTGGACCATCAACTGATCCCAAGAACTAAAGACCCATTAGTCTGACATGTTGAATATGTAAAGCCATGGAAGAAATCATCATGGAAGTTATCAACAAGGACTTTGGCAACCTACAGACAGTGGCCCATTCCATCCCAGTTTGGCTTTATTAAAGGAAGCTCTTACCTACTTAACCTGGTAGGCTTGTTTGAGATGGTCACCATGGCAATTGATGAGGAGAAAATGGTGCATACCACCTACCTTGACCTGGCTAAGGCATTCGCTACAATACCCCACTTAGGTATTATTGACATACTCTTGGTAATATGCATAAATTCTTACAAAACTTGCTGGATAGCCAGATAGGATCCAAAAAGTCAGGATTGGTGAGACCACCTCTACCAATAGGCTTGTCACCGGAGGAGTTCCCCAGAGCTCTGTGTTAGGCTGCTACTGTTTGGCATCTATTTCTTGGAATTCAATGGTAATGTCAAAGCCCTCTGGCTCACCAAGTTCACAGATGACTGCAAACTGGGAGCTGCCATAGATTTCCCCCATAACACCAACATCTTACAAGAGGGTCTAATACAAACAACTGGTGCAAAAGCCACAGATTAAAATTCACTTCAAACAAATACATTATAGTGCCCTTTGGAAACCTTCCACCCAAGATAATTAATTCATTGATAAAACACCCCTAAGAGTTGACCCGATAGCTACGTATCTAGAAACATATATAGACAGTAATCTGGCATTCGGACAACATGAAGCCAAGATAGTAAGAAAATCATTCTATGTCACCCAACTCATAAGCAAGGATATGCATCCAGGTCCAAGGAAGTAATAGTACTAGTATCCTCATCCCTTATCAGACCCATCTGTCATGCCTCATTACTGGCCCAGCAATCAAGGAGCCTCAATTCTCACCACTGGCAACAGTGGAGGATGTACAGAATGGGAGGATGACAAGTGCTCACAGATCAAAGTGCAGTTTCACTTAAGAGCACACAGAGATCATAGTCAGTCTGGGGCTGGTTTGTCCCTCTTTCTCTAGATCCCCAATAAGACTCCCACTGGCACAGCTATAGGGTTGAGATCTCAGCCTAGTGGCCAAGCTAAGACCGCCAGCACCCTCTCTGTCCAACCAGTGCTTTGTGTCCCTGCACAAGTAGCTGACAGTCACACACACTTTGATATTTGATTTATATACACACACACACACACACACACACACACACACACACACACACACACACACACACACACACACACACACACACACGGGCACACTCCTGGGAAAGAATGGCACAGGTTTACTAGCTATGCCCCCTTCTGCCCAGACTATAAAGTAGTTTCTACTGCCAACAACCACTCTTATCAGCTACTTTTAAGGCCCATATCAAATGGTGCCCAATCCTACTGTGTAATGTTACTATTATTCCAGATATAAGGCTATTTAGGAATGGCCTGTACAGTGTCACCAAATACATATGCGAGTACTCTCAGAGCTTAAATATGTCTCAGAAATATCAGCCACAATGATAGGTTTAAATATATTTAATAATAATAAAAGAACAAGACAAAACTAGATATGTATTCACAGTGGGCTCAGAGTGCAAAATCACAGGAGATATGTAAAACAACATTGCAGGACAGTCTCAAATAAATACAGAAAACATCTAAACTAATCTTTACTATATTCCTAACTAAGTCTAAAAGAGTTACTATGGCCTAAAAAACTTACTTACAGCAAGGCAAGTGCAGAAGGTAGTGATGAGTGGATGTTCTTGTTGGGTCAAAGACAAAATACAAAATGTACAGCCTCTCTCTGAGAGAGTTCTTAAATTAATATCAAATATTACTACTGGGTTAGCTTGGATGGCATCTCTTTTTGTCACCTGACTTTAGTTCCCAAGCTACCTCCATTGTCAGAAAGTGCAAGCATTTTTAACATCTCTGTCTGAAAAATACATGTCTCTCAAATGTTTGCAGATCCTGAAAGTCATAAAACAATAAAACACTTCTGCATCTCAAACCTAGTAATTACTTCTCTTCCAAGACAATGCAAAAAAACACATCTGGCTCTAGACATTGTGTCTGCTACACTGAAACTGAGTGATAACTTTTATAACACAATTGACAATTTAATTTCAACTTATTTTCTTGAAGTTTTGCTAGTTAATCTTTTATGTCCCAGTTTCTACTGTTAAAACATATACAGTTACACAGTTGCAATTGTTTATATACATTCTATTCTAAGCCAGCAGTGCATGCTGTGCTTACATTTTAGCTCAGTATATAATATACATTTCTGTATAAATCATATCACTTTTCACAAATGAAATGGAATTATTTATTTATTTACAAAATTCTAGATAGCTGGGATGGCAGTGTGACATCATCATTGAATACAATGCCACCTTTGGCATGTACCAAGCCAGGCACTTGCGACAGTTGGAATGCCCTCAAATGTTCCTATCAGGAGAATCCAGGTTATGAATACCCTGTCCTACACAGATCACCTTAAGATCCTATCTTTGTACTCAGTCTCCTACAGGTTACTGAGAGGTGATCTATACCTTGCGTACAAGTCATCTTCAGATCTAGCTCTGATGCATCACTTGCAGATCTGCAAGACAAACAACACAAGAAACACTAGATCCAAAGACCTGAATTTTGTCTAACACATAAATATAACCTGCTAGAGGGACTGATATGTCTCTCAAAGGATCCCTGAGCTATGGGACAAGCTCCTCATCTATAAGAACCAGAGTTCATGACTGAACCTCTTCAAAAGAAACATTGGTCAATAGATGGGAAATTGCAACTTCACCCTGGTCTGGCCTCCATGTCTCTGATGAACATATGGACAGAGGTTAACTGTAAGTAAATTAATCCCCACCTACATATCCCCCATGTCACCCTTAGTTACCTGTTTACTAACATAACCCACCATATAAGCATCCAAGGAACTGTGGGACAAAACTGAATGAGTTGCACTGCTAGGCATTTAAAGACCCAGGTAGTTGTCAGTGTAGTATGAACCTATGAGTAACTCAAAAACTTCCAAGTCTTCAATTAGTAGGTTGTTCGTTTGTTTGCCCGGTTTGTACTGAACTGTTAAGTCATAATTCCATGTATTAATCAACATTCTTTGCCATCTAGGAGATACTTTGCGTAAATACTTTCTTAAAATTCTCTGTAAAGGCTTATGATCAGTCTTAATTAACAATAATTTACATTCCATGCATCATGGAATTTATCACATCTGTATACAATGGCTAATAACATCACTTTCTCAGTAGGAGTACATCTAGTTTATGCATCTGTAAATGCTCTTAGACTATATGCCACTTGTCTGTTCTTTTGCATTAGTAAAAGAAAAAAGATCATCACTGATTCTGATAAATCCATCTCACAACCAGGACCCCTGTACATACAAAAGTCAAGTCACAAGCTCAATAATTACAAAAACTAAAACAGGGATGCAAGGACAAAAACTACAACATGGATGCAAGGACAAAAACTACAACATGGATGCAAGGAGAATAGCTGACCACAGTGTGAAAGTAACCAGCAATCTGTTCTCTTAATTTGTCACAGCAATCACTTAAACTTGAAGCATTCAGCAAGAGTTAACTGCAGTCCAAGTACAAGATCTATTTTAGATGACATTCTAGAAACATTTTTAAAGGCATAGTAATGTCGGACATGTTCTGTGTGAACTTAAGTATTATACTGTTCTTGGGACTCTCGTTGTGGCTTTTTTCTTAGTTTCTCTTTATGCACTATGGTTCTTAACACTTTTAACATCTGGCAGCATTCTGACATTAAAATATGTCCACATCCCGACCCCACCCCCAACACAGAAAACCACAGTGAAAAACTTCTCAAAAGCGAACTTCTCACTTCTCAAAACCGAAGTGGAATCCTTCAAGGCCCCAGGGCCAGTGGAAACTACGGCCCAAACTGCAGAATCCTATATAAACGCATTCTATGGACATCTCCAGGAATGCATGGATCATGCTATCCCAAACAAAACCAAGACCCAATCATCCAAAGGCAGGCGTCCAGTCTGGTGGACCCCAGCCATAAATAAACTGTACAACAGAAGGAGGAAGCTACTACATGATAGAGCAAAATCCCTAATAGGGAAGGCAGCTCTGATCAGTACTAGCAAAAAATTACGATCCCTCATAAAATCCTCCAAGGCCAGCTTTTAGAGAAAAATTGCACAGGACACTAAAGAAAATCATAAGGCTTTTTTCAGTTATGTTAGGAACCTGAGATGCAACTCCCAGACTTGTTCTGAGTTGATTCTAAACGACAAAAAATACACTGAACCCACAGACATCGCCAATATCCTGGCAGACAGGTTCAGTGCAAACTTCTCCACCCCCTCCCCCCAAAAGAACAAGTATCTGTCCCGGCAGAGGGCTGCCTCCCAAACATCTCTGATGCTCAGGTGAAGGCTGCCCTCTCCAAAGCAAAAAACACTGCTTCCATGGGACCAGATGGCGTCCCGGGTTGCGTCCTACATGAACTCCAAGAAGAACTAACCCCTCAAATAAAACAGCTGTACAATCTCAGCCTCACTACAGGATATGTGCCCACAGAATGGCGTACAGCAACAGTGGCCCCACTCCACAAAGGTGGAGCCTCTACGGACCCTGGAAACTATCGCCCCATAAGCCTGACTAGCCTAGTCTGCAAGGCTATGGAGAGGATCATCATGGAGCTCATAAACAAAGACATTGGGGACCTACAGACACTAGATCCTACCCAATTTGGCTTCATCAAGGGCAGATCCTGCCTTTTGAACCTGGTCAACTTCTTTGAAACAGTCACCAAAGCCATAGATGAAGGGAAGGTAGTCCACACAGCCTATCTGGACCTAGCAAAGGCATTTGACACAATACCCCACTCGGGCATCATAGATAAGCTATCCAGCTTAAATATAAACCCCTATGTCACAAGATGGGTCACAAACTGGCTCAAAAACAGAACCCACAGAGTGAGAGTTGCTGGAGCCATGTCAGACTCAAAACCGGTCACAAGTGGCATCTCACAAGGTTCTGTCCTGGGACCGCTCTTGTTTGGTATATACTTTTCCGAGGTACAGGCCAATGTGGGAGGACTATGGCTCACCAAGTTCACAGATGACTGCAAACTGGGCACCATAATAGACTCTCCAGCTGACACAAACATTTTATTTTATTTATTGTACTTTTAAATTTAAACACATCAGTTTTCAATTTTTTGGATGTTTTATTTGCTATGCGAGCAGTTATATTACTAATTGTATAGCTATTTGTCTATTTAAAAATTTAAAAATTATTTTTAATTATATGTAACATATACATTTTTTACTATGATGACGTATTTTGAATTTGCTATTTAAAGCGCATTCTCGCGCTGCTTTGTACCTCTGATGAAGCTTCCTGTTTCAGGTTGCGAAAACGCTGGTTGCATTTGTGCCTGTTAATAAAATTAAGCGTTAAGGTTTATTCGTTGGCATCTCTTCCTCTGTCGATTGGAACTTTTGTGTTCACTAGTCTGTTTGCTGTTTTTTGCTTTGTGAGGAGTTTACTTTTTGTTCTAACCTACATGGAGAGTCCTGCCACGCCGGCTATTTTTGGGCAGTCCAATTCGGAAGCCGTTGATGTTCCGAACTTGCTTTTGCAGCTTACGCAAAAGCTAGAAGCACTCAACAACCGTTTTCAAGCCTTTGAGGATTTACACGGAGTGCACAGTTGTGCTAATACAGAACGTCTACCAAACCGTGTTTCACCCAGGAGAGTAATTACTGACTCTCAAGGATCTATTCCGCCAGGACAGGTGGTGAGAGCACCAGGTTCCAGGAGCAGGATTGATCCTAACGGTACTTCAAGCATTCAGTCAGGAACTGGTAATAGCCATATGGGACATGACTACGCACTTATTGGCGAAGGGACAATATCCGAATGGATAAATAATACAGGTGACTTTTTCATCTTTAATAAAATGAACATTGATTCCTCGTCGGTGCAGAATCCTGGCCCGGTTGCTGAGTCAGCAACCTTGTTAACAGAGAAACTGAAATTGCTTGATGCTAAAACCTTAAAATTGCGAAAATTGCAATTAGAAGTGGCGTATTTTAGACAATGTATAACTGATGGTATCATCCCTAAGGGGCTGAGATCCACTTTTACTCCTTCTAACCTTATTAATAGTAACGCTTTTTATTAGATTTAAAAACTTTGTTTCAAACACAGGGGATTCAACTTTTGGAGCTACTTGTTAAACACTATGCTGATATGATTGTTTGTTTGACTGACGAAATGTGCTTGTTGGATACTGAAATTAAAACTGATAGAGCATTTGCACAAATTAGGTTTGACCATTCACGTATCTTCTCTAGTATAGATACTTATATGGTCAAGCTTAAGGTTAATAAATCTAAGAAACTATATAGGGACAGGGTTGCCTATTCTAAAGACAGAGCCTTTCCCAACTTAAGCTGCAAAGCCAATGATAACAAAGTAGATAGATTTGAACAGGCTGAGGTTGAAAACACAGACGAGCAAGACATTAGGGAAAGTGATTCTAACAACACACGGGAGGAACAACCCCTCCGTAGAAGTAACAGAAACTTAAATAGGGGGCAAAACAGAGGAGTTAAGAACGATCCACCAAGTTCTGACCCTTTTAATGAAACTAACGCTAACAACAATAATGTGAATAGTAATTTTTTAGGGAACAAGACCAAACAAAGACAATACAGGGGGAACAGGAATTGGAACTAGGCAATGGTGACAACTTTGCCACAACTGCAGCTACACCAAAAATTATCTTAAATAAGAAGGGTGACTTTACAATCTACAACTTTTCATCTTTAAGTTTAGAACCTGAACTAGTAGAGTTACTAGCTTTGGGCAACACCTTTGTCCCGTCCAAAAAATGTGATGTAGCCAGGGTCTTGCTGGACCTTAAATGTTATGTAAGGAAACTAAACTTAAAACTACTAATCAGTGATACCGAAAGACCCCCTGAACCTAGAATGAAACTTTCAAGCGTCTTTAACCCACCAATACATGTGTCTCTAAAAATTTTCGAGCACGTATGCGAATTGGACATTAGACATATGGCTGACTCAAGCAGAGCCAACTCTAGCCAGTTTAACATCACTAAAGAGCAACTTTTAGCTCTAAATTCCTTGCGTTTTGCAGGGGTAAGAGTTATTAAACCTGACAAGGGGGGAGGGTTGGCTATTTTTGAGCAAAATGACTATACTGAACGTATGTTGAAGGTTTTGGGTTCCGATTCTTACCACAAGTCTTCTACTAATGAGATGAATACGTGCTCAAAAAGAACTAGAGGTTACTTTAGAGACTTGTTTATTAACGGTAGAATTGATGAGGATACCTTCAAATACATTGATATCTTGTACGCTAGAACACCAGTGATGTTTGGGATTCCCAAGGTCCACAAAAACCTTGGGGACCCACCAATGAGAGCTCTCATTGACGGTAGGGCTTCAGTCACCTACCCTTGTTCTAAGTATGTGGATTTATTACTTAGGAAATATGTTGAGCTGCTACCAACTATATGTAAAGACTCGTGGTCCTTTCTATCTGAAATAAACAACTTTAGAGAAGTTCAAGGTAATAATTTTTTGACCATAGATGTGGTTGATTTATACACATCTATACCACATTTAGAGGCTCTTGAGTGGATTGAACTCCTCCTGATAGAATTAGGTGCACCGTCTAGTGAGATTGACAACATCACGGAACTGCTTGACATTATTCTTACTTCCAACTTTTTCATTTTTGAAAGTGAAGTATACATACAGAAACAAGGTGTGGCCATGGGCTCCCCTTGTGGAGCAGCCGTGGCAAACTTAGTTATGGCATATTGGGAGAGGAAATTTGTATTGACTAACCCAGAGTGGAATAACAAAATCTCATTTTACACCCGCTTTCTGGATGACATTTTTATCCTTTTTAAAGGTGACTCCAGAGAAGCAGATCAATTTGCTAACTACTTGAATAGTACAACTTCCTTTCTAAGGTTCACACACAGTTTCGATACAGAAGTAACTAACTATTTGGATGTCAAGCTAACTAGAAAAAGCCAACCTTGCCCACTTAGATCTGTGATTTACAGGAAAGACACATACGTAAACTCTTTTCTCCATTTTTCCAGTTCACACCCTCCGAAACAAAAAAGAGCTATTGTAAAGGGACAGCTTGTGAGAGCTGTCCGTATGTGTAGTGAATTAGAGGATTTCCTTTTCGAATGTGAGACTTTAAGGAATTTATTTATCAATAGGGGTTACCCGCATGGTTTGATCGATGACTTAATTGTTGAAGTAAGACATAAAAGATCTAGTGGCTTTTATAAACCACTTTTGTCGTCTATTCCACTACCCACATGCGAAGACGAGCCACTTGAGGTAGTAAGAGAGAGTGTGAGCCCTGTCGTAGGTAGTACAGAAAATATTCCTACCAAGGCGACTCCATGTAGTTTTATTTCTACATTTAATGTGAATTCTATTCAAATACGAGACATCTTATACAAGAATTGGGCCTTTATTGCCAATAATAGTTCTCTTCTTGAGAAACTTGGTGAAAAACCACTTATGGTTTTCAGAAGAGGGCGAAACATTAAGGACCTTCTCCATACTAGTTCACTTGGAGTTACCTCTTTTAGAACTAAGGGATCTTTTTCCTGTGGATCTTGTAACTACTGTATTTACATCAAAACAGGTAGCCTCTTTTCAGTAGAGGGAAATAAGAAATTTACCATTGGCCATAGAATAAATTGCAATACAAAGTCTATCATATACATAGCGTTCTGTTCATGTTGTCCTGCCTTCTATGTCGGTAAGACCGATAGAAGGTTCAAGGACAGGATCTACCAACATATTTATGCGATTAAAAACAGAAAAAGTGAGAACGCTTTGGCTAAGCATATCGATCTATTTCCAGACCACTCTTTTGTATTTATGGGCATTGACCATCTACCAGGGTCTGTTAGAGGGGGTCCTGTAACTCTGTTGTTGGAGGTACGTGAGCTTTTATGGCAGCTCAAGTTGAATGCCTTTAGTGCCCCCGGCTTAAACGAAAGCTGTAATATAGCACCTTTCCTGAAACTTAAGTCATATATGAGGTGACATTACCAGAACCCCCCTTATTCACCCTTGTATTTATTTTAAGCGTGTGTTGTTAGCATACATTTATTCCTTTTTTGGTTACTATACTACACACAAACTTCCAGCACGTAAACCAACTTGCTTGGTTTACTACTTATGTTAAATATACATATATATACAAAAAAACTTTCAAAGACTGAGGTGATGAGTAACACACTTTGACACTTTTTACACTTTTTTCATGCCTGTTTCTACTTGAAATGAACTACCTGATTTAAGGTCTGGTTTTATTTTGGTCCAGTGTTGTTTAGGCAGCCCGTGAATTGAAATAAATAAAACACTATTGAGACTGTCTAACAATACATAATATATATATACCTTTAGGGCACTTCATAATCATGTTACTTAGCAGTAGGACGCATACTGACTGCACAATGTAATTGTGATTTTTTGAAGTTTATTTTATTTATTGTACTTTTAAATTTAAACACATCAGTTTTCAATTTTTTGGATGTTTTATTTGCTATGCGAGCAGTTATATTACTAATTGTATAGCTATTTGTCTATTTAAAAATTTAAAAATTATTTTTAATTATATGTAACATATACATTTTTTACTATGATGACGTATTTTGAATTTGCTATTTAAAGCGCATTCTCGCGCTGCTTTGTACCTCTGATGAAGCTTCCTGTTTCAGGTTGCGAAAACGCTGGTTGCATTTGTGCCTGTTAATAAAATTAAGCGTTAAGGTTTACTCGTTGGCATCTCTTCCTCTGTCGATTGGAACTTTTGTGTTCCATAGATGAAGGGAAGGTAGTCCACACAGCCTATCTGGACCTAGCAAAGGCATTTGACACAATACCCCACTCGGGCATCATAGATAAGCTATCCAGCTTAAATATAAACCCCTATGTCACAAGATGGGTCACAAACTGGCTCAAAAACAGAACCCACAGAGTGAGAGTTGCTGGAGCCATGTCAGACTTAAAACCGGTCACAAGTGGCATCCCACAAGGTTCTGTCCTGGGACCGCTCTTGTTCGGTATATACTTTTCCGAGGTACAGGCCAATGTGGGAGGACTATGGCTCACCAAGTTCACAGATGACTGCAAACTGGGCACCATAATAGACTCTCCAGCTGACACAAACATCCTTCAAAAAGGTCTCACAGAGACGGATAACTGGTGCCAGAGCCATGGTCTAGAGCTAAATGCCAAAAAGTGTATAGTCATACCCTTTGGCAAAAACAATGTGCCCATAAATTACCACATAGGCAGTAACCCATTAAGTACAGAGAAAGTAATTAGGGATCTGGGGACCCAAGTTGATAGAAATCTCTCCTTTGACAACCACATTGCCAAACTGGTTAGAAAGACCTTCTACATAGCCCACCTCATCATGAAAGGATTCACATCTAGATCAAGAGAGGTAATCGTGCCCCTTTATTTATCCCTCATCAGGCCTATCATAGAATATAATGCCCCTTTTGGGATGTACCTTACCCGACACCTGCAGCAATTAGAAAGACCCCAAAAGTACCTCACCAAGAGGATCAAGGGACTCAAGCAGATGCCATATGCTACTCGGTTAAAAAAACTCCAGCACTACTCAGTTGCATACCGCCTACTTTGAGGCGATTTATGCCTGACATATAAAGCTATGTCCAATCCAGAATTAATGGACATGCTCCACCTCAGTAAATCTAAATCCCTTAGAGCCACATGCTCGAGGGACTTGAACCTCAGCACAGAAATAAATAGAACTTGCTGGAGGGACAGATTCATAACCAGAGGCTCCCTTCGCTCTGGAATAGAATCCCAATTCATGTTAGGCAGAGCACCTCACTGAATCTCTTCAAGAAGAATCTTGATGAGTGGATGGGGGATCGTTTGTCCCGGGGATTACTTCCGTGTCACTATTAGACAGAGGCACAGTAAACTAAACCTTAAAAAGGGCACAGTATACTCAAATCAAGGGGTGGTATAAGCCAAACAAAATCGGGCTAGGCTTGTAATTGCCCCAGGGCCTAGTATGAACCTATGAACCTATGTCTTTAAAGATGTTTTTTTCCTTGTCAAACCAGAATTAGTGTCTAGAGTTTGCCCATGATTTCCAATAAGCTTTACTAATACGTTGCATGCTGCAGCCTTTGTTATAAAAAAGGCGCATCAAATTCTCTGCAGCATCAAAGAAATCAGGCTATTGCTTGCAAATCCATCTAGGTCATAAGAACTCTTCATAGAGCGAGAAAGGTAAAAGAGGAGGAGTTACAGTACATTTCCTTTGGTGCTAAATTTGCCTGCCCCCACAAAAAAATATGTCATTTAAAGAAAATCATGCTACTTTGGTAATGAAATAAGGTGGGATTGGAGGCTAATGAATAATGTATGGTTTCTATACCTATTAAAAACTTTAGACTACTGTATAATGATTTTACATTAGTAGTCACTTAGAACTAGTTTTCTGGCCAAATAGAAGTATCCATTTCCACTGATGTCTGAATTTAAGTTAACAGCAAACTCAATGGCGGATTTATTAGTTTCCCTACCATTTCAATATAGGTGATGCATCCGCTGTTTAGTAGATGACTGGGGGTGGGTGGAACTGAAACATTCTTATCAAGCTTAGGTAGTCAGTAAAATGTAGGTATAATCGTTTATTGCTGAGTAAGACATCTACATACCTGATTAGTGAAAGAAAAAAATATATAAATATTTCTCTCTTAAGCCCTAAAAGTATTTCTTAATTCAAATGTATCCATGCTTGTTAGAAGGATCATACATATTACCATTTTTTTAACATTTTATTAACAATTAATGAATCCAAATAAATGACAAATCAATGAGACAAAAATGCTGCCATGAAACATCCAGCAGTACTATTAAAAAATATATATAATATACACCAGGTGTCCATAAGTAGCTATGGATGATTAATAGACTATGTATGTAAGGAAAAAGGATAGTAATTTAATGACTGAAGTGAATTGTATAAGCCAAAAACCTCAAGAGTAATTTCTGTGATGCATGGGTGGTGAAGTCCCAACACAAAGAGATTGTTTTGTACAAACCAGAGAGGTACCCATATGCTGCCTTATCCGTTCTGTGGTCTGTGCCCAAAGAGGCGTAGTTATTGGGAAGTCCCAAGCTGGCATAATGGTTAAAGCTTTTCCCTCAAAAGCATAATTTACAAAGTTCAAGCCTGACCTCCAGCCAATGTCTGTTTATAGTTTGCATGTTCTCCCTGAGTCTCTTTGGTCTCTGAAAAACATGCTGAGTATTTCCACTTCAAACTCAGCAAAATATGGAGCTGTGGGCAACAGTACTGACTCTACATGGTTCCCTGTAGAAGGAAGAGTTACAAAAACCAACTGTTTTGGGCATCTACTGTGGTGCACAGTATCCCCATGATAGCAGAACATGGATCACAAATTGCATGATGTGGCAGGCTAGACATTTGATGGTGTAAAATATGGCTCTAGGAGATTCTGTCATGTTGATTAATGTCACCAAATGGTATGGATGTTCACAACCTATGACAGGGACTCATGCTAACAGTGGGATGAGTTTATGTGCCCCTATTGGCCAGTGTGTGTCCACCTGTTCATAGGCTCATAAGTGTGTACTAGGCTAATGGCCCTGGAACCTTTACAAGCCTAGCCCATAGAAGTGCCCTGGCATTTTGCCACCCAACGTTAGTTCCCAGTGCCTCTATCAAGTAGAGCCACTGGAGTCATCCCCGGGGTAAACTTTCCATTTCCTATTCACTCATTAAGATTTCTCTTGAAGAGTGCCAGTGAGGTGCTCTGCTTGACATGTATGGGAAGTCTATTCCAGAGCATGGGCAGTCTCTGGGTTATGAATCTGCCCCTCCAGCATGTTCTGTTGATTGTGGTAATGAGGTTGAGGTCTCTGGAGCATGTGGTGTGGAAGGATTGAGATTTCTTTAGATGTAGCATTTCTAACAGAGCTGGGTCAGACATGGCTTTGTAAATCAAGCAGAGATCGCCTCTTAGTAGATGATGTGAGAAAGAGAATAGCTGGAGTTTTTTGAGTCTGTCCATGTAGGACATATGTTTAAGGCCTAGGATCCTCTTCATGAGGAACTTTTGTGGCCCTTCCAGCTGTTGCATGTATCTAGTGAGGTACATGCCAAATGGGGCATTATACTCAAAGATTGGCCTAATGAGAGAAGAGTAGAGAGAGATGATGACCTCTTTCTTCCTGGATGCAAAACTCTTGGTAATGAGATGTGCCTCATAGAAGGACTTTCTGACCACAGTGGCAATGTGGTGGTTGAAGGAGAGGTTGGTTTCAACCTGTGCCCCCAGATCTCTTATAACACCTTCAGTGTTAACTGGGCTCCCATCAATGTGGTAATTAGTGCTAACTGAGTTTTTCCCAAAAGAGATGACAACGCATTTTTTGGCATGAAGCTTAAGGCCATGGTTTCAACACCAGTCATTGTTCTCAGTGAGGCCTTTCTGCAAGATGTCTACATCACTTGGGGAGTTAAGAATGGCTCCCAGTTTGCAGTCATCTGCGAACTTGGTCAGCCAGAGTCCCTCCATGTTGGCCTGGACTTCTTTGAAGTAGATGCCAAACAGGAGAGGACCCAGGACTGATACACGTGGGACTCTACTCATGACTGGTCGGCAGTCTGACTTGGAGTCCACCACTTTCACACTGTGGATTCTATCTGTGATCCAATTTGCAACCCACCTAGTGATATAAGGGTTGATGCCTAGTTTGGCGAGTTAATCAATAATTCCTGAGTGGGGAATGGTATCAAAGGCCTTAGCCAGATTGAGGTAGGCTATATGAACTGCCTTGCACTCATCCACAGCTCTGGTGACTGACTCAAAGAAGTCAAACAGGTTGAGCAGACATAATCTACCTTTCACAAAACCTAATTGAGTGGGATCTAGAGTTTGAGATTCCCTATATCCTTATTAATTAGGTCCATGATCATGTGCTCCATAGCCTTACATATAAGACTCATCAGGCTAATGGGGCGATAATTCCCAGGGTCTGTAGTCGCTCCCCCTTTATGGAGAGGGATAACTGTAGCAGTGTACCATTCGGTAGGGACAAAGCCTGAGATGAGGCTGTGATTGAACAGGGCACACAGATGTGGTGCCAGTTCACTTTGTAGTTCATGTAGAACACATCCAGGGATATTGTTGGGTCCCATGGAAACTGTATTCTTGGCCATGGACAATGCAGCTTTAACCTGTGCTGCAGTAATGTTGGGTGCCTGGCATTCCTCTGGTAGTTGTTGAGTGAAAGCTGAAAGTAAAACCAATCAAATTGTCAAACATGAACTAACAATTGCTACACTCAGTGTAGGTTCACTGATAGGCTCCAGCACAGATGTGGATGACTTTATAACAAGGAGGAGGCTGGACATCCTATGAATCCAGGAGACAAGATGGAAGGACAGTGCAATAAAGCCACTTGACTTGGCATCCATAGTTTACTAATCAGGAGGGTGACAGCTGAGAAATGGTGTAGGAATTGCGGTGAGGGCGAAGCTTCCAAAGGCAGTAAGGGATGTCATCAGAATTAGTAACAGACTCATGGCAATCAGACTCTAGCCTAATGACAGGTCAGTATTCATAATCTCAGCCTATGCCTCACAACAAGGTTATGAAAGTGAGAAAAAGCTGCATTCAGACAGCAGTTGCAGGACCTACAAGATAGACAATCTAGTGACAGGTGTGGTCTCCATTGCTAGAAGTCTTAAAAGGATTATGCATGGAAATACATTAGAAGACCACGATAGGAAAATTATATAATCATATGTATTCAGTCATTGCTCTTATATTTATCTGCTTTTGTATTAAGTATGTTTTTAGTTAGGTTCATAGGTGTGTACTAGGCTAATGACCACAGAGGGCTTTTTAAGCCTAACCATGCATCCTAAAATCTCTGATAAGTCCTGGTGCCCTTGGTAAGTTTAAGCAGGGGCTTGGGAGATGAAACTTTTACAGGCTGCCTGTGTCCATTAGAAACATACATGCCAAACTAGGGGTGAATTTCTTGTTCCCCATCTACTTGTCCAAGTTATACTTGAGTTGGGTTAGAGATGAACTCCACTTCATATGGATTGGGAGCCTATTCCAGAGAAGGGGAAATTTCTGGGGTACATACCTGTCTCATCAGCAGGTCCTATTTATATCACAGGCATGGTTTAAGTCTTTAGAATGAGTAATTTTGGTGCTGTTTGTTTTGCAGATGTGCAAGATGTCCATCAGAGTGGGATCTGATGATGCATTGTATGCCAGGCATAGATCTCCTCTCAACAGCCTGTGGGAGACAGAAAACAGGGCTTTGCGATAATCTGCCTATGACATGTTATTTATACTATGTATTATTTTATTGAGGAACCTCTGAGGATGTTCTAATTGTTGGATGTGCCTGGTTAGGTATATACCAAAGGGGGCATTGTACTCAATGATATGTCTGATGAGTGTCAAATACAGTGCAACAATAAACTCCTTGCACCTTGATGCTATACCTTTACTTATAAGTAACACAACACAGAATGATTTCCACACTACTCTAGACGTGATAGTCAATGGCTAGATTACTACTGTGTTGACTCTTAGAGGTGTGTTGTTAATATGACAGTTACCAGGTGTGGATGACTTCCCAAATTATACTATTATGCATTTCTTTGCATTTTGTTTTAGTTTATGGCACTGACATCAGTTATTTGCCTGTGTCAGCCCTTCTTGGAGAACATTAGTGTTGATGGAGTATTCAATGACGGCTCCTAATTTGTGCTTCTTTCCAAATTTGGTCAGCCAGAGGCCCTTTACATTGGCCTTGACTTCAGAGAAGTAGATGCCAAAAAAGGAGTTGTCCCAGGACTGATCCCTCCAGGACTCTGCCAGTGGCTGGCCTCTTTGTAGAGGTGGACTCCCCAATACTAACTTCCTGGCTCCTGTCTGTGAGCCAGCTGGCTATCTACTGGGTAACATAAGGGCTTCTAACTAACCTCTTGAGCTTGTTAACAATGTTCAAGTAGGGTACTTGTCAAATTGCATTATCAGCAGGTACACAGACAAACAGTACAACTGTATATTAGTATATTTAGGAGTTTATTGAAGCAAGCCATGCAAGTACTACTGTGAGATTATAAACATTTTCTTTATAACACAGATCACTGTCAGATACACTGCACTTCCTCAGCTGACTCAGATTACAAAAATGTAGACCAAAAATTTTTTTGCAACCACTTTTATAGTTTCAAAACTTTGTCCTTGATGAAAACATTATTTTCCTTTATTGAAGCCTTCTTTGTCTGCATCCTTATCTCAATCCAGAGAAAAACAATTCTCAGCAGGCCTGAAAGTTCTCTCTAAATGTTATTTCATTGATAAAATAGTCTGTAACTTTTTCTGCTGTGTTAGCCATTTCCCTTTTTACTTGAATATCTGTGTACATTCAACTGTTTAGAATATTTCAACAAGCCCCTATTGTTAATGCCATTTGTTACAAAAACATTCAGAAGTATAATACTTTTTGTTCTACACAAGTACATTCTGTTAAGCCAATGCATATTTCTTTTCTGCATTTGCTAATGCTATGTCACATGATATTTCTAAAAATATCACACTGTTACTATGATTACCAAACCTCTGTTATTGTGAAGAAAAAACAGTTCTACCAAATTATATATATATATATATATATATATATATATATATATATATATATATATATATTATATGTATATATATATATATATATATATATATATATATATATATATATATATATGTATATATAGGTCTATATTAAAATCTCTAAGTTACGGAACATCGAATACAATCTGGTCAACACCATATTGTCGAAGTTCCATAACTTTGAAATAAAAAAAAAAAAAAATTAAACTTGACATACTTACCTGAATAGGTTTAAGCAGAGGGGCAAGCACCCCTGCACCCCCCACACCCTGCACTACTTAAATATACCAACTCCGTGGTCACACTTCAATGTAGAATGGTGCAGAAAAGGGAAGAATTCCCTTTCCTGTACTGTAGCGCAATCTTGGAATTGGTATATTTCAGTAGCGGGGGGTCTGCGGATGTGCAGGGAGGCTTCCCCTCCTGTGTAAATGCTTTCGTTTTCTTTTTTTTGTTTTCATAATTTTTTATTAAACTTTGATGGTTTAATACTTTGATGTATAAAGTTCGATCTTTATGCATTCGCAGTATTAAACATTTGAGGCTATAATATAGACCCTATATATATATATATATATATATATATATATATATATATATGTATATATATATATATATATATATATATATATATATATATATATATATATATATATATATACTAGCTGTACGCCACACGTTGCTGTGGTTCAGTCTGGTTAAATGGAAAAGAAAGAAAAGAGAAAGCGCACATTTCTAATATGTTTAATTTCACAATGCTTGTGGGTATACAATATTTTTTGTTGTCCCATTGTCTGTGCAGATATAGAGATTATCTGGTTTGCCGACTCTAGAACACGCAACATATAATTGCCCATGTGAGAAGCAATCTGTGTATAGATCTATACCACACAATTCTAAAGATTGGCCCTGAGCTTTGTTGATGGTGATTGCAAAGCCAAACGAATTGGGAATTGCAAGCTCTTAAATTGAAATGGCATATCCGTTGGAATCATAGGAAAGCGAGGAATGAGGACATCTTCACCTTTGAAAGGTCCTGTCAAGATTGTTGCTTCTATGACGTTGCTCATTAATTTTTTTACTGCAAGCCGCGTGCCGTTGCAAAGCTTTGGCTGGTTGATATTTTGCAACATGATAATTGGCACGCCGATTTTCAATTGCAGTACGTGCGGTGGCATCCCTGGCAGATCGAGTGAATTAAAAAATTTTGTTGGATAATTAACCGCTTCATCTGCTTCCACAACAGTGTCGACGGACTTGTATGTGGCTGCCTCGCTTTGAATGTTAGACTGAATAATATTGTTAAGTTCGTAGACGTCTTTGTTCTTGGCCACAAGAATAGCTCATTCAGTCAGCCAATCGTAATTCTTATAATTGGTTTGAATATTGGGAAATACTTTTTCAACCAATTCTTCTTTTGACGTCACTAAATTGCAAAAGTTATGAGGCAATGAAATTCGTCCTGAGGTCAGATCAACCGACACCTTTCCTTCCCAATTTCCAGCAATTGATGTGAGAATGTCTCAGCTGATCGATTGTTTTGCAGCTGGACATGCATATTTGTAGTTAATTTTAACGTCTTTACGTGTCGCCACAAAGTAGAGTATTTCAGGCAAGCATTTATTTCGTCCGCTGGTGTCGATCGAGGAGAACGAAGCAAATCTGAAGCTGCAGAACGCGATCGCCGTGCTCGCACCCATGCATCCTCAAGTCTGGCTGCATGTCGCTCTGCTGCTTCCTCGGCACATATTTGAGCCATTCTTTGTTTTGCTCATTCGCTGATGCCTGTTCTTCCTCAGTTTGATTTGCAATTACTTGTCACACTGCTTCCACTCCGCGAGTACGACGACCTAAGTTTGATCTTCTGCGAGGCATTATTTGGATGAACTAAAGCAGATCGATTGCACTGAAAAAGAAATAAGAAAGTTATAACAAAAACATATAAAATTCCATATTTGTATACAAATAAAAAGAATCCATAGTAGGTATATAAAAACACGCGTGTATTCCAATGCAACATGTGACATCTATATAATAGTAGGTATATAAAAATGCGCGCGTATTCGAATGCAACATTGTGTGAAAATTTCAAAGCAATCAGTGAAGAACTTTCGGAGATTTAAGATTTTGAACAAACAAACATTTACATTTATATATATATATATATGTGTGTGTGTGTGTGTGTGTGTGTGTGTGTGTGTGTGTGTGTGTGTGTATATATATATATATATATATATATATATATATATATATATATATATATATATATATATATATATATATATATATATACATATATATATATATATATATATATATATATATATATAGTTTCACTTTATAATCTTGAAATACTAAAATACCGGAGATTCAGGTAAGTAGTGTTTTTGTAAGGGTATTAGGTAGGATTTTAATGTGTGTGAGTATGTGTAGTGGTGTGTTTTATGTGTTTGTTTGTTTAGTGTGACCACGGAGTTAGTATATATAAGTAGTGGGGTGTGGGAGGGCCTTGCCCCCCTGCTTATAGATAGGGTAGGTGTGTTTGTTTGTTATATTGTGTTTGTGCGTTATTTTGTTTGTTGTATTGTAGTTAGGTAGGTGCATGTGTGCTTGTTTGTGTGGTGGTGTGTGTATTTGTATGATCACGATTTTGAATTTTGGGTTTGTGGGTTGTCTTTTTTTGAATTTTCGGCTTTATAGTCTCGAGATACTAAAATTCGGTATTTTAGTATTTCGAGATTATAAAGTAAAACTACATATATATATATATATATATATATATATATATATATATATATATAAATATCTATATATTTCTGTCAAATGCATGTTATATATATATATCTTTATATTTCTGTCAAATGCATGTCATTACTATGAGATAAACCAGTCTCCACTTTATATAATTATATCAGTACTGAGTCAAATGTCTTGGCTAGTTAGGATAGGCAGTGTGAACCATTTTGCCCTCGTCCATTGCTTGAGTAATCTTCTCAAAGACGTCCACCGGATTGAGTAGTCATGACCAGAGCCAGATCATGGTCAAATGGGCCCATTGGTAGGGTAATGGATCAGCACCATTCCACAGGATCTCCTCCCTCCCTGGCAGCAGCCCTTCCCCAGCAGCCATTACTTGGCTATTTCTCCCCAGTTACCATAAACACTGTTCAAACCTGTCAGTCTGCACACTATTTTCTTCTTTACATCTGCAATGATTACAGAGATTTGGATTTAATGTAAAACTTTTATTTCATAATTTATAGCCCAAACACTGATAGTCATTTGCTAAACAAAATAATACAGTCTCACAATGAAAACAGACTTAGCATGAGCAGTAAACTTCTCTGCCCTTGAAAGTCACATTCATTGACACAGCACTGAAACCCACATTCAAAGAAAATGCATTTGGCCAGTGGCAGATTAAGTTTAACTTTGGGTGTTTTCAAACCATAGTCCCTTGCACACGTTTTAGAACCATGCATATATGCATGTGTTCTTTGATTCATCTTCCTGATTGTATTAAATTATATTTCTTGTAGTTTTGAACATTGTTCCAGTAAGCAATGAAACAAAATGTATGAATCAATAATGACAAAACCACCAATTTCAGAACATTTCAACCATAAAGGCCACTCAAGCTTCTGTCATTATAATCCACCAATAATCAATAAATATCGGTAAATATGCACAATCTCAGCAGAACTAAAATACATCTGAATAATTCCACATTAAGAGATCAGTAATTAATGAAGAGGTTGCTGCTGGCAAAAAATTTACATTTTAGTGTTTCATGTAGTAATTTAGTGTGTGCTGCCCTTAAAGAATAAATTGTTTATGTTACATAATAAATGGTAAGCTGGTAATATTGTAACAAACAATGTCTGACAAACTGACAACAGTTTCATAGTTATTAGTCATCCAAAGGAGGACACACTCAGGAGTGCAGCACCCCCATCTTTTCTTAAAGAACACTGCAGTATCAACAATCCATCTACATGGTGGGGGAGAAGAACAAACAGCCTTCTGTGTTCCAAAGGCAGATAGGCTACCCATTGTGCTGCTACTACTTCTTCTTTCAAATGCTATAGCAAAACACTGATGGCCATTTGCTAAGCAAACCAGTTGTGCATTGAAGACAGACTTAGCATGAGCAACAGTAAACTTCTCTTCTTTTGAATTCCTTAAAATGCACTGGAATTCATTTTCTTAAATATGCACCCCCTGATAAGTGAGCAGTCTTATAGTTGGTGTAGAGGATTCAGACTCTTTTCCCTTGTAACAAAGGTTTGAGCCTGAGCAAGTTAATTAACTAACCTGTCAGCTGAAGTAGGGGTATTTTACATATACACACGGGCGCACACACGCACACACATACACACACACACAAGCACACACACCCATACTTTATTTATATACTTACTGAAGAGGCTTGCTCCCTTGTCCCTCACAGAGTTGTTCTTCTCCAAATTTGAATCGGAAGGGAAACTAAAATGTGTGTGATGCAATAGTCTTGTGACGCATGCAGAAAGGAAGGGAAAGTTAAGTGTGCATGCATGACACAGAATGAGTGTGTTAAAGAAGAAATATATTTTTTATTTAAAATAAAATGTTATGGACATCCCCCAGCCAGCAGGCCCTAGGCAACTGCCAAGGTATCTTAGTGCTGGATCTGGCTTTGGGCATGAACTGCCCTCGACGAAACCAAACTGGGTCGGATCCAGGGTCTTGAGGTTCCTATGCCATTACTGATCATTTCCAAGATAATACTTGTTTCTTATCCCCTTAGAAGGCTGTAATGGCTGCCGTATGAGGTTTCTTTTAGGTCATTTCTAATAAAAAAAGTATTCGTAATGCTGCAATTATTACTTTTAGTACCTTTTGTGTGTTTTTATGTAACATTCATAGCTCCTAATGGTTTTAAGAGAGTGTTTGGTGCTGACTTCTTTAACTAAGTGATTTGCAATGAAGTATAGATAACATTCGAATGGACAGGATGTGAGGAAATAAAATGACCTGAAATCTATTTGTCTAGGGTACACTACAATTCAGACGACAACCATTTATCACTTATTTTTATTTTCATATTTTTATTCAGATGTATGTACTTGAATTTATTTTTTTTTATCTTCCATCATGATATTTTATGAGTATAATGTCATAATGGAAGATAAAAAAAAATAGTCTGCTATTTCCCATGTGGAAAATGCTATACTAGAAATGTTAATAGTTATTTATTATGAACATATGCAAAACTTTCATATTTGTTGTTGAAAAGTAAGTTACTTACAAACTATTGCATGGTATCAGTTGAAATAGTAGATGATGCTAAAGGAACTTGTCACTGGGTTCCTATTATGTTATTGAAAGAACGACCAGAACATCGAAACGGCCGCATTTCGAAGTTTGAATTGTGGGATCGCAGTACAGTGAAGATTGGGATATTTGCCCTTTCCTAACTGTAGTGTGATCTCGGAGTTGGAATATATATTTAGCGGGGGATGTGGGGTGCGCAGCCCCCCACAATAAAAGTTTCGAAATGCAGCCGTTTCAATGTTTTGGCTGTTCGATTACATTATCTTTCGATAACGTAATATGAACCCCTTGTCACTGATGCCTGTACTATAAATAATGACATACATTGAGTAAGTAATGTAGTAAATTTTGCAAATAACCATATTTTTCATTCCTCTGTAAATATTTCAGGAAACAAGCATCCAGCAAGTGATCACCACTTGTAGTTACATGAAACCCTAAGTCTGTCTGAACCAAAGTTGCATTTGGTCAGGTACCATGTGCCCAAAATGCGCAGTTTCTAAGACATACAAAAGTATTAGTGAATTTGCAGAAAATAATCCTGTTTTTCTGGTATCATAGTATCTTGAATAAATAAAAGAATTTGAATGTATTAGCTGTTGCTATAAAGAGGACTTTCCGCTAAACATCAGCACTCTGTACTTCAACAGCATTTACTGTTCACAATTTATTTGCATTTCTTTATTCAGAAAATTGTTAGGAATTCGAGAAAGTCTTTCCACATCTGCTGAATTTGAAGAAGTTACAATGCATGTGCCAAATTTGCTGATGTTACATATCATAAGAAAACAATATCGTTCTATCATGTACTTATAATGTCTGTGTAGAGGTAATTGCATTTAATGTTAGCAATACAAAATCAGTTTATGTGTTGTGTGTGATGTAACTATAATTAATGCAGTATATTATTTCTGCCAGAGATGATATCTCATATCATATCACAGAAAATCTCTGATTTTGTCTCATATGTTTGCATTATTCCTTGTGACATGCTTGAGTTTCTTGTACCTCACTGAGGATTTCTGTCCGAGAATAATGTCACATATGCAAGTTCAAGTTTATTAAAGTGTTTAATTTTACAAACATTTCACAAAAAAACACAGACAATGAATAATGACAAATTACAGTAGTTCATAAAAACTAGCTAATAAAATGAAGTAAATTTACAAAGGAAAATTCACTAGAAGTGAATCTAACCAGAATGCAGAAAAGCAGGAAGCAGTTAACAGTGCAAACGTTTATTAAAGTCCAAAAAGCAAAAGTTCTTGATAAAATCCTGTAAAAGATAAGTGCTTTCATCCTGGTTACCCCAAGACTTCATTAGATAATTAATTACTTACAAATCACAGTTTATAAAAGGTTCTCATTAAGTCATGTGAACAAAGAATTAACTTTCTTAAAGCATCCCAAGTCTGAGTGCAAAAAAAAAAGTTTAAAAGGCACACAACCAAATTCCTTCTCTTCTATTGCGCATAAGGATTCATTAGATTAACAAATATAATAATCAAAAAGTGTATATTACATATAACAATCCTTATATATATATATATATATATATATATATATATATACACACACACACACACACACACACACATATATATATATATATATATATATATATACATATATATTATTTAAAAAATATATAAATAAGAAGCTATATCAACTATAAATAGTAATAATATATTTATTTTTATTTATTTATTTTATTTTACATTTAACCGGGATAGTCCGACTGGATATATGTCCATTTTCAGTGGAGGCCTGGGGAGAAAAGCTCCAAGGTTCATAATACACATACACATAAAGAAACTTTTAGTAATTAGTAGTTAAATACATACACATAAAGAACTTTTAGTAAATAGTAGTTACATACATGTTGCAGACTTGAGCTGTATAAGTATTAAATAGAGATAATATGTGCATATTAACATTCAGGATAATGACACAGTGAGTGGCAGTTTATTCAGTTTACACCTCCTGGTATGAGAGAAAAAAAAAACTATTTCTAAAAATGGAGTCAAAAGAAATAGAGAAACAGAGAGAACACTAGTCCGGGTTAGAGCAAGGACATATCCAGTGTGTTCTGAGGTAATTATTGAGTTTGTTTTTTAATAAGGTTAGTGATGGTTCTAAAGTCAGGTCTACTGAAAGTGAGTTCCATGTTTTACCAACAGAGTTCGCAAATAACGAGTCTCCAGCAGAGTGGTTGGATTTGACCGTTTGAACTAGGAGTCTGGTGGATGAGCGGAGTGGGCGGTTGTTACTGTAGGGACTAATTATATTTTTTAGTGCAGTCATATTTTCTGGCCAGTAAAGAACTTTATGGGCTACTATGAGTTGATTAAACTGCAGTAGGTAAGGCAGTTCCAGCCATCCTAAGAGATTTATGTTGAGGCAGTGGTGAGTCCGGTAGGGTGTGCCAGTAGCAAATCTGGCAATCTGGTTATTGCAGGATGATAATTTATTAAGATCTGTTTTGTTCAAGTTGGAGAAAAGAGGTGAGGCATAAAGAAGGGTTGATAGTAGCTGGGATGGGGCAATTGCAGTTCTAGTAAGTGGGGTGAGGAATGATTTGATCATATAAAGAGAGACAAGTTTTTTATTGATAGCTTCTGTACTTTTACCAGCTGGGTAAACCATAAAAGTCAATCCAGCACAGACATGTATCTGTTATAGTGGTTAGAAGCATAGTAAATAATGTGCCTGATATTCTATGTGATGTTATTTTAAAAGTCTGTACTGTAATTCTGTTTTTTTTTCCACCTAACCCACCCTACTAAACACTCTGTTTTTTGCTTCCCCTAGCTCTCTCCCCTGTTTCTGCACATTAACTTTGAATCCCTGACCAAGGCTCTATCAAATCTCACCTAAAAAAAGGGAATCTGCCATACCTGTACCTGATAAGAATAACTCTCGAGACTGGAAAGAAAGTATGCTATCACCCCCTCTGTAGATGTGCAAATATTTAAACTGACCTCCTTTCTGCACACAGTTACCTTATTCCTCCCTGGAATTCAGGTATCTGTAACCCAGTGTGAGCACAGTACCACGAGAATCCGATGCCTCTTACAGACCCCTTCTCATACCGTACACCTTATCTGTCCCTTCCACCATTAAATACTGGCTAGCTGACTACCTGCAAGTTAATAGAAAATTAACATTAGAGTTGCAGAAATCCTACACTGTTCTGGCATAGGGCTGACAAATAGTTTTTTTAGAAGTTCAGCACCTACTCGGTATTCCCACCCACCCCCCATATAATTCCCTTTATACATATCCACCTTCACCACACCTCTTCCTACTCCTCCCCTGCCCATCCCAACTACTTGCTTACAGACACCCCCCTTCTATAGTACCTTCCCACAGACTACTGCTTATCACTCACCTCATCTTCCCACTGTCCACACATACTCTACATTTATATCATGCCTTTCAAACCACAAGCATTACTCCTGATACCTATACTCTCCCTCTTCTACCTCCTCCCATCCTATCATACACATCTGCCCCCACCCTACTTCCATCCAAACAATTGTACTCTACATCCAAATACTAAACCCCAAGTTCCCATACAAACCAGTCCTTCTATTCCAAACTATAATACTCTCCTTCCTAAAATAAAATTATCTCTCCCTCTCCCAACTACCTCTAAGCAAAAAAGAAATGTCTCCCTATTTAAATTACTCTACTTCAAACCACTACTTCTATCAGGAGACATCCATCCTAACCCAGGCCCCTCCCAAACTACCTTTCATAATCATCCTCCTGTACAAACATCTACTAACCTCACCCCCTTAAAAAGCAAGTATCTTTCTACTCTATCAATCTCAGGAGTGTAGTAAACAAAGTTCAGGACTTCCATGCCTGGTTGGCTAACTATACTCCTGACATAGTCACCCTAACTGAAACCTGGCTAAAACATATAATCAAGACAGTGAAATTACCCCACCTGGCTATAATATCCTTAGACTTGACAGGCAAAGGAAAAGAGGTGGAGGGGTAGCCATACTCTGCCCTGACCACCTCTCAATAACTAGTCCAAACCTCCCTCTACCCACTTTATCTACAGCTGAACTCCTACTTACCAATGTTAAACTTAACAACTTTACCACCATAACTGTTGTAGCAATTTATATCCCTACAGCAGACAACTAGGCATACATGAGAACATCCTATCCTACCTCTCACAGGCCATCCACAATGAAACCATCATTCTAGGGATGTAAACATAGATTGGCTTACAATTCAAACTCTCCATACTACCTCATGTATCAACTTACATGGATTTGAACAGCTAATCACTTCCCCTACTTATATTAGCAAGTCACACCTGCCACAGTCTATTCTAGACTGGTTTTGGTGTCTCACCCCCAAAATTACCACAACCATCACACTCTACCAAACTCCCTTAGTGACAACTGCCCTATCACAGTAACTAGATACACTCCCCATTTCACCAGACATTGTAGGTTTATCACTTCCTGCAAAATCTCTTCCTTTAGTCCAGACTCCTTCTCTGACCAACTCTCCAGAATTGACTGGTCCCATCTCACACCACTTCCCTTAGATGAAGCTGTCCACTCTTTCAACTCCACCTTTCTAAACATCCTCAACTCCATTGCTCCCCTCTGAACTATCAGAATCAAAGCTAATACCGCTCCTTGGCTAACCAAATTGACTAGAGCCCTGATGAATAAACGTGACAGGATATGGAAATTATGGACTAAAACCATGACCCCTTCTCTCCTACAGACCTATAAAGAACTTAGGAATCAAATAAAGAAACTTATTAACAAAGACAAGATCAACTTCTATGCTAACCCTCCCACTACCCTGAAATCTGACCCCAAAAAATTCTGGAACACAATCAATCATAAACTGCATCCAGGAAACCCTTCCCCTCCTAACCCATGCCCGAATAAAACCTCTGAAGAAACTGCCACTGCATTTAACAATCATTTTATCAACTCAATAACTACCATTATTAATGATCTTCCCACTCGAAAAAGTACTAATAACCCCACTTTCTCAACCTCTCCACCTTATCCTTCAAACTCTTTTTCCCTTACATCAGTCTCAACTAACTATATTAAATCCCTACTCTCTAGACTCAAACCCTACTCCCCCTCAGCTGATAATCTACCTTCTTACTTCCTACAAATTGCAGCTGAACCCCTAGCCTATCCTGTATCCATCCTGATCAACCGATCTATCTCTGAATCATATGTTCCAGCAATATGGAAAACATTCTATACATTACCTATACATAAGGGAGGTAATTCTTCAGATATAGCTAACTTCAGGCCAATTGTTATACTGTCACCCCTCTCCAAGATCCTTGAGAAATGCATCCACAAACAGATAAAGCAGTAGCTTCTCCAACAGAACCTTCTAACACACACACACAACATGGATTTTGTCCAAAACACAGTACTACAACTGCACTAATATCCTTTATCAATACTGTATCACTGGCTCGTGACAACAATAAACTAGTTTCATGTCTGTTCCTCGACCTCTCCAAAGCCTTTGACACGGTCTCCCATCCCCTCCTCCTAGATAAACTCTCTCATTTAAGTTTCTCTCCTTCCACCATATCCTGGTTTTCTAGCTATCTCTCCATCCTCCAGCAAGCTGTCAAATGGCACTCTGCCCTATCCCCTCCAATCGTCCCAATGGGTGTCCCCCAAGGATCCATACTTGGGCCACTCCTATTCAATATTTTCACCAACCTACTTTACACTTCTTGTCTCAAGTCTACACTTGTACAATATGCAGATGATTCAACAGTCATCATCATTTCTGACAATCCATCTGACCTCCACTCTACTACCCAAGCATCATTCAACACTATAGACACATGGTTTTGTGATAATAAATTAATACTCAACCCCAAGAAAACTAAGCTTCTACTCTTCCTCCTCAAAAACCTCATCAATCTCAAAACTACATTTTCTATCCTATCAAGCAATAATGCTATCATTACTGCTGAACCTAGCACTAAACTGCTAGGAGTCATAATAGATGATCAGCTTAAATTTGATCTCCAAGTCACTTCCTCTATCAAAAAGACTCACCAGAAACTTGGACTCCTTTACAGTAACAAAAGACATCTAACCAATATAGCCAGAATAACTCTCTCCCATGCATTTCCTCCTCCCACACTTCTCTATAGCTGTCAATTATTCACAAATCTTAATATCACACTCTTAACTAAACTCGAAACTATGTATAACAAGGTTGCTAGATTTGCTGCAAACCAAACCTACAAGTTACACCATTGCCTAGCTCTTAAACAATTGGACTGGCTTGAATTCCCTCATATGCTGCTACTACATCAGCTGCAAATTATCCACTCTATCCTCTATCTACCATCTTTCTCTCCTAGCCTTTTATCTATTATATTTAAATATTCCCCAACTAGGACACTACGTAGCTCAGACCAGGTCTTCCTACAGATCTATAAACCCAAAACCAAAACAGGGTGTCTACTCTACAACTATAACCCTGCTACAACTTGGAACCAACTACCCATAGAAATTAGGTCACTTGACCAAACCAAGCATTTCAAACTAGCCACTTGGAGATACCTAACAAACAAATGGTCCTGCCACTGTAGTCATCCTCCCTGAAACTACCCTACCATAGCTTCTGTTCCTCCTCCCTCCATCCTACTCTACTGTCTAGCTTAATAATCATCTACTCCTCCATCTCTATGCTTAATCACTTCATCCTCTGTCTACTCCTCCTGTAACTATACTGTATATAACCACTTGGAATTATGGATACTGTATTCCTTTCATCACAGTGAACCAAAGTTTTTGCAGTATGACCTCTGTCATTGTACAAAACTGCTTTCTGTATGATTTATTGTAAATGTTTTTTTACTGTACAATTCCTGACATTGTACCCAACTGTTTTACTGTACTTACTATTTATTATTTATTATCTATTTATTATTTACTGTAATTGTTATCTCTTTAACTATTTTCAAATGCAAATGAAAATGTCTGATTCATTGTATGTAAAATGCTAATACTGACTACGGAGCTTTTCTCTTCGGGTCTCCACTGAAAAATGAGATAAACGCTCAGCTGGACTAACCCCATTAACAAATGTAAAATAAATAAAAAATAAATAAAAATAAATAGTTTTTATAGTTTGATTGATGTGTTTGTTAAACCTGAGGTTGTTATCGACTATGACACCTAATAGTTTGGTTTGGGCTTCCGGGGAGATGATGGCGCCATTATTTGCTGTTATGTAGAAGGGTGCTGGTGGGGTCATGTGTGTAGGGGAAAAGAGAAGCAGCTTAGTTTTGTTGGGGTTTAGGATCAGACGTTGGTTTGAAATCCAATTTTCTACTGTGTTGGAGGTGTTTTGGGTTAATGTGAATAGGCTTGCTGGGGAGTTGTGGAACAAATCAGAGTGGAGTCATCCGCATATTGAATGCAGGTAGCATATGGGATGACTGTGTGAAGGTCATTGATAAAGATAGAGAACAGAATATACCACACATATAAAATATTAATATACAAATTATATCAAATGTAAAATCCTGATTTACTAACCTATCGCTGCCTAGATGAAAATCTAAGTAAAATTGATATAACTTTCAAAAAACATACCTGATATAGGCAGTCATAAAAATAAAAACTAGCCTAATAGATTGATCCTATAACTACTTCAGTTTTTTCTTTTCACTTTATAATAGGTACTTGGATGATTTATTTTTGGTATGGAAGGATACCAGAGAATGCTTGAGTGAATTTGTGCAGTATATTAATCAAACTACTGAGCTTTTGTTATTTTCCTCACAAGCAGAGATAGCTAGGATTCCCTACTTAGGCATACTTTTCAAAAAAAACTATGTGAAAAGAATTTATGTTTCAAGGATTTTTAGAAAGCCCACATACTCTAATACCATTTTTCATTATTCAAGCTCACACCCGAAGCAGCAGAAGAGGGCTATTGTTAAGGGGTAGTATGTTACAGCGGCTAGGATGGTAACAAAGGATGAGGATTTCATTAATGAATGTGAAACCATGGGACTGCTGTTACTAAATAGGGGATATCCTAAAAGTATGACTAAAAAAAAATCGATGGAAGAGGTAATGGCAAAGTGGGAAAACAGGGCATTTATCCCCATTTTATCTTTAGGATACCAGGTGGGTGTAAGAAAAGAGAATTTTCCTCACTATACACCCCGTCCATATAAAAGCTCATTTATTAGCGCATTTAATATGGACAGTGACACTATAAGGTGGGTCTTAGAAAAGAACTGGGCCATAATAGTAGACGATAGAGATAAACTAGGTGGCAGACCTATCATTGTGTATAAAAAAGGTTTCAGTTTTAAGAATATTTTGGAAATATCCCAGCAAGGATATGACAATGGTTCTGTGAAGAAAGGTAAGATAAAATGTTGATAATGCCACTACTACAAATGGATTAAGGTGGGAGATGAAGTTATAATTAATAATAGAAAATTTTATATAAAGCAAAAATATAATTGTCAAACCAGAGGGGTCATTTATGTCTCTCTATGCCAAGGATGTCAGTCCTTTTATGTTGGAAAAATGGAGTGTGCCCTGAAGGAACAAATTTATGAATACCTTTATGAGATTAAAAAAGGTAAAATCAGTAATGCATTGACAAAACACCTGTTACTTTATCCAGAGCATGAATTTAGATTTGTTATTATTGAACAAATTCAGCCAAGTAAGAGGGGGGGGAGCATGTGCAGTCTTGCTTGAAATAAAGGAGTTATACTGGCAAATTTCATTTGGTGCCTTTAAACACCCAGGCTTAAATGACAACTATAATATAGCATGTATATTAAAAAAAGAAAGCCCTGGAGACATGAGCTATAGGTGTTAGATCGTATCAGGTTATATGATGTAAATGTTATATGTATGTTCTTTTCTTTAGTCACCATTGATACCTGAAGTAGTTATAGGATCTATATAATAGGTTAGTTTTTATTTTTTATGATTGCCTATATGAGGTATGGTTTTTGAAAGTTACATCGATTTTACTTAGATTTTCAGCTAGGCAATGGGTTAGTAAATCAGGATTTTTACATTTGATACATGTTGTATAGTAATATTTTATATATGTGGTATATTATATAATTACTATTTATAGTTAATATAGTTTTTTTATTTATACATGTTTTTAATTATATATATATATATATATATATATATATATATGTGTATATATATATATATATATATATATATATATGAGGATTGTTATATGTAATATATGCTTTTTGATTATTATATTTGTTAATCTAATGAATCCTTATGTTTAATGATGGAGAAGGAATTTGGTTGTGTGCCTTTTAATTTTTTTTTTGTACTCAGACTTGGGTTGCTTTAAGAAAGTTAATTCTTTGTTCACATGACTTAATAAGAACCTTTTATAAACTGTGATTTGTATGTAATTAATTATCTGATGAAGTCTTGGTGGTAACCATGATGAAAGCGCTTATTTTTTTACAAGATTTTATCAAGAAGCTTTGCTTTTTGGACTTTAATAAACATTCGTACTGTTAACTGCTTCCTGCTTTTCTGCCTTCCGTTTAGATTCTCTTCCTGGTTTAATGGCTCTGCTGCTTGTTTTTGTGTTGGTTTAAAATTCACTTGAAAACATAGTTATATTAAGCAACAAATAGCAACAGGCAGCAACATAAAGGTTATAAGCAATATAATATTACATAGTAAAAAACTCTGAGCATCTCAGTCTTAGACAGTTTCTAATTTGGCCTTTTATGAACAATAGTGCTTCAGTCCATAATGAGTGCCCAAGAAGCCAGTGAGTGTTGATGTAAAAAAGAAGTCCTTAAACATTTCATGGACAAATCATTCCTGCAGAGTTCAAATACTTCACAGACAGCCATCTGCAACACTTAAAGAAATTAAGGCAGCATTTAGATAATAAAAGTAGTAAAACTGGAAAACAAACTTAAACATTCCACCAATAAAAGTTTAAAGCATTTACTTGTTACAGAGTTAATGTCCATGCTGCAATGGTTCCCTCTGCTGAAATTGCTTTCTACTAGGCATTCATCCATAGTTCTTCTATCACAAATGCAAAGCAGACATCCCAGGTACTCCAAAATGCCAAGATAACAAATAATATTTGTCAAATTCTAACCCCTGTCTGGTTAAAAGTTGTAATGAAACTCAACAATTGAAGTCAAACAACCAAACAGTGAAACAATTACACATACCACATTTCAACAGCAACATCAGGAAAATAAATTTGAAAAGTAATGTCAAAGAAAATTCATGCAGTTTTCTATTGAAAAAACAAAGTGCAGCAAGGTATAGGTTCATAGATTAGTACTAAGCTAACTGCCCTTATGAGCCATTTTTAGCCTAGCAATTATCCCTTGTGAGACTCAAACCCTGCACCTTCTGTTTACAAGGCAGGCACCTTAACCATTAGGCTACTCTCCCAATCCCAATCTCCCAATAGGAATGCTTTATAGTCTGCTAAAGACTTGTCATCATTGTTGGGATCTTTACCATGTAAGCACATCAGAGTTTCATACTTCTTATTGTCCAGATACTACAGAGCGATGAAACTGGTGTAATAACGTTTAAGTGAATTAGAATAATATGTAAAAATTGGCCTTGAGTTTGGGCTTCTGATCCCACTCCCACCATTATTTTTGGCTTTGTCCAGAATAGTTAAGCAAAGAGCCTAGCAAATCTTTTTATGAGGACTGTATCTTGGAGTAGTCAAACATTTATTTTCCCACCAATGTTTCCAGTGCTGTTTTGAATGTAAATTCTTTGGCTCTCTTTCCCTCCACAATCTTTAACTCCTCTTCTCCTCTAATTTGTCCACCATCTCCCAGCCAACTAACCACATCCCAGGGCAATGAAAGAGGGGGTGAGACCTGGGGATTTCAGTCATCATCCAATAGGGGGAGGAGATTCTTTTTCTCAATGCTTCTAACACTTCACCTTGTGTTCTCCAAAAAGCTTTGTGCAGTGCCTGGTATATTGGACCTTTTGAGTATGTGTGACTCCAGATGGAGTGTGTTTACTCTTGGGCAAGTCCCTCCCAGTGGAGCCCTAAGAGCTGTAATCCCAGACTTTCCTTCAGATGGAGCTATTGTGTCGGGACTCTAACAACACCATTCTCCACAGAATGGGTGAGTAACCATCACTTAGTCTCATCCTTTTCCTTCCTGTGCTTCTTCTCAAGGGCTGCAAATCACTTCCAGGTCATCTGAGTTATATGACCAAAATATCTACTCAGTAGTACTGGTTATCAAATGTGCAAGTTTAGACAGAACCACTTCTGCCACTGTGTTCTATGTGGCAGTGGTAATGACATACCTCGCTGCTGTGCAAGTACACAGAAGGGTTATAGTCACTTACCATAGCCAGTCTTTTTTATAGGAGTAACTGAAATGTATTACTGCATTACCCTACCCCACAGCAATGTACAAATCAAAAATTACAGTCATGCCTCACTCCAAACTTCAAAGAATACAAGCTATTATGCTGATGAGGCTGCAACCATGTAGTTTGAGGCACAGGTCATATAGCAATTTAGCAACCATTTTCAAGATGGCCTTCAGATTTCATCTACAGAACTGGATACCATATTTCAGATGTAGACTGGCTGGTATTTTACACATGGGCATTATCACATACCTCTTTCAAAAAGTAACTGCCATAGCTGTACTTTCCAGGTCAGTCTTTGCAGTAGTCATTTTTAGGTCTTGTCTGGAACTAACTATCTTTGCTAGGAATGGTATTTTCCAGAAAAAAAGAGGTGCTGCAGGTGTTACAGATGAAGGAACTGTTCACCAACTCTAAGTAGAAGGAAGTTCATTGAGCCACGTGTAGTGTAGTTCCAGTTTGATTGATCATCTACACGTGGATGATCTCTCAAAAACAAGCACAGGAGGACTATGGCTGAACAAGTTCACAGACGACTGCAAACTAGGGGCTATACTGACCCTCCGGCTGACACATACATCCTACAAAAGGGTCTCACTGAGACAGATGCCTGGTGTCAAAACCATGGCCTCAAGCTAAATGCCAAAATGTGCATAGTCATCCCCTTTGGAAAAAACAAAGTATCTACAAACTACCATATAGGTGGTAGCCCTCTAAATGCGGAAGATGTAATAAGGGATCTGGGGACCCAAGTAGATAGTAATCTCTCCTTTGATAATCACATTGCCAAAGTGGTTAGAAAATCCTTCTATGTGGCCCACCTAATCACAAAAGGGTTTGTATCCAGATCAAAAGAGGTCATTGTACCCCTCTACTCATCACTCATCAGACCCATCATAAAGTACAATACCCCATTTGGGATGTACCTTACAAGACACCTGCAACAACTGGAAAGACCACAGAAGTACCTCACCAAGAGGATCACTGGCCTCAAACAGATGCCCTATGCAACTTGACTGAAGAAACTCCAGCTGTACTCGGTTGCATACTGCCTACTCAGAGGTGATCTCTACCTGACATACAAGGCCATGTCCAACCCAGAATTGAGGCCACAAAAGTTCCTCACCAAAAGGATAAAGGGTCTCAAACATCTGTCCTATGCTGCCCGACTGAAAGAACTCCAGCTCTATTCAGTCGCCACCGCTGCTCAGAGGCGACCTTTGCCTAACATACAAGGCCATGTCAAACCCAGATTTGATGAATATGCTTCACCTCAAAAAATCTAGATCCGTCAGAGCCACAAGGGCGGGAGACTTAAACCTCGACACGGCTATTAATAGGACGTGCTGGAGGGATAGATTCATCACCCAAAGACTCCCTATGCTGTGGAATAAAATCCCGGTATATGTGAGGCAGAGCACCTCGCTGGCCTTGTTCAAGAGAAATCTTGACCAATGGATGGGAGATCGCAGATATACCCCAGGGATTACCTCAGTGTCACTGCTCAACAGAGGCACAGCAAAATAATGGGTATAGTTCCCCATACTAAAGGGGTGGCGTAAGCCACAAAACTATGGGCTAGGCTTGTAAATGCCCTCGGGCAGATAGCCTAGTATGAACCTATGAACCTATGAACCTATGCTCCACCTAAAGAAAACCATATCCCCTTGAGCCACATGCTCTAGGGATCTAAACCTCACCACAACAATAAATAGAACATGCTGGAGGGATAGATTCCTGTCCCAGAGACTTCCCATGCTCTGGAACAAGATTCCAATCTACATTAGGCAGAGTTCCTCACTAACACTCTTCAAGAGAAACCTTGACAAGTGGATGGGAAACAAAGTTTATTCCGAGGATCACTTCATTGGCTCTGCTGGACAGAGGCACAGGGAAGTAATCTAAGGAGGCAGTGAAAGCCAACACATTCTGGCTAGGCTTATAAATGCCTTTGGGCAGATAGCCTAGTACCTACCTATGAACCTATGAACCTATGGCCTGATATTTATCCCATGCACCCATGTTGTTGCTGCATGTAAGTCAGTTGTACAAATGTAGGAAGCATGGTGGCTCAGTGGTTAGGATCTATACTTCACAATTCTAGTGCCTGGTGTTTGAGCCTGGCCTCATATCATTATCTTGGCCATGATTTCTTCAAGTCTATATAGGCTATTTTTCCTACCTCCCAAAAACATGCTGGCTGATTGACTACATAAAACTACCCATATATACACTGCGTTTATTGCTGTCCTTGTGATTGGGCCATGGGTGAAAAGAGTTAACATAGACTGGTTCACATACCCAGTTAAATGAATAAATGATATTAAAAAAATAAAAGGCCAGTCCTGCTCACTGTACCTGTTGTTGGGCAAACAGAAAAGGTATTGAAAATGATTTAAACTTAGTTAATTACCTTCATGCTGTTTGTGAATGCCTTGAGTATGATGAATGTGTTTCATTATCTTCTTCTTCTTCTTTTTTTGGCTGCTCCTGTTGGGGGTCACCACAGCGGGTCAACTGTTTCCATTTCCTCCTGTCCTCTGCATCTTGCTCTGTCACACCAACCACCTGCATGTCCTCTCTCACCACATCCATAAACTTTATCTTAGGCCTTCCTCTTTTCCTGTTACCTGGCAGCTTCATCCTTAGCATCTTTTTCCCAATATACTCAGCATCCCTCCTCAGCACATGTCCAAACCAACGTAATCTTGCCTCTATGGCTTTGTCTCCAAACCTTCCAACCTGGGCTGACCCTCTAATATACTTATTTCTAATCCTGTCCACCCTCATCATACCCAGTGCAAATCTTAACATCTTCAACTCTTCCACGTCAAGCTCTGACTCCTGCCTTTTTGTCAGTGCCACTGTCTCCAACCCATATAACATAGCTGGTCTCACTACCCTCTTGTAGACCTTCCCTTTCACTCTCACTGGTACTCGTCTGTCAGAAATCACTCCTGACACTCTTCTCCACCCACTTCAGCCTGCCTGTACTCTCTTCTTCACCTCTCTTCCACACTCACCATTACTCTGAACTGTTGATCCCAAGTACTTAAACACATCCACCTTCACCACCTCTACTCCCTGCATCCTCACCATTCCTCTATCCTCCCTCTCATTCACACATATATATTCTGTCTTATGTGTTTCATTATATATTGTTATTATACAAGTGAACCATTGAGCCCTTTATTTTACTTATTGTATACTATGGCAGCAGAATTAGATATATAAGTGGTCTGCACAAAAGTGTGAATCCACTGATATGATTAAATAAAATCTAAAAAAGACTAGAGTTAGTACCGAACCCGAGACACAAGTGGAGACATCACTGAAGTGAGAGGATACAGCTTTTAGTAAGGCATTTCAGGTTCTGTTTTAATGAAGCCTTTATTCAATCCCCCACTTTTTTGTACCCCAGTTGACCATCACCTCCTCTGGACCTTCTCAAAATGCTTCTTTTTACTTTAGTATCCCTCAAGACTTGGACTGCATCATCAGTGGGTTGGAAAGAGGAAATTAATTAGAGTAGAGCAGCTAGTAGCATCAAACATGCTGTCCTGCAGGACAGGGATTTTTTTATATGTTCTAAATGGGGAAACCTACAGGCATCATGCATATCATTTATGCAGCATCAGTTAGCTTCAGCTCCCCTTCTATGCTGAATATTAGTAAGAGCAGCATAGATACTTTGTACATTGTTAGTAGAATGAGTTAATTAGGAAGGGAATGTACTAACGACACAATACCATACTCAAGTTTAGCTGACAAACTCACTGAAATGTTCATAATCCCCTACATAACTCACCAGATTACCAGCTGGCTCATAGACATGACCCAGTAAGTCAGGATTGGTGGTACCACTGCCATTAAATGACTGATGACCACTGGGATGCCTCAGGGCTCCATGCTGGGCTTGCTCCTATTTGGCATCTACTTTTCAGAGATAAAGGCTAATGTCAAGGGCCTTTGGCCAACCAGGACTGCAAACTGAGAGTGATCATAGATACCCCCATGAAGAGGATCTAACACAGGGAGATGACTAGTGCCCAAATCACTTACTAAATCTCAAACAAAGAAATACATTATACTGCCTTTTGGGAAAACTGCCACCCAGGCTAATTAGTTTATCAATAAAACACTCCTAAGAGCTGACCCAGTAGTCAGGGATTTGAAAACATATGTAGACAGTAACCTGGCCTTTAACCAACAAGTTGCCAAGATCGTAAGAAAATCATTCTATATCACCCAACTTATAACTAATGATGTGGCATCAAGGTCCAAGGAAGTCATAATGCCACTTTAGTCAGGCCTTATCAGACCAGTCATTGAGTATAATGCCCCCTTTGGCATGTACCTGACCAGACATATGCAATATTTGGAATGCTCATAAAGGTTCCTTGCCAGCAGAATCCAGGATATAAACCCATTGTCCTATATGGAGCACATTAAATCCCTGTCTCTATACTCTTGTCTCCTACAAGTGACTGAGAGGTGATCTATACCTGGCATACATGGCATGGACCTTTTGTACATATACAAAATGAACAGCAACAGAAATACTAGATCCAAAGATTTAATTTTTGCTTGTGACATAAATAACATATGTTGGTGAGACAGATATTTGTTTCAAAGGATCTCCATGCTCTGGAACAGGCTCCCCATCCATGTGAAGCAGAGTATATCCTTAACCCTATTTAACTGTAACTTTGATCAATGGATGGGGAATCAGAAATTTACCTGAGGTCTGGCTCTCATGTCTCTGACAAACAAAGGTAGACAGTCATGTCCAAACTAAAATACCTACCCAGATAAGTTTTAGAAACATTCAAAATAACATACTCCTCCTAATAAACACTCATGATACAAAGGGACTCAAATGGATTGGATTGCATAGCTAGGTTTATAAAGGCCCTGGTCATTAGTCTAGTATTTACCTATGAATCTATGAACCTATGAACAACAACGTACAAGTGACCCATAAATACAGCATGACTGTTGAGTGTGCTGTTCCACTGGCAATACATAGAAAGTTACTGCGTGAGTACTATGAAAGTTATTTTAACAAGAATTGTGTAAGCATGCTAGTAAGTATACATGGTATATGCTTTTTTTATGTATATTTTGACAAGTATAAAATTGTTACTAAAAAGCACTAGTGTTGTATATCATGGCTCAGTCCGGTGGTTAAACTTTTTAACTTGTGTTTCAAAATGAAATTACTGATTAAGTTTATAGAACTATTTTTGGCATTCCTAATTATTTGGAATAAACTATTAAATTCACACTCAGAAGCATGAGTAAATATGCTTGGAATTTTATGTATTTGAGGACAGTTTATAAACTCTGAAGATAACAAACACTGTGAAAAAGTATTCCCCTGCTATAGTACACAGATTATGAGTTAGCCTATTTATGGTCCAATCACATCATAAATAAATAAAAAAATAACACTTCATAATAAGCATCATTTAAAAACTTGGGAAAAAAAAGCTGGTAATGTTTGTTATGGGTCCAGAAACAGCTGTTTAACAATGCTGCTTCAGAGTATTTTGGAGTTCTTTACAGAACAGCAAGGGAAAATATGTATTTTGAAGCCCAGTGAATGTTCTCACTATTAGGGCATTTTTTAAAGTGTCTTATGTGTGAGAAGAACAAGCTGCAGCCTACCAGACTATAATAAACAAGTAAGATCATCACGACATGGTGAAATACTGTGGAAACATGGCAAGTAATGTAAGAATCTTACAGGTGGTATATCTCTGCTCACTGTCAAGTTCATGTGTGGCTTTGCTGCATCACATTCTATTTTATCTCTTGTTCTTAGAATGTTATTATTCAGTTATTCTGTGCCATGGCCTTAAGTTCTTCTTTCCTTTATCATCTGCTACCAGAATCCTGTTCATCAGCCTCTCTCTATTGTCATCTTATAAATAACAAGTGTTCCAAAGCCCAACACCAAGTGAAAAAAGTAAAACTAGAAAAAAAAAATTCACACTTACTACATGTCCACAAGACTTTTAATAAAAATAAGTACTATTATCTGACATTGTCAGAACGATGCTTGGTTCAATGTCAGATAAAACACTTAACATTTTATTAGCATTTTTGCAGACCCATACTACCATTATCTTATGGGAAGGGGAGAGGGCTTGGTTATGTTATTTATATCTGAATTTTCTGTGCAGTCGCTTTGAGTGAATATGTTTGTTGGATTGCTGCAGTATGTGGGCCCATGTCACATTGTGTGGCTTGCTATAGACTACAAAGAACTTGCAATGTGTTTTGTAATATTTCTTGGTACTTCTGTTGTAGCGACAAATTGTGCATATCTACAATTGCTTTGTTCTGAACAATTGTTACATACTGTGGCAAGCATATGTACAGCTGCTTTGTTCTGAACAGTTGTTACATACTGTGGCAAGCATGTGTCCAGCATCTTTGTTTTGAACAATTGTTACATACTGTGCCAAGCATATGTACAGCGACTTTGTTTTGAACAATTGTTGCATACTGTGGCAAGGTATGGGCCAGTATTCACATTCAGTCAACAAATAGCACTACACAGATTAGTGCAGAAAATGGCAACTCACAGAGAGGAGGCGGTTCAGAAACAAAAATATTGAGGTGATGTGTGTATGTATGTATCATATGCAAATGACCAAATAATGATATGGAAATGAGGTTCCCAATGCAAATGAGGCACAGCAATTACACAAATGTTGGCATCTGGCATTTCAGAGTGACGGGAAAAAAATGGCAAGCTGCACTATGTCATTCATCTAGTGTTAACACCAGAAACTGCCGTTGGACAGGGTGATAGAATGTTTGCAACAGCAGCAGCTATAGCAGAGTAGCATGTGTTATTGGCCATGGTTAGAGCCATTGACCATGATGTGGAGCATTGCAGCTCTCCACACAATGCAGATGGTGCCATCAGTGACTAAACTACCAGCATCTGACTGACTAGCAGGTCATGGCTTTTTCTATGTTCACAGGGAACCCATATGGTGGCTTGTTGAATTGTGCCACCCACATGTGGAATCAAGAGGGATGTGTAGACTGGTCATCTCATAGCACAGTAGGGAAGCAAAGGTGGGGTGAAAGGGCAACTGCCCAAGGTGCAAAGGGTTGGGGGTATGACTGAGAATTCCTACATTTGTTTGTTCTGAAGAAATCTGTTTTGTATTAATTATGATGAAAGCACTTAACCTACTGTATTAAATTTGATGGCATTATCTTTAAGGAAGAGTGGTTTTATTTTTATTTGACCTTCTTTTTTTTCTGTACTGAAATGAATGTCAGTACAGAAAGGCACACAGAAGTCCTTTTTTGCTCTTTAATTAGCTTTCTACAGAATAAGGCATTTGCTATGTTGAAGGTGTGTAACTATGGAAGCAAGAGTGTGCAGCCTGTTGAGGTGCCCTGGGGTGGACCCTAAGGAGTATCAGTGGCCACAGAACTGTCATTGATCACACCCGGGAGTGGTGGCCACTGTTGTCAGAGCTGTTAGCAATTCTGTCTCAAGAATGTTCTATGTCATCTATCCTGAACTGTGACTGTCTACCTCACATCCAGACCCTCCCACAACTATGAACACCATACCCAGAAGAGGCAGACAGGAGGGTAGTTACTGCATGTCACATGGATGTTCCAGTGGATGCAGTTTTAGCCACCACTGACCTGAGCAGCACCATCTGTTCCACGTCATTACACTCCAGATCAATCTGCAGGTGTTGCACATAATTCTGTAGGTCATGCAAGCCACACTGCAGGCTTTCCATGTCCACAGTGATGTGGGTATCAGTCTTCTCTGCCTGGATCACTGACCTACACATCTGCTGATTAAAGGTAAGTATTATACCCTGGTCAGGGACAAACCTGGGGACAAGGTGGCACTTCAGACTACCACATCTTTCCCCATTGTGTGTATTTGCACATCAGAGGAAGTGCTGCTTAAACAGACAATTTGTGCTGGGGACCTGTGTAGGCTGAGTGAAGACCAGAGTTATAGGATGTCCTTCAAATATTGGCATGGCTGGAGATTCAGTCTGTCTCTCCACAGACTCCTTGTATGTGCAAAATATGTGTGAGTACTTAAATGTTAATGTTAGTGCCACTATGTCATCAGACTTTGTCATGCACATGCTTTCATCATCAAGATCTTCATCACAGATGACCTGCTGACTGCAGGCATGTGCTGTCCCATTGTGATGGACTGTCCAGTAGAACCTGTAAAAGCATAAAGACAAAATGCCTTTGGCGACACTGAAGAACATGCCTAACCTCATCCCTTCCCCTGTGGCAGGCATACTGGTAGTGTACTGTTTTTCAATATGGCCCTTCTTATTCCACTTTCTGCAGCTTTTTTTACTTAAACCAAAAATTATTATCATTATGTGGCATTTATAACATTGGAATATGTTTACTAACTTGCTAATTTAACGTGCATTTTGTTGTATTATGTTCTACTGATACTATCATTTTAGGGTATCCTTCCAGCAGTGTGATGACAAACACTCAAATAATAACATTTGGCTAAATTGTGCCTTCATTGCAGGGTGTTGCTGTGGTCTGTGCTTGTTTTTACCATGAGATACAATGACTTCTGAGTTGATTATATTAAGTCAAAGAGCAGAACCATGTGTAGGTCAACTGGTGCCCTGTGCAGTTCCTTTGAACTGACACACCCCTCAAATCACAGTCGAAGAGCAAAACCTTTTCTGCTCTGCAGTTCCTACACACATAATGGGCAGGATTCACGAAGCCTCCGTGTAAGAGTTACAAGTCTTACACGGAGGCTGCAGTTAAACGGTGTGACGTCAGCATGCCATGCATATTCACGAGGGCATGCTGACTCACACCTAAGGCTAACACAGTCCATGTAAGAAAGTAGGGGGGCGTGTCCACAGGGTGAGTCCTGCAAACGGACACACCCCCAGAAGAGTAACAGTCCCAAAAGTAAACCTCCATGAGAGAGTCCACGTAAATGTCAACAAACACAACACAACACATGCCCCCACAGACTATAAACATAAAATGTAAAAATGAACATGTTATATTTTTTTTTATAAGTTTTAAAGATGTTTGCCCGTAATTGCGCTCGTTTGCGCGGGCGTGCCCGTCGCTTAGCCACAGTTAGCAGGCAGTGGAAAAGCATATAAGATCTAAATATACAAAGTAAGCCAAGAAGCAATAGCGTAGTGGTAGAAACGTCGGCTGAAGAGGAGGCAGTCACGGTTCGAGCCCCCACAACATCAATTTTTATTTTTAGTGAAATAAGCACGAAACAATTCCCTGACATGTATGTACATATATAAAATTATATTTTATGTAAAATGTAATGAAATGGGCCATGTATTTTGAAGAAATGTGAGATAATAAAAAAAAAAAAAAAATGTCAGAAGTGCCTATAGCTGAGCTATGCTCTAACAAGCTGAGTATATCTGCCTGTAGGTGAGCAGTGGTTTAACAGGTGTAAAATGAGTGCCCAGGGTTGAGCAGTGTTGTAACACGCTGAAACTGTGTGCCCGTAGCTGAGCTGAGCGTAATATGCGTGCTGACAGCCAAATGATGCGTAAACCAGCGTAACCCATTTGCGCGGAGCTGCGCACCGCGCCAACAAGCTAACCGACGGGCAACATTGAGCAAGCTGTATCAAAACTGCCTTTACACAGACACACCTCCTAGCCTGTGTAGACAGTCATAAAATAAAAAAAGCAATGGCCAGGCTTGAACTCAGAATACCATGCACCATAGTCAAAGTACTGAACCACTAAGCCATGACAGTTGCACTTAGAAATGCAGTATTAGCATATATATAGGAATGAATGGAAAGAGAAGCATGACAAAGCAGGTTTTGTGAAGCTGATACATTTCCAAAACGGCCAATCACAGATAAGTGCGGGAAAAACGGCATATATAAGCCCCATAGGCGGGAATACACAGCATAACTGATTGTGGAATCGATTTGCAGTCAGGATGGCAGGTGTAGGAGAGGGTAGTTGCTTCCGAGCACAGAGGTGGGGTGTTGAGGAGTCCAAATATATGGTTTGGCTCCTCATCCATGATCAAGAGGCCCAACTCTTGCAGGGCCAGGTCCTGTGGGGAGCATACAAGGGTGAGGCGTGGGACCAGTTGGCACATGATCTCACCAGTGCCACAGGAATACCAAGGACTGGTGAACAGGTCCGTCACCACCATGCGGACCTGAAGAGACGGAAGCAGGACCAACTGAACCATTGGATCCAGGAGGCCCGGCAAATGCCCAACGCCCCATTACTGAGTAAGTTACATGTAATTATTTATGTAAGAAATTAACCTAGCTGATATTATGGAGATGTGTATTCCAATATTACTTCATTTATATTACAGCTGCAGGTGTCTGTTCCATGAATCGTCGAGCCTATGCCGATAGGCTTGTGTGGTTATGCCACCAGGCAGGTTAGTAATTCTCTCCCTGTAACTGTTAAAAAATATAAGTATGACAGCTTGCAAAAGAGTGCAGTGTAGTCACTTATTAATAAAAAGTTCAAGTAACAGTGTAAGAGAGATTCTGCTAGTACTGTGTGATTACATAAATGTGATGCAGCCTGTAATCCAAAAATAAAAATGAAACAAGTCTGAAATAAAGATGTTCCACCTGTAATGTAATAGTACATAACCTGCAGCAGGCTGTAAATTACAGCTACACAAGCTGAGTACAATACATGTGTGAAATATATCCCCGTTTAAAATCTGAAACATGACACAAGTGAGACTGTTGGAAAGGATTGTTGTAACCAAGTAAAACATGTCAATAAAGCCTAGAATTAAGTACCATCCTGAATTGTAAAAATAAAACAAGTGAGAGTGTGAGAAAGAGGTATGAATCCACCAATAAAGTTGTAATAACTCCTGAATAAAGTATACTGCAGTCAGTACAGAATGAAATGAATGTGACAGGCACAATCAAAGAGTGAAATGTGTGCAATAAAGTACTGAAGCTGGAATGTCTGTACCACAATTTGGATATGCTGCTGCATCTTTGCAATATGCAGAGAGTATGGTTGTATGAAAAACCAAACATCCACAGTTGTCTAGAGCCATATAAATCAAATGTAGCAGGATGCTGTAGCTGAACAGAGCCAGATATGAATGCTTATGAATAAAAATGCAATGTATATTAATGTAGCAGTAACATTCCCATCACCAACATGCCTAAGTTTACACATAGGAAACTGTAGTCAAACCTGTAGGTGTATATATCTGCAGCTAGTAGAAATGTACAGCATATGTATAGGTATTTGAAGTTGTTAATGAAATATCTCTTCACCCTACCCTATAACCACAAATAATCCATTCCACATGAAATGGGTATGTGTATTCACAATTAATTCCCCTGGACATTTGTCCTGTTGGTTCATACATATTTGCATGCATGTTGATACATGTGCCCTGTTCATACATCCAAACCTGATGGCCTGCTGTCATCAATCAACCCTGCATGCTGTTGGATTGTGTACTGTTGTTCAAATTATGCATGTGTTATGCTTGCTGTTCAATGTCTTGAATTTATGGGTGTTTGGTTAATGGGAATACTAATGCATGCTGTTACAACTAATTGTGAATGGTATTGTTTGCTACTAACCCAAACTGTCATAAAATAATGCAAAACATAGGACGACAGAGAAGGCGGGTTCCAGCGGACCCACCTCTCCCACATCAGCTGGTGAGTGCACCTGGCACTAGTGCCCAGGCCAGACCCTCCTCCAGTGGCCCTGTGCCACCTTCATGTGGAAGCACTGCAGGGGATAGGGCTCGTCCCCCCTCTTCAAGCGTGGCCAGAGGAGACCATCCACTCACCCTCCGTAGTGTCCGGACTGTGGTGCGTAGGGAGATCAGGCATTCTGTGCTTGAGCCCCTATGCCAGCTTGAGGCACGGGTGGCACAACTCATGGGCTTGCCTGCTGCCCATCCTACACAGCCTGCAGCACAGCCCCGTCCTGTGCAGTGAAGGCACAGTGGCAACTGCCCATGGGTGGGAATCCCAGTTCCACTGTTGCCATCTGTGGGCTCATGGGCTCGAGATATCCAAACATCCATCCCCGTCAATTGTGTTTCCCCCCGCATGTGTCATACACCACCCCTGTATGCATCTTATTTGTCTTGTGTGTTAACCTCCCCTACCTACCTCCCCAACTATACCTACTTCCTGTACCTGACATTCCACTCTCACCTGAAAAAAAAAAAAGGGCACTCTGTTCCTGCAAAAAAAGTACGCCCCATACATAGCTGCCTATTTCGCAGACAAGTCTGCTGGACATGTAAACTGGCAATTACAATTGGCTGTACAACAAATATTGTTGTCCTCACCCCTCTCTCAGGGGTGGAAGCTTTCAAATTTCACACCAAATTACACACATACGCACAGCTGTTGCTGATAAAGAAATGGGCAGCTATGGGCCTTTCCTACATCCTTCCTGTAAATCCTGAGCTTGTTTTCCTACTGACCTACCCTCTTTGTGTAAGCACTTTTAAGCAGTTGTAAGCGGGTATGCGCTTGTGTTCGCTTAGCTACGCATGTGTGCGCGAAGCTAAACGCTAGTGCGCATGCGTGAGCTCTGCGCAAACCAGCGCTACCCCGCTTACAACTGCTTAAAAGTGCCTTGGTCACTCTGAATGACAAGGCCTGTAGTCTGCTCAGAAGCAAAATAAAATCCCACTGTCAGTCCCGAACCCAGGACCTTGGAAACAGTAGTCTGCATGACTTACCACTAAGCCATGACTGCTATGCAAGAACAGTGTGCTGAAAGAAATATATCATGAAATAGTAGGAATGAATGTAAAGGGAATATAGGAAGTCTAGTACACAAAGCATGTCATGTATATTTACTGTCAAATCTAGTGGATTTGTAAAATATTACTGTATGAAGAGAAACAGCCATGCTAGTTGGTAGCTAGTAGGTAATAATGTCACAGTAGCACATTGCAAGCCACACACATACTCAGAGCAGGATAAACATTGCCATAGTTTAATAGTTAAGAGCCCAGACATAGCAACTGTGACTGAGTTACAGGGATGTCCCTGATTTGAAAACAAATGTTAACTGTGCCCCACTGACTCCCTGTGAAATGTACTAACAGTAGGCAGAAAGGTGTTACAACACATGCAATGGTAACTATGAATTACTGAAAGTATGCACCACTTGCACGTCACAAATGGTGTAGTAATACATACGCTCAAAATAACCCACAGTCACAACTGCAGAATATCAGAAAATTCCATGGGTGTATCCCATTGATATGTACCATTCCATGGGGCTGATAAAAGATGCACCTGAGAGTATCTGAGGCCTGCTCAGCAGCATAATCAAATACCCTTCTAGGTGTCAAGGCCCACACCATGGCCAGACCACACTGCATGCAGCACCACCCTACCACAACAAACACATAGGGAATTGCTGCTCAAACAGATATAGCAAGCATTACAAGCTGTGAATGTAAATGGAAAATAGGAAAGCCATAGCAACACATTACAGTAAAGACACCTAGCAGGCATACAAGGAGTGAATGTAAAGGGCAAATATTGAAGCCATAGCAACAAATTGCATGAGCCACTGTTATATACCAGTTACACCACAGGTCCCACAGGAAAGCACACACACCCATATACACAGTATTACTAGTCTTAGGTGTCAGTTTACATACACACTGAGAAGAGGAAACTGGAGGAAGGAATACTCAGGTTACAGTACAACATGCATTGCAGTGTCTACAACACAGCCTGAAATATGAGAGACATACCAACCGTTACACTCACAGAACAGTGTCCACAGCATACCAGCATGGTCCCCACCCTGATAATCTGAAAGGGCTATGCCTACCTAACAAACCTTTTTATAGCACTGTCCTGAAATCACAGTGAGAACTGCAATTACTACACAACAGACTGCATGCAATTAGTAAATGCTGGCTAACAATTGGTGCAGAGGCCATCACATGGACATGTGCAGATACCTACAAAAGCATCCTGTTCTCCCAGTCCACACATGCAATACTTTCATTGCACCCTCTGGAGGTAGAGACAGAGAGAGAGAGAGAGAGAGAGAGAGAGAGAGAAAAGAAAGAAAATTAAAAACAACAAAACAAACAAGTTGTCATCACAACCTGACACTGCCAAGCCAAACTGAAGCTGGCAAGAGAAGCAGCAGCAGGCCAACTATCACAAAGCCAACGCAAACAGCTGTAACAAACACAGGTAATGTAAAGTAATAATATAATAGTCTACATACTGTGAACCCTCCATATGTGTTATTGGTCTGTATCTATGTATATGAAGATGTGCATAGGGCAGGGGACATACTGCAACTGTCAATGAAGGCTGTACATACATATGTATGTGAAGGTAACTATGTGCACATATCAATGTAGGTTGTAGTGCAATGTACAATGTAGGTTGTACAGTAATGGATGTTTATCAGTACGTTAATGTGTGTATACATATGTGTAAATAAAAAGGTTTATATATATATCTATCATATGTATACGTATGTATATCGAGATATGTATGTATATATATATATATATATATATATATATATATATATATATATAATATGCATATATGTATACATAGATAGAGGGGGATGTAGAAATACATAGACATATATAGATAGATATAATATGTACATACATATATATGTAATACACACATACATATATAGATATATGTAGATACATATACAGACAGATCTGACTGTCTACAGATATGTCTGTATATGACTATCTCTCTCTCTGTCCCACCCCCTCTCTCTCTCTCCCTCTGTCTCTCTCTCTCTCTCCCCCTCTCTCTCCATATCTATATCTATATATCTATATCTATATATCTATCTATATATATATATATATATATATATATATATATATATATATATATATATATATATATATATATATATATATATATATATATATATATATATATATATATATATATATATATATATATATATATATATACACACTGAGTGAGGCACATGTGTGCAGATGTATTGCAACAGGTGCCTGGTGACATAGGCATGGAATGAACACCAGTGTGGATACTGGAGTACCATACCCCATTCCAAAACGCTTACACCAGTAACCACCGCATATGTGCTTGCCTGCCCACCACTACATGTGTCAGGGGGAAACAGGGGCAACAAGTGTACAATAGGCTCCCCATTGATATTCACAGTGGCACACTAGTCCTGTAATACCTGTACATGGTATGTGTCAGCAGACATGGTGTGTCAGCTATGGACATGTAGGTCACTGTACCCCTCTACACCCCACAATGTCCTACACGGTATGTACCTCCCATGACAGCTACAGATATGGAGAAGGACACAGTCATACGTAAGAAGCTGTGACAATACACTCAAACACATTACCTATGCAGAGTGACTGACAAGACCACAGAGCGCACCCATACTACCTACATAGAGGTTACCACTGCTGGATATACATAGTTAAGTCACACCCATGACAGTTGTCCAACAACCATGGTAACACCTCACAACATCCACAACCCAAATGACCTATGTCTGTCGTCCTTGTCACCGCAGTAAAGAGCACATGGTGGAGGTATAGGTTCCTACCCACAGATAAGACATACCCTGGAGTAAACCACACAGCATTAAGAAGCAAGGCTCCCCATGAGTAGATGTCAGACATACCCCTGCTGAATGTTATGCAGATAGGTAATATGCCATATGAGTCACCCTGTGTAACTGTTTTACAGGAGCAGGTACGATCACATCACATGTGTCACAAGGGGCAGGGTAGCATAACAGTATGCTGCTGTAGGCCCAGGGCCAATAGCATACTACCTACCTAAGATACAATGCACACCCACGAACCCATTGCAAACCAACTATGTGAGGTGGAATGAGTGTGCCAGTGACTGGGTGCATGTTATGTAATGGTGTGATTGCTCACCATGACTGTCTGTCTGTCATGGTAGTGTGTGTCCTTGGTGTGAGGCCAGAGACAGATGTGTGAGGTATTGCGATCCAAACATACTACATTGCCATATGTTGTGCTGTGTTATCCTGTATGTGACTGCGGTGTAGGTAGGGTTATGGCAAGTAAGAGTAGTGTGCATTACCAGTGAAATATGTAACGTGCATTGCATGCAGTGCATGGGTTGATAATGTCCCCCATACAGTACCTTGATACAAACCCCCAGTGTGAGGTTGTGCATTGGACCTGAACCAGTGTGCTGACTGCTGGAATATACTAGTCTGTCGTATGGAGTGTGCCAGGTACTGTTGCACAGTTGTCGGCTGAGCACTGATATCTGGTCATTTACATGTGTATCCCCCAATAGACAGACAGATGCTATATATGGGAGTTAAGTTATATCACTACAGTTGAGTATTATGTGTATTATGTGTGCCATATTTTGCTGACATATATTGCTGACATATTTTTCTTTTCCTTTTCAGGGCTATGGTTCACCAGCAAAACCCTACCTACTCCGCTGCGGAGGATGAGGAGATACACCAGAGCCTGGTGCGGGATTTTGCAATACTCATTTCCCGCACCAGCCAGAACCAGCAGGAGAGGGCTGCACTGTGGCAAGACCTGGTCCGTCGGGTATATGACATAGGCACGCATAACCGGACATATGAGCAGGTACGCCATCACTTCAGTGATTTAATTAGAAATATCCGTCAGCATGCGTTGGATATCCACAGGCAACAGCTTGCCACATGTGGTGGGGTGGCTATACAGCCCCCCTCACCAGACTGGAGGGACTACTCCTAAGTGTTGTGGCTCCAGCCCAACAGCAACAGCACACATGCATAATGATGGAGCCACCCAGCAGCAGGACTCGGTGCATGCAGGTAACATTCCATATGTATAGTTGACTGTTCTGTACACTGGTAGTTTATGCATGTGTGAGGTGTGTCCTCGGTTTGTAGCTGTTATCTTGGTTATTATTGTGTAAGAGTGATATTCTCAATATCAGCAGTAGACCTGTGGAAGCCAAGTGTTGTACTACTGAACTGTATCATACTCACAGTATCAATGGCACAGTTGTGCCCACTGACAATAAATGTCTCATTTCTCCATGCTGGTGAGAGTGTAATAACAATACCTTCAATACTCTTGATACTAACAGTAATAATAGGCTGAAGCAGTAGTGCTATGTGTTTGATTGCAGGTGTGTTTGTGTCTGTGTGTTGATATCTCATATACTGAGGAGTGTGCATGTGTGCATGTGTGCATGTGCATCTGTGTGCATGTGTGCATGTGTGCATGTGCACCTGTGTGCATGTGTGCATGTGTGCATGTGCACCTGTGTGCATGTGCACCTGTGTGCATGTGTGCATGTGTGCATGTGTGCCTGTGTGTATCAGTGGTGACATTGTGTACACATTGTAAACTGTGTTTCCTGTCTTACTCCCACAGGTTCTGGTGCTGCTCTGGTGTTGTGCAGCAGGGAACCTGAATCAGCTGCCGTGGATAGTGATAATGATGATACCTGTGTAATGGCACAGGGAGGTGTGCCAGGGTCCGTCGTTGGTCAGCCAATTGACAGTACACAGCTGTCGACCACATCAATGCGCACAGTCATCCTGCCAATACATCCTTTGTCACCAATGTCCCTAGGTGATGGACAGGATACAGTGGGCATTGACCAGGGTAATGTGATATCGGTGGCACATGCATCCCCACACAGCAGCCATGGCCAGGGTCCTGACATGGTACCACACAGGCAGATGTCCAGGGGTTCTCGTAGGAGCATCTGTGGGCATACTGCCCCTGTCAGACGTGCCCACAGAGGTCTTTCAACCTCAGCTAAGTTTTGGGCTGTAATGCAGGCACAGTCACGTATGGAACAGTACACCAGACAGGGTCTAAGGGAGCTGAGAGCATGTCGCACAGCTATGAATGACAGTATGCGTGATGTTGAAAGATGCTGGGGGGACACATTAGATCTGCTCCACAACTACATGTCCATGAGCCAGGGCAATGGTGCACGGTTGAGGCGTCAACGTGGGCGTATGCCAGCAACAGCAGCAGCTGGCAGTCATTGTGGATGACAACAGGCCCGTGGCCACTCCCATAGTGCCAGCAGCAGCCCCAGCAATGCTGGGTCTGTGCTGTCATCAGACCGCCCCAGGAGACCACGTGCATGTGGCTTTGGACAGTTCCAACAGGGACCTGTCTCCAGTCACCAACCACCTGCTTCTGATGACAGTACCCAGTCTGGCTTAGTACCTGATATGGTCCGTAGCACCCCTGCCAGGCACAGGTACCGTGTCCGTGGCCAGAGACAGTGATCTGTATGACCTGGCAGGTACAGTCTGTGGCTGTCCACAAACACCTGTATAGGGCAGCCATGAGGTGGAACTGTGTGCATGCATACACACATGCGAATTGATAACACCTAGGGCTACTGCATACACGCACACACTGCATCAACATTGCCCCATCTTGTACTGTTGTCCCTCACCAACACACGCACACATACATGTCAATTGGTTGTATCAGTGGCAGACTCAGGCATACCAAGTTCACACCCTGTGCATATGATGAAACTGTGCCACCTCCTGCAATCTGTAACATCGGTGCAGGAACAGGTTAACTTGTGAGAGACACAGTAGCAGAGCACACTATTTGCTTTAGTGGGAGCCTTGCTTTCTCCTGCTGTACTTATAGGGTGCTGACATCATCAGTGTTTAGACAGTGGAATATGCAGCATGTGGTGTGTTGTACTAGTTGCCAAAAGGGACATTTCTCTTACACATAGAATTACACACACCCTACCCCCCCCCCACATTCACACATACACACACACACTGAGCACTTGCAGGATTCAAACCCCTACCTAACTAAGTTATGACACTTGTGGGAGACGCAGTAGTGCATGTGCACCTGTGTGCATGTGCACCTGTGTGCATGTGTGCATGTGTGCATGTGTGCACGTGTGCCTGTGTGTATCAGTGGTGACATTGTGTACACATTGTAAACTGTGTTTCCTGTCTTACTCCCACAGGTTCTTGTGCTGCTCTGGTCTTGTGCAGCAGGGAACCTGAATCAGCTGCTGTGGATAGTGATAATGATGATACCTGTGTAATGGCACAGGGAGGTGTGCCTGGGTCCGTCGTTGGTCAGCCAATTGACAGTAAGTACACAGCTGTTGACCCCATCAATGCGCCCAGTCATCCTGCCAATACATCCTTCGTCACCAATGTCCCTAGGTGACGGACAGGATACAGTGGGCATTGACCAGGGTAATGTGGTATCGGTGGCACATGCATCCCCACACAGCAGCCATGGCCAGGGTCCTGACATGGTACCACACAGGCAGATGTCCAGGGGTTCTCGTGGGAGCATCCGTGGGCATACTGCCTCTGTCAGATGTGCCCACAGAGATCTTTCAACCTCAGCTATGTTTTGGGCTATAATGCAGGCACAGTCACGTATGGAACGGTACACCAGACAGGGTCTGAGGGAGCTGAGAGCATGTCGCACAGCTATGAATGACAGTATGAGTGATGTTGCGGCTGCCATCCGTAATTTCACCGAGGTCATTGACAGACGTTGGGGGGACACATTAGATCTGTTCCACAACTTCATGTCTATGAGCCAGGGCAATGGTGGATGGTTGAGGCGTCGACGTGGGTGTATGCCAGCAACAGCAGCAGCTGGCAGTTGTCGCAGATGACAACAGGCCCACAGCGCTCCCATAGTGCCAGCAGCAGCTCCAGCAATGCTGGGTCTGTGCTGTCATCAGACCGCCCCAGGAGACCACGTGCACATGGCTCTGGACAGTCCCAACAGGGACCTGTCTCCAGTCACCAACCACCTGCTTCTGATGACAGTACCCAGTCTGGCTTAGTACCTGATATGGTCCGTAGCACCCCTGCCAGGCAGAGGTACCGTGTCCGTGGCCAGAGACAGTGATCTGTATGACCTGGCAGGTACAGTCTGTGGCTGTCCACAAACACCTGTATATGGCAGCCATGAGGTGGAACTGTGTGCATGCATACACACATGCGAATTGATAACACCTAGGGCTTCCGCATACACACACACACTGCATCAACATTGCCCCATCTTGTAATGCTGTCCCTCACCAACACACACACACATACATGTCAATTGGTTGTATCAGTGGCAGACTCAGGCATACCAAGTACACACCCTGTGCATATGATGAAACTGTGCCACCTCCTGCAATCTGTAACATCAGTGCAGGAACAGGTTAACATGGTGCTGATGCACAGGGTGACTACATAGAAGTGTAGTAATAGTATCATGTTGTCAACAGTACAGTGTAATGATATCATTGTGGGTATATCCCAGCATGCCTGATGCAGTAACAGTATGATTGTCATTGTATTGTTTTGTACACCCATAGTAATTACCATAGTGTAATGTTTGCACATCTTTGCATACTGGTGGTGAGGCTGTCAACAGAAGGCCACCTACATAGGTAGCACAGGGGATAAGAAAATGTAAGTATTGATACTCAATGATGGACATGTAAACTGCAAGTTGCATGCTGTCCACACTCGACTCTGCAATGAGGATGTTTGAGGATGTTGATATCTGTGCAGTAATACACAACAGGTTCAAGACTCACAAGAGCACCCTAGCACTACAAGGTCATACCTCATACCATGCTTGACAGCCCCAAAACACAGAACTAACTATGACAGGAGGGAGAGTCTCCATACATGTCAAGGATACTGTGGTGCAGGACAGGTAGCATACATCCTACTAAGTTTGGAACTGCTGAGTGAGGGCTCAGTGTCTGTTATTCGAAATGTGTATTAGTTCAGGTATGAGCACTTGGGTTTCAGGCCAGTTAATCTACATTACGAAGGTACATGGTCTGTACACTTGTGGGAGGTGAGGCTGGACCCTGCCCGTCTGACGTGGAATTTCTGGGTACAGGCTTATAGTGCCTGCATATTTGCACTGTTACCTACTGGAAGTCGTACACCTTGTTTGTTGTAGCATAGACTAGATCCAGGCCTGCTGACTGTAGCTTTGTTTGTATGCATGTTTGCTTGTTATTTCCCTGAAACACTGATTCCACCTGCAATGCAGATTTACAGCGCCTCTGTGGATCCCTAGTGAAATCTGTATTGATTACTGCACTGATGTCCATGTCTCACTTGACAGAACGTCACTGTTTGTCCTGTTTGCATGTAAGTTGCCTGTAACACATTGCATATGACTTACCTGGCATTTGCTCACAAAAGCATTTATATATGCCAGCACTAACAATTCAGAAGCACTACACTCTCACATACTCACCTTGAGTAACTTGTTCCCCATTGGCCCTATGTGTTGTTAATTATTATGGAATTCACAATACTATGGTAGCATGTGCAAAGGTCACTTGTCAATCTCCTCTCTGGTCCAGTTGGTGAATCTGTGAGTCATGTGGCAATGTTACAGCTGCCTCATGTACACAGACAACCCTCTCCCCTTCCCATAAACTTACAACACATGTGAGAGATGCAACCACATAGCCAAACTGGGGGCTAAGCTCTCTTAACTCAGTACTGGCATAACCTGTCAGGTGGAGTGGAATACTACAGTGAATACAATACCAGTCTCACATAGACCTACCACGACAGCAATCCAAACACATAAACACACAGGAACATTCTTGGAGTCTCAGAATAGCATCCTGCCTGAGCAGCAGACACCTGTGAAGCAGACACACAAGCAAATGTTATGCCAGAACAGAGCATGTGCAACACATAGCTCACAAAGCCTGTGTGCCGAACAGTCACAGCCCGTACGGCTAAACAACACACCTGCTACAGTTGTAATAGGTACCTCTACCGTCAGGTACACTGAGGTCCCGCTCACCAGGCTGAGCAAGGAGAAGGTCACGGTGAGATGCCCATCGGGCACTATGATCCACCACATAACACAAACATACAGGTCACTCCAAGGCATGTACAAATATGACTCAGCCAGTGTGAATGACCTGTGACGTACCTCCCTGGACTACATGATAGGGGACATAGAGGGGCTCTCTGAGCATATGGCACAGGCTGGTATGACCCTGACCTTGAGTAGCATCTTACCGTCACCAAGAATGCTGCCACAATATATAGACAGGATGATCAATTTCTACAATTGGCTTATGTTTCAGTGACATTCAAAGGGGATCCAATGCCTGTCAGCATGGGATTACATGCTAGACAAGCCACGATGCTTTGCTAGGGACAGCTTGCACCTGTCACCCATGGGCCGTTGTATATTGGTAAAGGCTCTTGCTACACACATAGTGCCTTTTTATGCAAGGCTCAAATTACATAGCCACCTACACAGGTATCACACGGGATAGGACACTAATAGTAATGCTACTCAACGCCAGCAGTGTAAACCTCAAGATGCATGCACTGGAAACTGTCCTTAGCATGGAGAACAGCAATATCTGTGCAGTAACGCAACCCTGGTACAAGGCTCCCAGGTACACCCCATCACTGCCAGGTCATACCTCATACCATGCTTGTCGTCCCCTAAACATGCACCAAACCAGAACAGGGGGGAAGTATCCAAAGGCACCACAGATACACACACCTCCAGGTTGGTGGCACAGCACAAAGCATCAGAGCCTATCCATGTGCAACTAACAGTGGGTTAGACTGCCTTCAGGTTCATAGATTGGCACACACCACCCTCCCATACCCAGGAAACTCACTTGGCCTTCCTGACAACACTGGGAATATGACGGTCTCTACAAACACCATTATATGGGTGGATTGCAACTACCCAAACATAAAGTGTGAGCATTACTCTAGCTCTAAGACCCTAGCTGAAAGGTTCCTAGCATTTATTCACTGAATTGCTATGGAACAACTTGTTACCACTCCCACAAGAGGTGAAAACATGCTGCACCTGTTCATCAACAACATGTGGACTATATGCTCCAGACCAGATGTGTATCCCTCGCTGGTAGGATGACACCATATACAACTCACACTGTATATTCACATACCACATGCAGCCCCTGCACAGAACACCACAGTCATAAAGTTGTCTAATGCAAATTCCATGTATTCACATGAGGCAGGCTTCAGACATGGGAACTATTGAAGGTCACAGGCACATATGTGTATGTGGCACACACATACATCATGTGTGCATAGACATTACTGATATAATCTATGTCGTGCAATATTGGGAACAACACCCCACACACATGGACAAACTGTGTGACAAAAACACACATGGCGTTTGCAGAATACAAACCCCTACCTGACTGTGTTATGACACTTGTGCGAGACGTAGTAGCAGAGCATGCTATTTGCATTACTGGGAGGCTTGCTTTCACCTGCTGTACTTATAGGGTGCTGACATCATCAGTGTTTAGGCAGTGGAATATGCAGCATGTGGTGTGTTGTACTAGTTGCCAAAAGGAACATTTCTTTTACACATAGAATTGCACACACCCTACTCCCCCCCCACATACATAGAATTGCATACACCCTACTCCCCCCCCCCACATTTACACATACACACTGAGCACTTACAGGATTTAAATCCCTACCTAACTATGTTATGACACTTGTGAGAGATGCAGTAGCAGAGCGTGCTATTTGCATTACTGGGAGGCTTGCTTTCTCCTGCTGTACTTATACGGTGCTGACATCATCAGTGTTTAGGCAATGGAATATGCAGCATGTGGTATGTTGTACTAGTTGCCAAAAGGGACATTTCTTTTACACATAGAATTGCACACACCCTACTCCCCTCCACATACATAGAATTGCATACACCCTACTCCCCCCCACATTTACACATACACACTGAGCACTTACAGGATTTAAACCCCTACCTAACTATGTTATGACACTTGTGAGAGATGCAGTAGCAGAGTGCGCTATTTGCATTACTGGGAGCTTTGCTTTCTCCTGCTGTACTTATAGGGTGCTGACATCATCAGTGTTTAGACAGTGGAATATGCAGCATGTGTTGTGTTGTACTAGTTGCCAAAAGGGACATTTCTCTTACACATAGAATTGCACACATGCTACTCCCCCCCCACATACATAGAATTGCATACACCCTCCCCCCCTCCCCCACATTTACACATACACACTGAGCACTTACAGGATTTAAACCCCTAACTATGTTATGACACTTGTGAGAGATGCAGTAGCAGAGTGTGCTATTTGCATTACTGGGAGCTTTGCTTTCTCCTGCTGTACTTATAGGGTGCTGACATCATCAGTGTTTAGACAGTGGAATATGCAGCATGTGGTGTGTTGTACTAGTTGCCAAAAGGGGCATTTCTCTTACACATACAATTGCACACACCCTACTCCCCCCCACATACATAGAATTGCATACACCCTACTCCCCCCCCCCACATTTACACATACACACTGAGCACTTACAGGATTTAAACCCCTACCTAACTATGTTATAACACTTGTGAGAGATGCAGTAGCAGAGCGTGCTATTTGCATTACTGGGAGCTTTGCTTTCTCCTGCTGTACTTATAGGGTGCTGACATCATCAGTATTTAGACAGTGGAATATGCAGCATGTGGTGTGTTGTACTAGTTGCCAAAAGGGACATTTCTCTTACACATAGAATTGCACACACCCTACTCCCCACACATTCACACATACACACTGAGCACTTACAGGATTTAAACCCCTACCTAACTATGTTATGACACTTGTGAGAGATGCAGTAGCAGAGTGCGCTATTTGCATTACTGGGAGCCTTGCTTTCTCCTGCTGTACTTTTAGGGTGCTGACATCATCAGTGTTTAGACAGTGGAATATGCAGCATGTGGTGTGTTGTACTAGTTGCCAAAAGGGACATTTCTCTTACACATAGAATTGCACACACCCTACTCCCCCCACATACATAGAATTGCATACACCCTACTCCCCCCCCCACATTTACACATACACACTGAGCACTTACAGGATTTAAACCCCTACCTATGTTATAACACTTGTGAGAGATGCAGTAGCAGAGCGCACTATTTGCATTACTGGGAGCTTTGCTTTCTCCTGCTGTACTTATAGGGTGCTGACATCATCAGTGTTTAGACAATGGAATATGCAGCATGTGGTGTGTTGTACTAGTTGCCAAAAGGGACATTTCTCTTACACATAGAATTGCACACACCCTACTCCCCCCCACATTCATAGAATTGCATACACCCTACTCCCCTCCCACATTTACACATACACACTGAGCACTTACAGGATTTAACCCCCTACCTGACTATGTTATGACACTTGTGAGAGATGCAGTAGCAGAGCACGCTATTTGCATTACTGGGAGCTTTGCTTTCTCCTGCTGTACTTATAGGGTGCTGACATCATCAGTGTTTAGACAGCGGAATATGCAGCATGTGGTGTGTTGTACTAGTTGCCAAAAGGGACATTTCTCTTACACACACCCTACTCCACCCCACCTTCACACACACACTGAGCACTTGCAGGATTCAAACCCCTACGTAGCTATGCTATGACACTTGTGAGAGATGCAGTTGCTGAGCACGCTATTTGCATTAGTGGGAGCCTTGCTTTCTCCTGCTGTACTTATAGGGTGCTGACATCATCAGTGTTTAGACAGTGAAATATGCAGCATGTGGCGTGTTGTACTAGTTGCCAAAAGGGACATTTCTCTTACACATAGAATTGCACACACCCTACTCCCCCACATTCACACATACACACTGAGCACTTACAGGATTTAAACCCCTACCTAACTATGTTATGACACTTGTGGGAGACGCAGTAGCAGAGTGCGCTATTTGCATTACTGGGAGCCTTGCTTTCTCCTGCTGTACTTATAGGGTGCTGACATCATCAGTGTTTAGACAGTGGAATATGCAGCATGTGGTGTGTTGTACTAGTTGCCAAAAGGGACATTTCTTTTACACATAGAATTGCACACACCCCACCCCACACCACACCACACCACCCCACACACACTGAGCACTTGCAGGATTGAAACCCCTACCTAAGTATGTTATGACACTTGTGAGAGATGCAGTAGCAGAGCGTGCTATTTGCATTACTGGGAGCCTTGCTTTCTCCTGCTGTACTTATAGGGTGCTGACATCATCAGTGTTTAGACAGTGGAATATGCAGCATGTCGTATGTTGTACTAGATGCCAAAAGGGACATTTTTCTTACACATTGAATTGCACACACCCTACTCCCCTCCCCACATTCACTGAGCACTTGCAGGATTCAAACCCCTACCTAACGATGTTATGATACTTGTGGGAGATGCAGTAGCTGGGCGCGCTATTCAAATTACTGGGTATCATTTGTGCTCCTGACATATGTATAGTGTGCTGACATCATTATTTATGAAGAGGTATGTACATCTGTTACTATCCATCAGTAAGGGGGAGAGCATATATATGCATTAACTTTGCAGAGGCACAGTGGCCTACTGTACTGCGGAGGCAGACATCAAATACACTGTGGATAGCCTTCTGTATTCCCTAGGGACAACAGCCTAGTATTGAACTCTACAGCCATATGTTTACCTCTCAGATGCAAGTATCTGTTGCTCATATGTTTGTGGGTCTTTATTGCCATAGCTTTCCCTATCTCTATGAACAACTTGTGTACTGTGGCAGATATTTGCATATGAGTGGGATCCACTACTTTACTTATGTCTCTGTTGTAATTTCACTCTGTGCACTGGGCAGATTTCTGTATTGCCAGATATGTGTGTGCAACTGCTGAACTGTGACATGGCCTAAGTGTGTGAGCATGCCCAGTTCACAGTTTATATGGCTTCTTGACTGACACGTCTCATTTATCTAAGTGTGCGAGCATGCCCAGTGTGAACTTTCCATATGTCGAGATCTGTGGTCCACCACATTTGTGTTTGTGTGTGGACTTCATCTATATTTCACATGTACAGTTGAGTGTTGGACATCAGGTTGTGTTCTTACTGCCCAACTGCTTTGTGTTTGAACCTAACAAGCATTATGATGTGCCTGCAGGGTTGCCATGGGATAGTTTGCATACAGTTGTCAACATCCTTTCATACTGACCAAACAGTGTATTGTCGTATAGTGTACTGGTTCAGTACTTTCACTGTGATGGACAGTATCATTGGTTTCAGTCCTATCACTTCTTGTAATATTTATAGTGAGCACACCAGACTGGTTGAGGGCCAGTTGTGCAGATATGACCTTGTTGCTTTTTGTTCAGATATGGACAACATAGAACAAGATTGTCCGACATTGTTAATGTATTCCACAACTTGTGTGGACAGTGACAAACAATGGCCATGTGCCCTAGGCCATTTGTAATGCTAATCAGAGAGTGTTTGTCCTTCAACACACATATTTACTGGTGTTTGCTATGATATATTTCAAGGTTAGTGTGCTGTGCCTCTGTCGACCCGTGACATACAGGTGATATCCAGGGTACACCTACCATCTCCCATCCAGTCATCATGATTCCTCTGGATGACAGTCAGTGAGGGACTCCCTGGATAACCTGTACTGGGAGTTTAGTCATGAGTGGAGTGAGCTTCTGGGTTATGGACCAATCGGTGCAGCATGTCCTGTTTATGTCTGTGCTGGGGTTCAGGCCTGTCATGTGCATAGGTCACCAGCATTCAGATTTTACATGGTGCCAAATGTCCATTGATTCCAGCTTGGTCATGGCTTTATACATCAGGCACAGATCACTTCTAGCCAGGCGGTATGGCACTGTGTGGAGCTGCAGTTTGTTTAATCAGGCAACACATGGCATCTGTTACAGCTTTGAGATCCTCCTGGTGGGATATTTGTGGGGTCTTTCCAGTTGATGCAGGTGTCTGCTAAGGTACATCCCACAAGGGCCATTGTACGCAATTGTGAGGCTGCTGATGGATGACTGGAGAGGCACAATGACCTCCCCTGACCTAGCTGTGCTCACCTTCATGATTAGGTGGGTATATGTTATGTTTCTGTAACCACTACAGACACATAGTTGTCACATGCAGGATATCTATCACCTTGTGTCCCCAGGTCTCTTATTGCTCCTGATGTACTTAATGGGTTAACACCTATGTGGTAATTTATGGCCATGTACTGTGTTTCCACAGGGGATGATTATACACTATTCTGCATTTTGCTTGTTGACATGAATGTGGCACCACTTGTCTGTTTTTATGTGTGCCTTTTGTAGGATGCTTGTGTCAGCTGGGGGGTCCAATATGGTGGGCAGTTTGTAGTCATCTGCGAACCTGTTTAGACACAGTCCTTCCATGTTGGCCTGTACCTATGTGACATATATACCATACAAGAGAGGTCCCAGGACCGTGCCTTGTGGGATGCCAGTTGTACCTGGTTTGTAGTCTGACATGGCTGCAGCATTTCTAACCAGGTCAGTTCTGTCCTTGAGCTGGTTTGCAACCCATCTACTTGGATAGGGGTTTATAGTTAGTCTGGTGAGCTTATCTGTACTGAACAACTGGGGTATTGTGTGGAAGGGTTTAGCAAGGTCCAGATAAGCTGCGTGAACCACATTCCCCTCATCAATGGCCTTGGTGCATGTTTCACATGAGTCAGACATGTTTAAGGGGCAGGATCTGCCCTATGAAAGCCACACTGGGTAGGGTCCAATGTCTGTAGGTACCCAATCTCATTATTCCTGGGGTCCATGATCATCCTCTCCATTACTTTGCTGACCAAGATAGTCAGGGTTGAGGGGTGATAGTTTGCAGTATCCATTCAGGCACCACATTTGTGGTGAGGGACCACTGTTGCTGTACACTGCTCTTTGGGTACATATCCTGTGGTAAGACTGAGAGTGAGCAGTAGTGCTATTTGGTGTTCCTTTCTTTTTACAGTTCTTGTTGGACACAACCCAGGACACCATCTGGTACCATTGATGCTGTGTGGTTTGCTTTGTAGATGTTGGCTGTTACCTCAGCATCTGCAATGTCAGGGTTCCAGCACTCTGCTGGGATAGATATTTGGCAGTTTGGTGCTGGTGGGGAGTTTGCAAATAATCTGTTAGGTTGGATGTTGGCAATGTGTGTGGGTTTGGTGTATTGTTTGTGATATTTGAGTAATGCAGAGCATATCTGTGGATTATCACCATGGTTCCTACCATCAGTTAGGACAGCTGTGTGATTATCCTTTGTGTCCTGCACAATTTGTATCGTCATAGGTTCATAGGTTCATACTAGGCTATCTGCCCTGGCCATGTTTGAGCCTAGACAGACTGCGTGTGGCTTTTGACACCCCTTACAATGTGCATATTATGCCCATTTAGGGTTTACTTTACTAGATGTGACACAAAGATGGCCCCCAGTGTACATCTACTATCTCCCATGCACTTGACCGGATTTCTCTTGTTGAGTATGAGTGTGGAGCTCAGCCTATCATGGACTGGGATTCTGTTCCAGAGTGTAAGGAGCCTCTGGGTTATGAATCTGTCCCTCCAGCACATCCTATTTATCTATGTGTTGAGGTTCAGATATCTCACTGTGGTGTCTCTGCTGGATTTGGAGTTTCTGCAGTGGAGCATGTCCATTCATTCTGGATTGGACATGGCCTTGTACATCAGGCATACATCACCTCTGACTGGGCAGTATGCATGTGAACTGGGCTGTGGTTTCTTCAGCAAGGCAGCAGATGACAAATGTTTGGACCTTTATCCTCTTGGTGGGGTACATTTGGGGTCTTTCTAACTGATGCAGGTGTCAGGTAAGGTACATCCAAAATGGGGCATTGTTCTCAAGTATGGGCCTGATAAGAGAAGAGTATGGGGGCACAGTGACCTCTCTTGATCTACATGTGCATCCTTTCATGTTAAGGTGGGCAATATAGCAGGTCTTCCTGGCCACCTTAGCAATGTGAGTGTCACATGATGGGTTACTGTCCACTTGTGTCCCTAGGTCCCTGATTACGTCTTCCGTACATAATGGATTACCACCTATGTCATACTTTCTGTGTGCCTTGTTTGGTATTTGGTGAGACATTCATACTCTGCAGTGTCTTCAGGAAGGCTGACTGGGGTTCCTGGGTTTGGGAGGGTGGTCTGTAGCAGGCAGCAAACTGGGATGCAGTTTGAGCCACTGTTACTTGCCCATGGATAGTCCATGCTGATTCTTGCTGTGGTACCAACCTGGGGGTGTGGTTATCCTTGACAATTATTGATAGCCACACTCCTATTGTAGTTTGTTCCATGTTTTGGGGCTGTAAAGCATGGTATAAGGCATAACCTGGTAGTATTAGGGTGCTCTTCTGAGCCTTGACCCAGGTTTCTGTTACAGAACAGATATTACCATTCTCCATGCTGAGGTGGGTTTGGTCTGCATGCATCTTGCAGTTTAGACTTCTGGCATTGGGTAGCATTACGTCCAGGTTGTTATCCCTTGTGCTACCTATGGTGGTGGGTTTGTGTTTCCAGCCTTACCTATTCAAGGCACAGTGGGGGTGACAACAGCCTTTGCCAGTATCCACACAGCCAGGTGTGCTGGGTGCGTGCCAACCCTAGCAAGTGGAGCATCATGTCTTGATCAGCATATCATCCCAGGCTGTCAGCCATTTGTTCCCCTTTGACTAACAGCAATACTTCAGCCAATTATTATACTTGATCTTGTTGTCTTCATAGTGTGGCATCATGCTTGGTGAGGGTGAGATGTTAGGCAGGGTCATCATGTTTGCATATACTAGATGATGTTACATTGCTTAACACATGGCAATCATGCCTCAGGTGGTGCTGCAGGGCTGCCTATGTCGGATGCACATACTATACTCCCTGTACATGTTTGAAAGCAGGTTGTGTCATGTTAGGCATCCCTTTTACTATATGAGTGAGTCAGAGAGGGGTATCATTCCCAGGGTTCCTACTGAGCCAGTGTATGTGCTATGCGTTGCCTCTTTGCCAAGGCCAGGGCATACTGGGCATGCCTCCTTCTGCCTACTGGGGCAGGCTCAGGTTGTTCCTCCTCCGAGTCATGCTCTGCCTGTGATGGCCTTGGCAATGGTGGGGGGCTGTTTGTCCCGGCCCTATGCTGGTCCTGCTGCAGCTGTTTTTGCAGTATCATATTATGTAGCATAGCACATACCATGACAATTTGGGTACTTGTAGTTGGTGAGTACTGCAAGGCTCCACCAGATGTGTCCAGGCACCGGAACCAAGACTTGAGCAGCCCAAACACACGCTCTATTACATTTCGTGTTTGTGCATGTGCCTCATTATGGCGTTCTTGTTCAGGTGTGTGTGTTTCTGATGGGTGTCATCAGCCATGGCTCCAGTGCATATCCAGCATCCCCCACTAAGTGACCATGTGGGATGTCCCCATTGGCAAATGTCTGGTACAGCTGCATCAGATGCCAGATATGGGAATCATGGTAGCTTCCAGGGCAGCCAGCACACACATTCATTATTATGCCCTGGGCATCACACACGACCTGGCAGTTGATGGAGGGGAAGCCCTTGCAGTTAATGTAGGCCCTACCCTGCTCACCAGCTGGTGCCTTGATGCATATATGCATGCAGTCTATTGCACCCACTACCTCAGGGTATTCCGCTATTTGCTGGAAGAGTCGCATATTGCTGGCCAATGCCTCATGGGAATTGGAGAAATAGACATGATCTCCGACATGTGTCGACATGGCATCCAGGAACTGGTGCAATACCCTGGATGCTGATGCCTGTGAGATCCCCATCATATCACCAGTTGGTCTCTGGAAGATACCTGTTGCTAGTATTCTTAGGCCAACACATACCTTGGTTTCCACTGGGATGGGTTCCCCTCTGTTGGTTCTGTGTGTGAGGCGTGGCCTGCACAGCTCAACAATTTGCTGCAGGAGGTCTCTGTCCACTCTGTAGCGCTCAACTATCTCCAGCTCATGTAACCCCAGGTAGGTGACCCTGGGCCTGTACACCCTTCTCCGTCTCCTCACCGTGGGTTGTCTGGCAGCATTTGCATTGTCACCACCCTCAGCAAGTCTCCTATGTCTCCTTATAACAGCTATGGCAGCCCCTAGCATGTTTGGTCTGAGTGCAGCTTTTTCAGTTTTCACTTCTAATAGCTTACTCCTGTCTTGCAGTGTCTCTTGAGACAAACATACTGCAATGCTGTTTGCAGTGTTTTAAGTGCTGGGCTGGGCTAGTATTCTGCCTGTGTAATTGCTTCTAATTGTTTTCACCTGCTAGCTCTACCAGTATTCCCTGCTAGCTTCCTACTATTTCTTCTGCTTCCTTTTTCCTCTCTGTTTCCTCAGGGGGGAGCAGCGCACATACCAGCGAAAACACAGTCACAGTGGCTACCACGCGTGCACACATGCTTACACGAACTAGAATCTGCTTATTTGGGTTAAAACGCACACAGACCAGTGCAAACAGGTTTACAGATCTTTAAACAGGCTCCTACATGCTTACTCTGCCTTACACGCGTGCACTATGTCTTACTCGCGCCTCCCAGCGCACACACGCGCGCATGCACGCACAGCAAGAAACTTTGGTGTTAGCCACAGTGTACACCTTCCATTTCTTGACTTTCCCATGCTTATCTGTTGACACTCCTCTTTCTATGCTGTGTGACTGACATCTTTCACATACCACTTTGCTCCAATGAGCTTGATTTCTTTCTAACATTCCCCCCTGTGATGTCACCTATCTCCTACTCTGTTACTCCCCCTTATCTAACTCTTACACTACACGGAATGTGCTCATTTGCTATGTGACAGTGAGATTCACTATCCTACCACTCATTTACATATGATTGCCTGCTAATGCTTAGTTACGTGTCTTACACTCAGCTTCCCCCCTTAGCAACCACTAAACGGTGGCCATGTTGTTTTTGGTCTGCTAGTCCCTGCATTGTAAATCCATGTATTGCATAAAACCCACATTTGTGGGTTTAAAACCTTTATTTTTATGTTTTATATAGCGCAGCCCGTTTGCGCGGGGCTGCGCTGCGTTTAAACATCGCCGATCGCCGGAAAAAAAAATTTTTTTTCATGTTTGCATCGGGTTACCGTGCCAATGGCCACATATTTGGCCATTGGCATGCTGCTTGACACATATCCACACTTTATTTGGAGCTGACATGGTTCCATTGTGTTATTTGCAGAAACGTACTCAGTTGTCAACTGAGTACATTTCTGCACCTAACACGACTCTTACACGGGCTGGTTTCAGCTTCATGGATCGCCAATCTACCTCATTTGCATGTTTTTCGGCTGCAAGTGAGGTAATTAGCATATCCACGCCCTGCTCGTGTAAGAGACATTTTATCTGGTCTCTTACACGGTATTTCGGGCTGTTCCTGGATCGCTATGGCTGCATGGAGTCTTACACGACTCTTAGACTCCGTGCAAGCCATCGTGAATCCTGCCCAATGTAAATTAATGTATTAAGAAGTTTGCCACACTTAAACCACCACACACTCAGCATTGCAGCATTTCAACTGTGACTGCAAATGCAGTATAGGCATTCACCTAAGAAGCACCAATATCATTGTGTCTTCATAAAGTGATGCTGGTCCTGCACTCCTGAACAATCAACAGCTGCTGATCACGACACCTAATAATGTGTGCCTGCAGCAGCCTTCTCCTTCATCCCTCTGTCAAATTGTATAGGAAGTAAAGTCCCCAGTATGTAGACTAACCCTCCCAAAGAAAAAAAGTCAGTCTGAAAAAAATATTGACTTGTTTGTTTGTGAGTGACTCACTTTTCAAGGAAGTAGATTTTGATGGACTGCTATGGAACCCAAATTTAATGCTTGATCTACGGTTAAAACTTTTTTAGAATGTATGTTTTTACAGTGCATACCATATCCAAGTATTGCTTAATGCATGAGCTAAGCCATGTTCAAACAAGCAGTGTTCGACCATTTTGCACTAATATGTTATGTCCTCAGATATGAGCACTTTAGCTGTGACATAAATGTAGTATCAGCATTAACCACTGTCAGGCGAAATCAGGTGTATGCTTTTTGTTTACAGTGTATAGTTTAGTTACACACCACTTACCTGTCATCTTGGTCAGTATGAGATTTTTGTTTTATAAGTTGTTTTCTTTTTCAGTGTTACTTTTCTCTGGACTTTCCAAACTTGCTGCCTTAGAGATAGACCCTGCACATTTGAGCCAGTTCATTCCCAATTTGTTTAGCATTTAAAATAGCAGAACATAATTTTTCTACTGTTACCGTTACTCACGAAATACCAAAGCAGGACAAGTTTTAAATATTTTTATTTATTAGCTGCTCTAATGTTATAATGATATCTTTTCTGCTGGGACAATTTACATATCTCCCAACATATGCATGTGCATGCTCATATGCTTTGACATTCCACACACTACAATAGCCACATTTTTTGGGGAAAGTATTTTTTATTCTGGAATATAAACCTATACATTTTCTATGTACTTTTGATAATTGCAAAGAAACATGAACAACTGAGATATACCTTTTCATTTACTAGATGCTAAATATCACTCATCCAACCAAAGTAAACCCTATTAGTTAAAAGAGATATACTATGACTGAAATTATCAATGTGAAATTTAAATTGCAAAGTTCATGTTATTAAAATAAACTGTCTGAAAGCCTGTTATAGAAGCATTGACTCTGACATCATTAAAATTCACTTGGCTCAGTATTCCATCTATTTCCCTACCAAACAGATTTGCTATAGAGTCTAACAACACGTGTTTACATATAAAAATAAAACAAAAAACAAAAGGGAGACAGCTTTTCCTTAAAATCTCTTTATTATAGAACTACTCAGTCAATCACTTTTGTCTACATAAGACTTCATCAGAATCAGTTCTGAAGACGTCTTGTGCAAACAAAAGTGCTTAACTGAAATCTTGTATAGATGAAACCATGTGAGGAACAGCTGTATCTGTTTTTTGTGTTTTTGAGTTTATATTCAGTGGCCTGGGGAGGTGATGTTTTTAAATATGCTTTCTTCTTTTGTAAGAAGTGTCTTGTGACTTTTGTGTGTTACTGACATTTTTTACCATTTTTGATCCTTTTTTTCAGCAAGACTTTTTGAACAAACTACCGCCTTTTCTGTGAAGAATACTTTCTTCTACATCCCTTGAAAAGATCAATCAGTATCTTCAAATTAGATGTTACATTTGTTATAATACACAATTCCTTCTTTGTAAAATATAATTGTGGACTTTAATGATTCCTTGAGTTACTTCAGTTTTTTTGTTACCACCAACTTCCTTCATGGCCATGCACATTAGATTATTTTAGGCTGTATTTATGTGATACCTGCTACAGAACATTCATCGTTTTATTGTACTTCTTTGAACGACTCATCCTTGCCAACACTGATGCAAAGATGATTTTTCCAGAGCTGCATGGTTTGCAGCAACTTCTAGCATTCAGATGGGGATTCCTCTTCTTATACATGCCAGTATCTTACCAAAATTGTCATTAATTTATTATCCTACCTGCTTATCTTCTTGTAGGACTATCCACAGGTATACTTCCACTTTTGTCTTTAAAGCAAGTTCATACAAAACTGTTTATTTTTCCTGGCAATTTTTTTCTGATATACATTAGTTTGCCTTACATTTAATTAGATGATGCTTGATAGATGACACCTGATATGCAGCAATGTATAGACCTTACTTGTCAGAGGCAGTGTGTGTGTGTTTGGGGGATCCTGCAGTGGGCAGTACCATATTCAGGATGAATTTCTATACTTTGTGCCCACTAAGTGCTAGCTTAAGCAAGCTTCTTCTCAACCTTATTTATTATTTATTTACTTGACATTTGTTAACCGGGAATGTTTGACTGACCAAGAACACATTTTCAGTGGAGGCCAGGGGGAAAAGCCCCATAAAGAAATATTACACTGCACTGAGTGGATATTAAGGGAATGAACATGCAACCTTATCAGCTGATTTCAGTAACTGTCAAAATGGTCCTTATCATGATGCTTTATTGCTGTTTAAGGTGCTATAGACAGTCGTTTACTTTATGCAGAAGAAGCTCTTTTCAGTGAAGTATAACCACATCTTTTTTTCTTTGCTCACTTTTCAGGGGATTACAATAAATACTTGTGGATATGTTAGTTTGTAATTTATTTGCACCAGTATTAGCTCCTGGCATGAATCTGCATGTCTGTGTACCAGGATGCCCAATGGCTCACCATGGCAGGACAAAGTCTAATGTAAGAAGGTGAACATTTTTGGAGTTAAAAGATCTAGCCTTAAAGAAGTAAAAAAAAAGCTAATAAAGTAAGCCATGTCAAGGTCAGAATGTACATTTTCAGTAACCTTCCTAATGCAATGAGAGAATGAGAGTGTGGGGTCACACCATATCCTCAAACATATGAACTCTTGCAACTAGGGAACCATGGTTTGCTTTTTGCAAATTTCATTAAATACTAAAAAAAAAACATAGACTGTATTTTGATGATCTTAATTGTGGTATCAAAGCTTGAACTAGTTCAAAAGGACTATAAAGCAGGACTAAAGATAGAGAACTGAATATACTTTAATGATTTGACTATGAAAAATAATACTCAGCAAAGATAGTAGGATTTTGGTGCACAACGTCTGTAGGAAGGTCATTGAAAATGAAGGATGAATGAGAACACAGCACAGAAGCTTGAGTCATATCCACATCAGGTGTACCAGTAGTAGAATGGATGCTTTCAAAACATGATGATCACTGAGCTCTTGTTAAGGTAGTCATTACACATGGCAAGGGAGTGTTGACACAAACTATGCTAGATACCTTTTCCAACAACAGTAAGTAGCCCACCTATGTGGAGACCTTGCCATTGTAAGACTGAGCATTGCCACTGAATAACTAGAGACCTGTAAGAGTACTGGGAACACTTCTAAAGCCATGCTAATTAGGAAAGACAGTGCTGTGGTGACAGATATGGTCTAAGAGCTCTTAACAGACTATATCGGTAAATGGGAGAAGATTAGATATGGGTCAGCATTCTTCAAGTGAACAAGGTTTAGACACTTTAAGAAGCAGCAATATAATGTGCTGTTTATAAGCCTCAGAAAATATGTAAAATGTGAGCTGCAAGTTGTCCCTTGTGTCAGAAAAAGTGAAGAGTTGTAACATTTCTGTGACAACTTGGAAGTAATAACATTGTGCTTATGGTGGTGGTTTAAAGACAGCAAGGAAAGTAAGCTGGATGAAGAGGTCAGGGTAGGAGAGTACTCAGATTATGATAAAAGAAGAAAGACTGAACCGATATCATATAGGTAATTCAATTGTCCAAAGAACGACAGGAGGATTGATACTCAAGAGGACAGATGGATGTAGGAGGAGTTATAAATAGCAAACAGAGGGATTCAGGTTTATGGCAGGCATACAGAGATTCTGCTTTATAGATAACATACCAGACTATTTTAAAAACTTATATGGGACAATAGTAGAGCAATGCACAGAAGATAGTTAGTTTCATGGTACCTTAGAGTGTGTGAAAATGTAAAGATGGGCAGCTATGCACTGTCAGATAAGTCATCTAGGCAAATAAAATAAACATAATATATATTTCATCTACTTTTGGCAAGTTCAAACGTTTATACATATTATAGGGTCAAAATACATCTTTATTGAATTATCACTCATGACATAGGGAATCATACCTTTATAATAATAAAAAAAAAACACACCAGCATATTTTCAATTACAAACATTATACATCACATATAATCTTCTGTATCGTCATTGTCAATAGAATATTACATAGGTTCATAGGTTTATAGGTGTGTACTAGGCTAATGGCCCTGGAGCCTTTACAAGCCTAGCCCATAGGATTACCCTGGCATCATGCCGCCTGACGTTAGTTCCCAGTGCCTCTATCAAGTAGAGCCACTGGAATGATCTCCAGGGTGAACTTTCTATATCCCATCCACTCATCAAGATTTCTCTTGAAGAGGCCACTGAGGTGCTCTGCTTGACATGTATGGGAAGTCTATTCCATAGCATGGGCAGTCTCTGGGTTATGAGCCTGTCCCTGCAGAATGTTCTGTTGACTGTGGTAATGAGGTTGAGCTGGAGTGTGTGGGCAGAGGGATTGGGATTTCTTGAGATGTAGCATTTCTATCAGAGCTGGGTTAGACATGGCTTTGTAAGTCAGACCGAGATCGCCTCTAATTAGACGATATGAGACAGAGAATAGTTGGAGTTTTTTTGAGTCTGTCTATATAGGACAAATGTTTATTGCCTAGAATCCTCTTTGTGAGGTACTTTTGTGGCCTCTCCAGTTGCCGCAGGTGTTTAGTGAGGTACATGCCAAATGGGGCATTGTACTCAATGACTGGCCTAATGAGGGAAGAGTAGAGGGAGACAATCACCTCTTTCTTCCTGTATGCAAAACCCTTAGTAATGAGATGTGTTACATATTAGGACTTTCCGACCACATTGGCAATGTGGTGGTCAAAAGAGAGGTTGCTGTCAGCCTGTGTTCCCAGATCTCTTATAATGCATTCTGTGTTCAGTGGACTACCAATCGATGTAGTAATTCATAGGAACCTGGTTTTTCCCAAAGGGGATGATGACACATTTTTTGGCATTGAGCTTAAGGCCATGGTTTTGAAGCCAGTTGTTGGTTGAAGCCTTTCTGTTGGATGTCAACATCACTCGGGGAGTTAATAATAGCTCCCAACTTGCAGTCATCTGTGAACTTTGTCAGCCAGAATCCCTTCATAGCTCATTTAATTCCTGCCTTCCCTTAAACCCCACTCTTCCTCCATAACATCACCCTACATGCATTGCTCCTGCAATTCCCATCTTTCTCTATGCAATTTGCTCCCACCCCTTCCCAAAGATCCCATCTCCAGTTCCATCTCTGTTGCTGTATTCATGCTTCTATTAAGGTTGGCTTAGACCTTGATTTCCATACTTTTCTTGGCAGTCATCATAAATAAAATCAGCAAGGCCCCCCCAAGTCTAGGCAACCCAGATCCTGCAACACAGCTCAAAAAATCATTTCCCCAGTCACAACCCGCTCACCCAGCATCTCTGACAGAGCAGTTTGCAGGGAACTTTCAAAGTCTGCCAACTCACCAGACTCCCTAAAGATATTTATTTATTTAACGTTTATTTACCAGGAATGTCTGACTGGGACAGAGCCCATTTTCAGCAAAGGCCGGGGAGAAGTGCTCCAGACACGTCTTTGGAATGTGGGAAGAAACCAGAGCACACACAGGAATCCCATGCAAACACAGGGAGGATATGCAGACTCTGCACAGAAGGCATCCCAGCTGTGAATCAAACCAATGAACCTCTTGCTGTGAGGTGTCAATGTTAACCACTGCACCACTGCAACACCCATGTTCTCAATTACCTCTTTCTTCACCATCATACCTACAACATCCGCAAATCATTTGAGGAAAAACTCCTTGGAGTCTACCTGTAGCACAAAACCACCAATGCAAACACTTTCAAGCAAAAATCCCATACCCTCCAGACCCTGTTGTACACTTTGAAGCCACACACATATATACTCCCTTTGCTTCAATGTTAAACACCCATCCAATCTCTCTTTCCAATCTCCTCCAACCTCCTCTGACTGACTCTCACAGCCGTCATGCAACATTTCATATGCCCCATCAATTATCCATCTTTCAACAGCTCCAGACTCAACCAAAACTCCACCACTGCCATCCTTTCACCTAGAATCCCCCCACCCCATCCTACCTGCCCATACTCTGATACTAATCACTGACAGGGAAGGCAGACTTCAGCCCGCAGTCCACATGAATTCCTAGCCTTTTCCCACTCTGTTACCCTTACCTCTCTAATTATTTGCTCCAATACTTTGGATCCTTTGCCAGTTTATTTAAATTCAGTTAAATTCCAGACCCCTCTTACCTATTCTCTGTACCCCTAATTGCAGTCATCTCTAGCAGAAGAATCTCCTTTCTCCATTCCTGTATTGGCTTAGTTCTTAGAATACTTTTTTCCTAATTGGGTAATTTTATTTCCTAATGCTGATCATTCAATTTCCAAATGTACAAATTGTGATACTTTACAGAGGCGAGAAAGGTAGCTTATCTTACTGATCAGTGATATGTTCTGATGTATGCCAACAAGAAAATTCTTCTTCTTCGTTCGGCTTTTCAAGTTAGGGGTCACCACAGCAGATCACCTGTCCGTTCATGACTGGAAGTGGAGTTTTACGGTGTTGTGTTGGTAGCCCAGCGCTCAACCTTCCACAGAAGGCACACACATGCTCGCACTCATGCCCAGGGCCAATTTATAGACTCCAGTCCACCCACAGCATGTCTTTGGGATGTGGGAGGAAGCAGGAGCACCCCGAGGAAACCCACGTGACCACAGGGAGGACATGCAGACTCTGCACAGAAGGCACCCCGGCCGAGGATCGAACTGGAGAACCTCTTGCTGTCAGATAGCAACGCTAACAGCTGCACCACCGCTGCTGCCCTGTATGCCAACAAGAAAATAAAAAATGTTATAAATGTTATAAAAGAAACCTAAAAGACAAGCATAAAACCTTTGCTAAGGGCATACAAAGTCTTAGATCTAACTTTTCCTAAAGAGTCATCATAAAATCCCAACTCACTTTTAACCATCTTTCATGCAAGGACAAACTATATGACCATTTTTCTCAATCAAAATTATTGCCTGCTATATGGAATAGAGGGCTAAAGCTGTAACTACTGCCCAGGTGACCTGGGTTCAATTAGCAGCTCAGGCATTTAAGCAGTTGGTAGGGAGGTATGGGTCTGCCCATCTGGGCTGAGGAGATTTGCTGAAGACACTCCCTGAAGGGAGGCATGGCTTAAAGAGGGGAGTAGCCTTCAGCCTTTGTCAGCAATAACAGGTAGGTCATAAAACACCCTATCAGCAACACAAGCAATTGCTGTCATCATCTCCAGGACACCGTTAAGATCCATCCTAGCCCAGTCTCACTCTGGGTAGTGCTGGCAGGAAGGAGGAGCAGGTAGATCCATTGATGGATGGGGGTCATCGGGATGGCTGAAAAGAATGAAGCAGGAAGGAAAACAATACCTTATTCATTTTTTTCCCAAAAGAGAAAAGCTATTTATTTCCTAGACATGTATCTATTAAATAAATTTGTTTCTAAAGACTTTAGCATAAACTTCTGAATTTTTTTTTCAGGTAGAAATTCAAAAAGTTAATTCTTATTAGCAGAAGTTTACTTATACAAAGGTTCATTGTTATCATATGGTAAATAGCTGCTGCAGTCTTCTTGAAGACAGTGAATAAAAATGATCACTTTTTGTGCACCTTTATAAGTGTATTGTTTTCTTCTTCCATTAAACAACTTAAAAATAAGAAGGAAAATATACTGATAAGAAAAGGGGAGAAGAGAGGTTATATCAAATCAGGCCGAAGAATTTATAAATAAGGCAAATAACTAACTCAAACATTTGTGAGAATGAAGGACGGCAGAAATGGTCAAAACATAATAACTGTTCATAAGGAACCTCTCCTTGATTCACCACCTTTAACAGGTAGAAACATTTTTTTGCCAGTCTTTTTTCTTGTTTTGTGCTTAGATTACACTATCTATGTCACTTACATATAATGTAGTCAGCACAGTAGCACAGCGGATAGCATTGTCACCTCACAGCAAGAGGCTACCCAGTTCAATTCATGGATGGGGTGCCTTCTGTGCAGAGTCTGATTGTTCTCCCTGTGTTTGCATGGGTTTCCTCCCACATTCCAAAGACATACAGGAGATGGACTGGACACTCTAAATTGGCCATAGGTGTGAGTGTGAATGTACAAGTGTGTGGACTGGAAGAACTACTGAGGCAGGTCTAGCCACCTGGTGATGTAAAGCTGGTTCTAGATAATTGACACTGTTGAAGTGATACCCTGACCCCATGTGCAAAAAATGGGAAAAAGAGGTTATGAATGGATGGAATAATGTTTTGCTGCCTCACAGATAATGAGGTGAACATTAAAGCTAAACTGGCTGGTATAATATAATCTGTCTTGTATAATTTGATACTGACCAAGCATACCAGTTAATACAATGTTTTGGGAATTAAATTTTCCCTAAATAAAATTTTCTGTACTCCTTTAGTTTTCTCTTTCTGTCACAGTGAAAGCAACATTAATTTTTATCACATGGTGTGTATTATGAGACACTCCTTGTGAACTACCCAAACTCAGTTAACAGCATCCTTGCATCTCAGAATGGCAGTGTAATCTTTCCAGTAATGACATGGTCAACTACAAGCCTCTGCCCATTGTGTCCTTAGGATGGCACACTTACATAGGGTACCCAGTATGGGCCATTACACTGTCACTATGCACTAATTATGATATGTGATAAAAATGAGACAAGTTAGATGACTGCAACAAAGATTACAATGAATATTTAATTGCACATGTCAAGTTACTCTTGATTTTTTAAGAAAATGTAAGTATTTCTTTTAAAAAGAGTTAAGTATCACTTCCAAGAATAATTTGTCAGAGTATATATAATTATTTTAAAGGCCACATTAGTGGCTTACTATGTTGGAAGTGCAAATACAGAGAGGCAAGGATTTCTGTTGCATTATCATATTTTCCTAATGGCTTTGCCTGGAACCATTACAAAATTGCCATTTAATGATTTATATCAGCAAGTTTACTAGAATACTGCATCATTTCTGATTAGTATAAAACATTAATTGTTTTCAATTGAAAAGATTTGGAAGTACATTATTCTGTTGGCTAGCATTTCCTGCTAATTACGTATCTGAAGCAAGCATAAACGTGGTGGCATTATACTGTAAAGCATTGTAAGTTCTTAAGCTTGCTTTGTGGGGTCTGCTGACCACAGTATAAAATAACGGTTCAAAGCCAAAATTACAGAGTAGCAGTGCGTTGCACTGACTGTGTTCCTTTCTTCATACACCTTACAGCATACATTTGATTTATAGCTTTTACTGTACTTACGCTGTATATATGTAGCATACTGATACAGTGTTAATCTTCTTAAACCTTTGGGCAGTTAATAGGCTTAAGCAGTGTTAAGGCATATTTATTTATTTATATTTATTTATTGAGTAATGAACTAATTAAATGAGATGTATGTTAAATGGAATAAATCATGCTTGCATAGTTAGCCAGCATTCTACATTTTGAACATAGATTACTTCTATTAGACTTTATGTACTGAACAATCGCAAATCCCTAATATATTCTTCGTTATATAAGATGACTTCTTTCTCTCTTTCTCAGGAACAAAATTGAAAGAATACTTCTTACTGCTCCAAATTTCATGCATTCAATGTATGATACTTCTTCTAACGAAAATGCATATTATGTATTGGAAGTAATATTTTTAGAAATCAGTAAGAATTTATGTCTTACTCAAGATTACACCAGTTTCACATAACTATAGCATAGCAGAGCTTTATGAAGGAAAGCATTGTCTGCCTTTAAGAATGACTTGCCTAGTTGTTTGCTTGCCAAGAAAGTTACTGGTGTCCCTTGGTAGTAAATACATAGGAAACTTGTGATGATCATGCATATATATATATATATATATATATATATATATATATATATATATATATATATATATCTATATATACTTATGTTAGCCCTTTAGTTGGCCCAGACACGCATACCAAATAGAAACGTAGTGACGTAAAGACTATTGTGGTGAACTGTCCAAGACAGCATATCTGAATGAATTCAATCTGTAATGCATATATAAAAAGTTCCCAGGTTAAATTTACACTGACTGCAAAATAAACACTATACAAATAAACAGCGTGGAAAGTACGTGAAAGTTATCTAGCAATGCATGTATAAAGGGAAGAAAGACGTGAATGTGTGTGTTTTGCACATACGCCAGACCGTAAAATGGCTAATAATACACTGCATGTACCCAGAGTGGTAGGGGAATACTACAAAACGGTAAAACCACAGAAAAGCAGGGAAAAGCTTAATGTGGATGGCTATTTGTTTAATCTGGAAAAGTCGGTCAAGGACAAACACTATTGGTGTTGTAAGCTGAAGGCAAAAGAGAAGTGTAAAGGTAGGGCAAGCAGTAGTAAACAGATTGACTGGGAAATGCTTTTGAAGTGTACAGGGCACCACCATCCTCCAGATATCACAGATGTAGAGAAATACATAGCCTGTGATACTTTGAAGCAGAGTGCACTGGTGTGTAGGGACACACCCGCTTTAGTAGTAGACGATGTTCTAGCTAGTACATCAGTTCATAGGTTCATAGGTTCATAGGTAGTTACTAGGCTATTGGTCCAAGGGCCTACGTAAGACTAGCCAACAAGATTCCCTGGCTTACGCCACCCAAGAAAGTTATTTTCCTGTGCCACTGCCGAGCAGAGACACAGAAGTGATACATGGGGTGTATTTCCTATTTCCCATCCACTCATCAAGATTTTTCTTGAAGAGTGCTAATGAAGAACTTTGCTTGACATAGATGGGTAGCTTGTTCCAGAGTATGGGAAGTCTCTGGGACAGGAATCTATCCCTCCAGCATGTCCTGTTTATTGTGGTGACAAGGTTTAGGTCCCTAGAGTGAGTAGCTTGGAGGGATTGGGATTTCTTTAGGTGTAGCATGTCCAACAGCTCTGGGTTTGGCATAACTTTATATGTTAGGCAGAGATCACCTCAGAGTAGGCGATATGCTACAGAGTAAAGCTGGACTTTTTTGATGCGGTCAGTGTAGGGCATTTGTTTGAGGCCAGTAATCCTCTTTGTGAGGTACTTCTGTGGCCTTTCCAGCTGCTGCAGATGTCTTGTGAGGTACATTCCAAAAGGGGCATTGTACTCTATAATGGGTCTAATGAGTGTCGAGTAGAGGGGAACAATGACCTCTTTTTTCCTGGATGAGAACCCTTTTATGATGAGGTGTGCCATGTAGAAGGACTTCCTGACTACTGTGGCGATGTGACTATCAAAGGAGAGACTACTGTCCACCTGGGTCCCAAGGTCTCTTATCACACATTCGGTGTTAAGTAGATTGCTGCCTATGTGGTAGTTCATGGGTACAGAGTTTTTACCAAAGGGGATGACACTGCACTTTTTGGCATTGAGCTTGAGGCCATGGCTCTGACAGCAGGCATCTGTCTCAGCGAGGCCCTTCTGTAGGATGTCCACATCATTTGGGGACTTGACTATGCCTCCTAGTTTGCAGTCATCTGCAAACTTCATTAGCCAGAGCTCTTCTGTGTTAGCCTGTACTTCAGAGAAGTAGATACCAAACAGGAGAGGTCCCAGGATGGAACCTTGTGGTACTCCACTTGTCACTGCTTTGAGGTCAGATTTGGAGTCTGCAACTTTTACAGTGTGGGTTCTGTCAGTGAGCCAGTTGGCAACCCATCTTGTGACGTAGGGATTTATACCTAGTTTAGTGAGTTTAGCTATAATTCCAGAATGGGGGATGGTGTCGAAAGCCTTGGCGAGGTCAAGATAGGCTGTGTGAACCACCTTACCCTCATCTATGGCTTTGGTGACTGCCACAAAGAAATCAATCAGGTTCAGGAGGCATGATCTGCCTTTCACAAACCTGAACTGGGTGGGATCCAGCGTTTGGAGGTTACCAATGTCTTTGTTTATGAGTTCCATGACGTTCCATGGCCTTGCAGACCAAGCTTGTCAGGCTAATAGGTCGATAGTTCCCGGGATCAGTGGTGGCTCCCTCTTTGTGGAGTGGGATAACTGTTGCTGTGCACCATTCAGTGGGCACAAAGCCTGATGCGAGGCTATTATTGAACATGGTGCTTAAGTGGGGAGCCAGTTCATTTTGAAGTTCATGTAAAACGCAGTCTGGAATCTATTCTCACTTTACCCGCATGTAGATTGCTGTTGCAGCAAATTAATAGGGTGAGATGTAGGCATATTAAGAGTTATAGTATGGTGTGTACTACATTAGACAACATTGATCACAGTAGCTGTTGCCTAAAGGAAGGTACTTTTCTCTAGAAGCGTAAAGTTGACATACACAACAACTTACACGTCTTGGTATTTACAACAGCTGACTAGAGAGCAGAAAAATACAAACTAAAAAATCCAAAAAGACCAGCTAGGGAGTACAAGACACCATACACCATACAGACTGCCTAACTATGGATGTGGTCACCACTTGAACAAAATTAACCTTTATTTATATAAAGCGCTTTTCATCTTGCTATTAGCAAGACTTCTTCAGACAACACTAACAACCAACATAAACCTTTAACTGCATTAACTAAAACCAATTATTAATTAATTGATTAATACAACACTTAATTGTTAAAACAATTACCCCAACCACCAATGGAAACCCAGTAATGTGTTTTAAAACTGTAACATTCAATTGAACAATATACGATAAGTCAGTTTTCCACTACTATAAACATGAGTCCTATCATTCATAACAATTCATCCAACCTGAACCTAATGGATAAAAATACACATATTTAATTATATTGATATTAACAACTTAAAAAAACTTCTGTAAAAATGTAAATATATTATTATATATTTATGCAAATAAAGGTTAATTTTGTTCAAGTGGTGACCGCATCCATAGTTCGGCAGTCCTTATGGTGTATGGTGTCTGGTACTCTCTAGCTGGTCTTTTTGGATATTTACAACAACTGACAATCTACGTGATCTGAGTCAGGCTAGGATGTGGTTAATGGACGGGGTATTTCTAATCAAAGCTTGTTTATGCAGGCAACTATACAGTATACATGCCTTAGTTACGGTAGGGGAGAATACTAAATGTCTGCCGCTCGTGTATTGTCTGATGTCCAAAAAGTGTTTCAAGTCCTATAACTTCTTGTGGGAGTGTCTCTTTGATCTCTTGGATGAATCAAAGCTACGTGTGTGTGTTGAGTTCATCCTGTCAGACTTTGAGCTTGCAGCAAGTAGAAGTGTTAAGTACAACTTTGCTGATGTCACCAGTAAAGGATGCTTGTTCCATTTTGCACAAGCCATTTCGTGAAAGGTGTAGGCTTTAGGATTACCTACCTTACATGGGAAATGTGTTACTTTTCAACTAAGTGTGAAGAAGCTGACTGCACTTGTATTTTTGAATGTTGATGAAGTTGTACCCGCCTTTCAGACCTTGTCTAAATCATTCCCTAGACCAGGCGAAGAGTTATTGACGTATTTTTCAGATGTGTACATGTTAGGCAGGTACCGTAAACAGCTCACTAGACTCAGCAATTTGGGCAGATCCCCCCCCGCATGTTTTCAGTTCAATTTTGGAACGTGTCTGATTTAAATAGGTTACGTTTACCGCATACACAAAACCACATAGAGGGATGGCATAGGAGGGTTCGCTGTCTGTTAGGCAGGTGGATTTGTGACATACCGTGTGTTCTACCTGTGTTTGTACGGGAGCAGAAAAAGCTGAACGAGACTAGACTTAGGTTGTTATCTGAAGTACCACCTTCACTGAAGAAAAGGAGAACATTAGAGTGGTGTGATAGGTTGCAGACTGTACTTCAAAATAAAGCTTTGTACACTCAGGATGACTTTTTACGTTCTGTTGCCATGCTATTGAAGGTGTAGTGCAAAACCATTCCAATTACATAGGATTTTCTTTGGGGGTTTCATTGTAAATTACTCTGCACATTTTATTAATTTTCATTAATTATGCTTACCGTCATGTGTGTTGCACAGTTTAGATTGTAGGTGATATGCATGAATGTTTCAGGGACTTTGTGGTTTACGGCATTTATAGGTGTTCCTATACACACTGGGTGCATCGGTGTTGGCCAACCATAACAGTTTGATCATTTGACTTTCGTTGTTTACAGCTTTTGCTGAACTGCTCGTTCGCTTAATGTGGGTCGATCAAGTTAGATTCGCTAACCTAAGCGTTTGGTTAGTTATTATGAACCCTATATATATATGGGTCCCCTTTACATGGTTGACTTTTCACAAAGTCGATTTTCGTATGGCCGAGATCATATGATCGACTTTTGAAAAGCCGACCATGGGGAGCCGCTATCTCTGTACAGTGTGGAATGGGAAAATTTCCCTCTTCTAAACTGTAGTGCGATCTTGGAGTTGGTATATTTAAGTTACGGGGGGGTGAGGGTGGGGGGGCAGAACCCCCCACGGGGGGTGCAGGGTGGCTTGCCCCCCTGCTAACAGTTTTAAGGTAAGTATTTGTTGTATTTTTGTGTTTATTTTACATGGTCAACAATCCGAAAGTCGATCATATGGTCTCGGCCATATGAAAGTTGACTTTGTGAAAAGTCGACCATGTGAAGTAGACCCAACTAAAATACACATAAAGTATAATGAAAAAAAAATATCTACTGCCTAAAGAGACTCAAAATAACTTAAAAACAAAATGTAAAACTTCATTGAGTAAAAACCTGGGTTTATGAAAAATACATGATTCAGTATAGTCATATGACGTTGTTTACTTAATTTAGAAGTTAGTAAAAGAAAGAAGAACCACAATTTTCAATAAAAAGTCATATTAATATTGTCCATGTGTTCTTTCACTTACAATTTTTTTAAGACTATAGTGTTAAGTGTCTTCAAACTTAATTCCAGTATTATATCATATCATACTTTGGAATATAATTAAGGCAGGATAAGGAAGGAAACCTGAATTTAAAGAATTTACTTTACTTATCCTCTATACAATTTGGGATAACTTCCACCAGACGTTGCCTTTCATAGAAGAGGACAAGAAGTAATAATGCCTCACACATAATATAAAATGAGTCTATATTACAACATCAAAGTTTCAAAACTTCGAATGTTCTAGTATCGACCCCTGTTCAGCGAAAGCTGAAAATATCGAAGCAACAGAAAACCAAATTTTTTCCTAGGGAAAGAATTCGGTTGTCCATTTCTGTTGCTTCATTATTTTCAGCACTGTGGTGGAAAGTTATGGGTCGGGTTCAGGTAAGTGTGCGATTGAGTGCGGGTTAGGTTAGTTAGGGTTAGGGTGCGGTTTAGGTATGTGTGCGATTGAGTGGACATGAGGGTTAGGGCAAGTTAGGTGAGTTAGGGTTAGGGCATGGGTTAAGTATGTGTGCGACTGTGTGGATGTGAGGGTTAGGGCGGGTAAGGGCGCGGGTCAGGTAAGTGTTTGATTGTGTGGACGTGAGGGTTAGGGCGGGGTAGGTGAGTTAGGGTTAGGGCGCGGGTGAGGTGAGTGTGTGATAGTGACGGACCTTAGGGTTAGGGTTAGTGGTTTGTTTATAGTTTAGTAAATGGTTAGGAGTAAGATTTTAGGTGTATGTGTGTGGATTGCTATTTGTTTGGTGTGCTTGTGCTGTGTGTATGTGTTTTAGAATAGCAAATTTTTTCCCTAGGAAAAAATTTGCTGTTCTGTATGTTCAATGTTTTCATCTTTCGCTGAATAGTGGTCGATATTACAACATTCGAAGTTTTGAAACTTCGATGTTCTAATATAGACCCTATAACACTATACTATACATAAGGTAACATTGTCAAAATATAAATATAGGCCTGCAATCTATTTTAATAACCATAGCAGGAAGACAGTCAAAACTAAAGTCAGTTAAAGGCACAAAACCATGAAATATGTTATAAATTGCTACCTACTAGTTCTTTTATTTAAACTTGTCTTGTTTTCTCTAGAGGCAGAAGCAGAAAGAGGAGCTACAATTATTTTCTTTTATGGTAGGTTTGAAGTAGAAATGTGTGTGTGGATATCAATGCTTTGCAATGTGATACAAATGCAAAACAAACCAAGATTTTATTTTATTTTATTTATTTTATTTTACATTTATTTACCGGTAGAGTCCGTCTGGATGGAAGTCTGTTTTCAGTGGAGGCCTGGGGAGAAAAGCTCTAAAGTAAAAATATATGTTGACAGTTGGATTACAAAACATGATTACATATATCCATTGACAATTGTTGGATCATATATATATCACAGACATAGTTACAGAGTTTACAGTAGCAATATGAGAAGATTAGAAATACCCCCCTTTTTTTAAAGTAAGTGTGGATTTACTTACAAATGGAATTATACATATACATTTTTGGAAGATAGATACATGATACATTGATACATTGTTTTTGTGGATTTGCATTATTAAAACATAGGAAGATACCAATGGATTAAGAGTTGCAGTTTATTAAGCCCACTATGCAGTTTTCCTACCTTGCACCATTCATTTCTTGCAGCCACTCTGTTAATTTGTATGGCAGTACTTCCTAGGTCAGTGAATTCCAGGACCATATCATCCTTTTTCAGAGGCAGTATTTATGCAAGATTGTTGTGACCCATCATCTTTCCATTGCTTCAGCCTTTCCTATTCACTGTCTTCAACCCCTCTTATACACTATGCATGATAAGTGAGCTTGGTGAGAAAAAACAATCTTTGGTGTTTTAGGTATATATATATACTCATTATATTGTGTT